>NC_071354.1:62903411-63217490 GCF_943734655.1 Sabethes cyaneus
ATTGAACAAATAATGAAGTACTCTGTTTAGAAAGATGATAAATTACACTCAGCTCTACGAATGTTACACGACTTATATAGATTTTGTTTCTATGAGGCAGTGCAGTCCAGTGAGCATAACTGAACGCAGTAACCCTACGCCCATATTACAATGGTTTTAATAATGTCCAAAAATGGCCATAGCGATTGACGTTACTGTTACTGGCAATATTTCCAGAGCTTTTATCTCTTATATCAGCGGTTCTCTTTCGACCATTCAACTGGAAGTTATAACTCTTATTTTTGAGAAAAATATAAATGTGAATTAATTTTCATACTAGAAAAGAATGCAAGCGATGGAAAAATCAGTTTTCGGCATGCGCCCAGATAACGCGCAATATCTCCAGTGTCCACTGTAATTCGCGGAATATTTTAGAAAAACTAGAAAAAAAAGTTACGCGAATGTAAGTGGTGTCATTCAAACATGTTTTATTTTGTAGTAGTAAAGCCGTTGGAATTTGGTTAAAATGTTTCCTGCCCCGATAGTTTTGTCTACCCCCTGTACTTATTTCGAGCGAATTGTTGCACCCTTTCAGGGCTGATAACAATAAAGACACTCGAAATAAGTTATTTTAGTGGTTAAATTGACATAAATAGTAATTTATTTGTGGCCGAAAAGAAATATAGGTAGGACACCTTCCACATCTTATGTTGTCGTTCCAGTTCTGCATGCAGCGGCCATGATTGAGGCTACCAAAATTCTTCATTAACCAAGAGTGATCACAGTCTATAAAAAGCGCTTTTAAAGATAAAGTGCTAGTAAGTAACTCTGTGGCTGTGCGATCGATAACAGACAAACTACTTGTATTGTGGTAGATCTTCCAAAAATGTCGCGATTAACAAATCCATGCGCTGCAATTTTGTACTTCAGTTTTTCTGAATCTAATCTAGTCTCTTACCTGATATTCTCTTGAACCGCACTCCGTTGAGCGATAGTCGGGGCAGTTTGCAGACTTCAATTTCCCATTGCACCAACGAGTCCGTATTGGGGTCACCGTGGACGCACAGCAGAACGAACCTGTAACGCAGTAAATTAGTAGAAATTAGTACTGACTAATTGCTAGTTAGGTTTTCATTACCTTTCCCGCTGTTCATAATCACAATTGTTCTTGTCCAGTACGGACCGTATTTCCGCCATAATTTCGTCCGGTAGCCTCGGCGAGGTGGTCTTCATCGACCAGGTGAAGCGCAGCACTCGGGGCTTGACTGGTTCCTCCGCGTTCGAGCCACTGCTTGAGTGATGATGGTGATCCGGTCGGTTTTGTTTCGTATCATATTTATCATTTATTTTTGCAAGTGTTCATATAGGTTTGTATTTGCGATTAAGTATTTTTTTTAAATGTAACGATTTACCGAAGAGGGATGCAATTGAAAAAAAGAGTAGGAAGAGAAATAGAAGAGAACGGTAATTTTTGCAATTAGCTTTCAGCGGACCTAGTTAACGGGGAGCTAATGGAAATTGGTGGTGATAGTGTGGGTGTTGTTGAAATCCACTGTATATTTTCACTCAAAAAAAAAATCCGAAAACAAATAGAGGGAGTTAGCTTACCTAAGTATAATGGATATAAAACAATTCGTAGGCGGGGACAATATGACCAGCCTAGTACAAGGAACAAAAACGTGCGCTCTCAGTTAGAAGATATGTCCGAGGGGCGCGATTGTGAAAGAACTTCACAACTTCGGTTGGTGTTTTAACAGAAAATGCTTATTTAACACTCACACTGCATGCAACAAATACAACAAAACCGTGGGAAGGTAATGCAAGATGCACACAAAACATTCGATAAATAAGAACAGCTAACAGTTACGAAACGGTAAACATTAAGTGAAAGCATTCAGAAGCAAACTACGGTAAATCAAATAAATGTAAAAATTGTGAATTTAAAAAAATGAACAGTCGGTTCGGACGATATTCATGTAAATAACTTTTGCTGCAGCGAGCGAATTTCGTCTTTTTGGAAAGCAGAGAACCGATTGGCTACTATAGAAGTAACTCCCTCTACATGTGACTGTGTCTAACGGATTCTTATATTGGTTTCTAGATGTAAACAGGTGTATTTTTATGTGGGTGGGTGTGTGTGTGTGGGTGTTTCTGTGTTTGCAAAAGACCTGACGAAAATTTTCATTGTGTAAAGGTGTACTCAAAATAAGGATAAACTAATCACTGGTGATTGTCGAAAAAACTAATTTGTAAGAAAACGGTGAAATTACAAATAGTTTTCAATTAATCATATTTACCTATTTGATGAAGTATTTGGTTGGCCTTCGTTGGGCCTAAAATGAACGGAAAATAAAAGAAAACGCAAACATCGGTTAACAACGAAACGAAAAACGGAAACAGAACAAAGAGGTTTTGACAAAAAACAGTATACGAATTCGAGATAAGAACAATAGAAGAGAGGGGAAAGTTCCAACTGAGGGGTTAGACTAAAACTGTAGGTTTGATGTTGACTAGAAAGTTTTTTTAAGGAACAGATTGAAGGGCTGCCTCTATTGATTCTACAGCGACTTTTGGGTGTTTATGTTTTGTCGGAATAACAACTGAAAATAAGCTAAAGGAAAAAGACATTAATTGGAATTTTTTCGGAAGAATGATGTTCCTATGATAATTAATAGTAAACTAAAACAATCCTATACTCACAACGGGTATTCAACACTACCAAAACACTCAAAGTTGCTGGTGGTTAGAATAGGTATTTAGTAAATGATAAAGCAAAGTTATTTACATGAATCATTGATTGATATTGGCTACTTGCAGATGACAGAGGACAGATAGGGTTGCAAGTGTGTGCGTGTGTTTGTTTGGGTGAGTGCTTAAGTGTGCAGGAAACTAAACTAGTTGTGTGCAATCGTGCGAAATCCAGTTGAAATAAAGTGAAAAACAGTGCAGAAAAAAACAAAATCAACACAAATTGTTCTGTGCATTGTTGAAGCGTTTGCTCCAAAGCGAGGACACGATAGGTCACAGCTGCTCGAATAGGTCACGTGATGGCGCTGAGATCGTTCGAAGGAAAAGTCATTATAACTTAGAGCGAAAGTGTTGCTTTGCCTTGTTTTTTTATTGCTTTAAAATTTTACACAGATTATCGTTATTTTACTAGCATATTACAAAAGTTGCCTTTTACAGTTGCTTCTTAAAATCGGACCTAACTTCTTCTACAGAACATTCAGATTTTGCAGTAGAAAATCACAATCAACGTATTCCATTAGACGGTCTACCGCTTCGAATTGGGTGTACACTCCTCGGAGCGACACCATTTGTTTAGTTCGTAGATCTACTTAAGCAAAGCAAACGTAAATAACTAGTGATTAGTTAAAATCAATAGATTAGATTGCCTATTTGTTTTGTCCATTGTTTCCGTCTACTTTCTTAGTTTCGATGCCTAATAGCCTAGCGCTTTCGCAAATGAATCAAAATAAAATATTAATAACTTATACGAAATAATACTAAAATTTTTACTAAAAGCTCTCAATTTTTTTTAACATTAGACTTAACATCCAACTAAGAATACCATATATATATTGACAAATAGTTCTAGTCTATTGTTGAACTGCTCAGTGTACAACTGTCCTGCTGGAAACGATGTACAATACATAGACTGTTTGCTCCTTGCTCTTTCAGACCCTCGATTAAGCATTAAAAATTTCGTTTTCAACAAGCTGTTGTTGCCTTGTTTCCTTCCATAAGCTAGATAAATGTTAGAAAAAATGTGTGTATGTGTGTGTATTTATATGGTTTTAGGTATTTCATTCACTGTTAATGCCTATCACACTCGCGCGTTTAATTCACCGCCTGTTTCACGATTGGGTTTAATTTTGAAACTAAAAATAAAGAGAAAGAAAATGAAGAGAAAATACAAATACAAGTCACAAGAAAAAAAGGTAGGGGTTTTACAATCCGAAAGGATTTTTTTCAGGACATTAAGTGTGAACAGATGGGTGGTATGAAACGAAGGAGGAACTGCCATCAATTTACTCGGACAAATTTACTGGCGACTAGAGCGGAAATCATTCAAACGGGAGTGTTGTGTACTGCTGTTAACCTCAATGATGGCCTTCGAAAGCGAAACTTCGAAACGTTGATTGCAGTAGAAACTTGCCCGTAAACTGACTGGCCAGTTTCTAGTTTCTGTCTAAGTTATTTTTGTTATTATTAACCAATAAGTACATGCGTTCGAATTTTCATATCTGTTTGGTTTGTACATCCTCTCACTTTGTATTGTTTTCACGAAAACGTACCGATTCAATAAGAGAGTTCAAGGGAAAAAAACTAAAGTGCTTCCTAAAACATCGAATTCCTTCCTAAGCCGACTTTGAATCTGCCCAGTAGCAAGATTTATTCGTGATAGTATTATAACGTTTTTTTATTCATCACACAATCAGTAAATTCAGCTTGTGGTAACTTACAAATTGAAATATCCTATCTAATCATTGAAATACAGCGTTCTGGTTATGTTATAAACAGAAAAAAAACTAACAAAAATCAGTACATGGAACGCAAAACGTAGGAACGATGTTCTTCGTTAGTTCGGGCATGAATTGTTTCAAATGTCAGCCCGGGTTATTTTTTTTTGTCTCTCACAAACTGCTCCATGGTTAGTTTTATTTCTTTTCTTTTTTTTTCTTTGCCCAATATGAAAACATATTTCAAAGTAACTCCTTATCACGGTCTTTTTTGATTTGTTTTTTTTTCGTATATGACTATTCCTATACGATTAAGATTGGTTTCGTAACAGAATGTCCCACTTATTTGTTAGTGTTTGTTTGTTTGTTTTTTTTTGTTTTGCAGTAGCGGATATAGGGTTCGCAATGCTTTTGTTTCATTGTTTGTTTACTTATTTAGTCTCATGATTCAGCCTAGAAGAATGGAGAAGAAAAAAAAAGAAATTTTGCAATCAGAATAAACAAATGCGGTAGTTGACATGTATTGACAGATTGTTTCGTTTTGTTTAGTCATATTGGTGGAAATAATGTTGAACAGTTGTGATGGATTAGAGAAACAAAAAATAAATAAAGAGAGAGCAAGAGAAAGAAAGAGCGATTTTTTTTTGCGAATTTAGGCTGCGATGGCGATTTATTTTCAGCACTGCTGGCAATGAGACTAAAAAGATCTGTCCGCTGCTACTAGTTTTTTTTTTGGCCTATTAGTACGAAAATACAAACAGGTAGAGGCACTGATTTAGCTGCTATAATACTATCGATTTGTTTGATTAGATGACTCGGTGAGAGAATTTTGAGCTTTTTCGTTTTTCGTGTATGCTTCGGCCGAAAGAAGGTTTGTCGATGTTTGTTACAATTTTTTGATAGCTTTTCGGAGCAAGAGTGAGAGGATGCACAATGTTGTTTGTTTTTCTAGCGTTCTGAAGACTTCGGAAAGAAAACACACCCGTTTGTTTAATTTATTTTTGTCGCACAGAGTAATCTGGTAAGGTCAGTGATGACTATAGTGTGGGTTTTGCAACGATTTGTTGGGTATGTGCACAACGATTGATGTGTTGGTTTCTCGTATATTTGGAAAGTGTTTCTGTAACATTTACAAAAATGGCACTTAATGTATTACGTTAATCAGTTTAAAGTGCGATTCTTCAATGTACTTTCGACTTTTAACCTACAGCTTAATCACCACAACTCCTAGTCATTAGCGATGACATCTTAGTTTGAAAGATGCTGTCTCTTTGGTAAAAACTTGCTGTTAATTTCACGTTTCTGTCGCACTAAATATTCCAGTTTACGTCAAAATCAAAAGTTTGAATGCGTGATCATTCTTTCGTTACTGTTTTGTGAAACTTTTGAAGCTTTGAACCTATCTTAAAATTGTCTACACTTTCAGAGGATCCGGCACTCCAACTGCTTATAAATGACCTCTTTTCCTGCAGAAATCCTAATAACCAGCTGATGCAATGAAACAAATTGCACGAGGGTCGTTGCAACGATAGACAAAAGGTTTTATTTTTGCACATACAACTCCATACAGGACATGACATGAGTTTCGAATCATTCTTAGCATTAATTAAAAAGTTTGTCATACATTTTCAGGACAACAAAAGCGAATCCAGCTTCAAACGAAAGCAACAAGATGGTCGCGACTTGGAGTTTTAGGTTCAAAAGAGCCAGAACTCTAATAAAAACCGCTCATTATATTTTAAACTTCTACGGTTAAAATAATACAAAAATTAAACAGTGAATCGGGGTTCAAGTTAGAATCGAGTTCCCGATATGTTTTGGTTCGAATTTGAGATTCAAGAAAAAAATGTGATCAAAATAACATTTGGCATTAGCATTATCAGTTATTAAAGTCCAAAGAAATGCGTCTTCGACAAAGTTGTGTTGAATATCAAACACTGTAATTTAACATTATCAGATTAGTTTTCAATTGTGTCGCAGAAATGGTACTGCCCTCCGCTTCCAATATAATTGATGAAGATATGGAGACGGAGAATCGACGTCTTCAGCAAAGTTGTTCAGTATGTAAAGTGTTGTCAAAATGACGTGCATGCTTTGTAAATGCATCTTCCACAAAGTTCTTTAGTAGGTCAAATATTATTGTATTTGATAAATTTGTCAAATTAGCTCCACATTGCTCTCCAACGGCAATTGTTAAGTTTATTGAGATGTCCTTAATTGTTCAGTCAAGATAGATACTACCACCATCTCCGTGACCTGTTGTTAACCTAACAAGGTCATAAAAAATCATTTGAATTGCAAGAGTTAATCATAAGACACTAACTTTTTTTAACAAATCAAAGTTTAGATCTTTCTGTTTACCATAATGTAGAACTAAAATTATATTATATGACCATATCTGACAATCTGAGCAACTTCGCTGAAGACGCAAACTGTCTTGGACTTGGAGCAGACATAAATGTATGCGATTTATACAACATTGCTCTTTAGTCTGCTACAATTTCCGTTGTCCAGTGTTCCATAGTCAGTGTTGCGAAGCCCGCAGTCGTGTGGTCTAGTTTTCTCACAAGTGCGTTCTTGTTCTAACGAACTGACTGGCAAGAGCTCTTTTTCTCATTTTTTCATGAACTGCGACGAGTAAAACAAAGCGAGCTCTGTAGCCATAAATCCTAGTGTGTCGCGCTCGTGAGCGGGCTGTGCAGCAACACGCTACGAGGCTGTGTGGTCGCGAGTGTGTAGGTAGAAGAGTGTACACACCCAGCACCAATGGTTGTTTGTCGTACGCTTGCGTCAGTGGAGTAAGCGTTGGATCCTATGATTTTCACACACGCTCCTGTAAGAGTAGGCATCGTTTGCTTTCTCGTTCGATTTGTACAATAAGTCAATAAGTTCGAATACAACTTTTCATCAATCAGAATCGTAGAATCAATTTTGACCATAAAAGCCATCATAACACCCAGAATGTTTATTTTATAGAGTGGTTTTAACCCAAAGGGTCATTCACCACTTCATCCCAGAATGTTAATTGGGATGTTTTCGAGGAAAAAAGAATGCGTTTAATGCAATGACCATAGAAAGTCAGTAATTCTGTAAAAAAAATTGTACAATTTTGTCCAAAAATCTTTTTATTTGCCACGTAGGGCCACGTTGTAAGCTTAGGTAATCCTAAAAAAACCATCTTGTTACCAATTTTTGCTTTTACTGCTTTTACTTTTAAATCATTTAACTTAAATTAATGAATTTGGCATTAAATGAAAGGTATTTTAATGAGCTTTTCTGGAAAAATATTGGATTGAAGCACAATTTACAAAAACAATTATTGAAAATTATCTTTTTTTTTGTGTTTTCATGATGTGAGGACTAGAGACCTAGTCACACTTTGATTGTGGTCACAAATAGTTGGATTAGTCATTCCGTTCTTGCTTCTAGCGATATCATGCTTAAGTCTACTTTTCGAAGGTGTACGAGTGGCTGATGTAAACTGATGTAAACGAAGGTGTACGAGTGGCTGATGTAAAATTTGTTCACCATTTTTTCAAACTAAAATCTTTACAATAATGTACGGAGCTTAGTTTGCGTCACAGAGATTTATCTCTGTAACGTACCTAAGTTCGAGATTCGATTATACCGTTCTTCACAATTTTTTTAGTCCTGGAGTACAGTTGCCACAGGATGGCGCGACATGCCATAATCAATTTTACCTTTTTCGTCTTGATAATGACGTTTTTGGTCGCGTTGGACGTGTCATTTGATACCGCTGAATAGAATTTTTTGTAAGGTATCATGAAAGATCAATCTTAATTAGAGGATTTCACAAACCGGTAAGTTGAATTCAATTAAATGAGCCAGTTGTCAAATAAAATAGGAATCATTTGTCGAACGTCGAAGCCGGACACTTTCTATTGGACTAGACTGTAGAATAGATTCAAATAGTTGACAAAGATGTAGCAAACAAGAAATCATCGTTATCGCATCGTAAGAGCACAGTTAAACCATAAAGATTAAAATCAGATGGTGTTCTGTCTAACGATTACCTAATTTTCCTGCTCATAAAGTTGTAGCGTAAGAATTGTTTATTGGAGAATTGCTGAGTTGAATAACTGTTCTTCAAAATAAGTGAGACACAATGATTAATTTGTAGCTTTTGAGTGTATGGCAAAAAGTTGATGAAATTTTAAGAGCGCACTGATTACAATGGCAAAATTTCAGCACAATCTGTCATGTGATTATTATGATGGCATCGGAGCAAGAATAGATCCGCCAAACCATTAGTACCGTCGTGGAAAATTCGACTGCGTCCCACAGATTGTTCAGGAAACACATGGGAATCCATCATTAGACGATGTTCCGGGTGGCGAAGTCATTTAAGAAGACCTAAACGACCCAGCGACAGAAAACCGAAGACCGCTGACCTGGTGAAGGGTAGGAAGATGTTGAGTGTGATTAAGCCGAAACTTTCGAAACTTGCAATACGACGAAAAAAGCGCATGTTTCTATCCAGTTGGTCCGAAATCGGTCTCCGCGTATTCGAGGCCTGGAAGCCACTGAACCGGAATGACAAACAAAATACAGTGGTCAAAACCCACGCCAGGAAGCTGGACATCACGGTTGGTCGTTCCTGAGGAGGTGGAAAAATTTCCCAAACATTTTTTTTTTTCAATTTCCCAAGAAAAATTTGACTTGAAATGAATTTTAGGCGACCGTTTTTGTGCGTTTTATTATCTTGTTTGCTAGTACAATCTTTATTTGAGTTAAATTTGAGATAAATTTGAGGTAAATTTGAAAAACCTTGACAAATAATGTAAGTTAGTACGTACAGTCAAAATAAACAGCATTGAACCAGTCTGGCTTCCCTGTGGTACGTATGATGCCAACTGTCAAAAAATCTCCTGTCGACCCATACTCGAACAATTTTGCTTTTGTCGTAATTAGGTTGTTTCGAACGATGTTGATTTTTTCCTACATATAAATACCCTGTTATATTTTTCCTCAATAATTTTGGTAAATTCTAGCATGACGACTTTTGGCAATACAGGTCGGCCTCGATTATCCGGGAGAAAAATATATTTTTTTATAATGTTAAACACGTTTTGAACGTAAACACATTTCAAAAAACCTATCTACAAGTTTTTTTTTCACCCGGATAATCGAGTCCGACCTGTATTAGCAAACAATTAGCCAATGAAATTAGTTTGAATTTTAGTTGGCAATTTTTCATAACTTGGGAAACTTTAATATGAAGACAATACTTTAGGTAGCAATCAGTTCGTTCTGTTTTGAACCATTTGGAATCCAAAATTGGATTTCTAATTCTAATTTCTCCAGGAAAGAAAAATGACACTAAAGTTAGCAGAAGATTGTTTTCGAATGCTAAACGTTTTAGGTAACGAGAAGTTAGGTATCAACAGCTTTGTCAAGTGATTTTGTGCCAGTAAAATTAATATCAAATATGGAATTGTTTCGTTACATTTTACATGAGGTTTTGTGAATGGTAAGATATCGATATTGTTACAATGGTCACAACCCTTGCATGCTTTGTGCCGAAAAAAGAGTTATTTAACGAATAAATTTTTTATTAGATTGAACCATTTATGTAACAGAGCGCATTTCCTCTGCGATTTTGCTAAAACATAAATGGCAACCCACTGACCAAGGTTAATGGTCACTTTGAAAGTTTTTTTTCTTCTGCAAGATTAGTTAATTTAATGATTAAAACAGTATGTTAGATTTTTATAAAAATATCAACGAAGACTTAACTTTAACAGCGAAAATTGGTTTAATTGAATCGTTCAAATGTTTTTCTCAGTTTCATATGCATTTAGAGTAAGATCTGTTATCGTTGCGTTTCACATGAATGAAGTTAGTAAACGTTGCGAACCAACAGAAACTAATAACAGTAATCATGGTATCATCGCATCGCAAAGTTCAAAGCTCAACTACTCAAAACTGATCTCAACAGTTAACATCATGAACAACGGGAATAACAACTAGTTGTGGTGAGAGCAATCATTGATAGGAAACGGTGGTGTTTACGATAATAACAGGAATCATTGTGCAACCCTTTCAATCTTGAAGACCGCATATGTAGATGGCAATTCCGAATTCGGTTGTTGGTTGATGTTCTACTCTAGTAGCGCAATCAGTAATTGTAAAGAGATGATGACAGATGAAAAAGAAGTGACAGATGCGTAACACGGCACAATTTTAACGGTGAGACGATGAGAAAATACTTTATGCTCTCAACGAGGCTGTATGCTGATGGCGATTATAATACAGTGGGGGAGCTGTCTGTTATGGAACTTGAAACAACTTGGAAGGGAAAAGGACAATCATCATGCACGGGTTGGTTTTCAGCGTCTAGTTACAAACAGTGATAAGCAGTGTGGATGTGCGCACCATTATGTAAAGCGGAACAAAGGTTTTCACCTAGCACTAGCTGGATCCGTTTGGTTTAGCGACAATAAAGGTAACACATTTTAATAAATAATAAAGAAAAACCTTTCATTGTTTTGCTTATTCGTCTTATTGAGAATTCTAAATATACAGAAATTTTATACCTTTTTCGCAATGTAATTTCTACAATTACATATTTTTGATTTAACTATCTGGAGATATTCTATTTACGATAACTGTTGGGTTGCGATTTATTACACTAAAATCACACCTTCATGTTTATTTTTGTTCTTTCGATTTCTTCTTCTGCATGCACTTTTCGCTTAATCTACTACATCTCAGGAAGCTATAAAATAATTCGCCTTGTGGTTCCTCTGCAGTAAAATTGATTAATTGTACTTTCGTTGTATTTTTTTTCGTTATTCGATAGAGAGGAACAGGTCCTGGCGGGATTGAACATTCGATCATTCCTACTTCGAAAGTTGATAGTTACAATAGAAATTGTTTTACAATCGACAGTTGGTTTACAAATAATGTAAAGACCACTCGCTACGGAAGCAGAAAACTTTCATCACACCCGAATGCGTGTTTCTATTAACTATCGGTTTTTAACTCAGATTTTGCTTTTGTACATTCATTCGTTACTTGTATCCTTATAATGAAACACCCTAAACCTGCAAAAAAGATTGTGAGAAGAAAAAAAAACGCAAAAGGCATGTAAAATATAATGGTGCAGTTTAACGAAAAAAATAAATAAATATATGAACACTATTTACACATAGTAAAAGGAAAACTTTCGAACGAAATAGCACAAACATTAAAGAAAGTTTTAAACAAATAGAAACCTGCACCTTTCGACGGGATCACCGAATGAAAGTGAAGTTAATACATTCATATCATCCTATCATGATACTATTGTTGCTGCTAGGTGGAGTTTCCTGCACTAAAACTATTGTTTAGTTAATGACTGTCTCTAGCCATAAAATTTGCATCCACATAAAGGAATCCTTTCTTATTCAATCGCTTTTTGTTTTCTTAGAATAGCAAACTTTGGAACGTTCGACGAACGACGACGAATAAAAATTGTATTCGATAAAAACTGGACGCATTAATCAGGTGAAGAATGTCGTAATTTAAGCCATATGTATAAAAATTATGTAAAAAATTATGAATTCTATCTCAAATTTCCTCGATGTTTTTCCTTTTCGCCTAATATTTGGATACTATCCCAATCTCATTTAAATTATGTTTGTTTCATTTATTAATTCAGTTCTGTCTTAATTTTGCTTGAGTTTTATCCTATATTGTACTGCCGGATTGGTTTTTAAACTAAATAAAAATGTAAACTTTGATTTACGTCTAGACTAAGCTCGTGTTTTTGTTTTGACCTTTGTAATTAATGAGTCAAGCATTTATTTATTGTTTATGATGGCAGTCTTTTAATATCAAAGGAGAACGGTAGAAAAAATAATGAAACAAAGGTGTTGAAAGTGTCTCCAAGGTGAGACGTGAAGCGAAAAGTGCGGAAAACCAGTTTTGGTAAAGAGGAACGTTATACAAACTTAGTAAGCATTGCTGCAGTGACCCTCTTCCCTTACCTAATTGCCCGCTTTTTCCGCTTCACGTCTTGTTTCACCCTGGAGACACTATCAAGACCTTTGTTTCATTAATTTCTTCAACGCTCTTTCGGTTGGTACCCGAATGTCTTACTCACTAAACTACTGCCGCCCATTAATACGCACCACACACTTCTAAGCGACGATATTATTTTTGTGACTACCCCCAGCTAGCATTTTCATATGTATATAAGTGATGAAATTTAGCATTACGTACAGATATACATGCTAATAAATCGTAATTGATGCGCAAAATTGGCATATCCGTACTATTTTGGAGGCGATATACGTGATTAGCAGTAATTTTAAGCGTTACGACTATATAAGTATTTATATACGATTAAATGCGACTCACTTCGTAATGTTATACGATTTTGCGCTGAAAATCGTATGTACGTGCGTTATTATCATTATATACGATAGAAAATCAACTTGGGCCCACTTTGTCAAGCTCTAGTTACGATTTCGAATTTGTTAAGAGATATTTACGGTAATTTTCGTACATTGATATACATGTTGGTGCTAGTTGGGCCCTCTGTCTCTACCGCCGAGAAGATAGACTATTATCTACTTGATTAGTGCGATAGAAACAAACAGTCCGTTACAGCCAGTCGCTGCGGCAAGTCTCGTGATTAAAACCACCAACGAGTGTGTTTTTTTATTTACTCGTAAATGACTCTATACGCGGTTATGACGTAAACTATTTTGGAAAGGTAGGAAATGTCTGATTCAAAGAATTATCGTTCTTTCCGTCAATTGTAAAATAAATAATAATTCTATTCTATCTAGTTAATTTAATTACAAAAAAAAATGTGTAAAATGGACTGCTGAAAACGCAAGCAGTTAACCATAGGAATTGAAATGTTGAAACTTCACTTTGTTAAAGTTTAAATTGAGCCAAACTGAGGTACTATTATAACGTTGTCTAAAACGATCTTAAACTTAATCTAAAACGAAACAATGTTATGATCAATTTTAAATTGCCAAGAAAAATCAACATCAACCAAGTCCAAGTGTGTAAAAATGTAAAGCCAGTACCAAATTAAGGTAAAATATTAAAAAACAAAACAAACAAATTCTTATGTAGGGGAATGTCGTCGTGGTTGGGCCATTTTTTGGTCCACAAATCTCATTTCAAAAGAAACTTTGGAAACTTAACAAAGGTCTAAATACGAACTATTATTAAGACCTTTGTTAAATTTCCAAAGTTTCTTTTGAAATGAGATTTGTGGACCAAAAGATGGCCCAACCACGACGACATTCCCCTAATATTTGTGTTATTTTTGTATTACTTTTGTGTTATTTGTTTATCTTTTATATCATATATTGGATAATATTCGTGTCATTTATGAGTCATTTTTAAACAATTTTCATACCATCTGTGAATCGTTTTTATAATCTTAGTGCCTATTTATGTTCCGTGTAATTTTTGTGTTGTTTCCGTTTCTTTATTGCATCATTTCATTTCACCATTTTGTGCTTTTTGTATCGTGTGGTTTGGGACTTTTGATATTCTATATCAGAAATTCCATTATTTTTGTGTTATTATCCCCTCGAAACACTTTTAATACCATCTGTGAATCATTTTCGAAATCGTTTGTATCATTTCTTTATATTTTTGTCATTTTTGTGCATTTTTCGTGTCATTTTTGTGTTACATTTATGTCGTTTTTGGTTTTTTTCTGTCACTATTAGTATAATTTTTACCATTTTTGTATTGTCTTTGTGTCATTATATTACGATGTTTTACATAACTTTTTATTTCAAATCAGGCATGATTCGAAATGGCGCACTTATAATTTGAAAAATTGAGTTTTTGGCCAAAAATACACATTTTAGATCGACTTTGGTGTCATTTTTGTATTATTTTTCATGTCTGTGTCAGTCTGTTTTCGTCATATTGGAGCATTTTCATTTCTCTTTGTTTTACTCTTATTTTTTGTTCCATTATTGTAGTATTTTTGTTGCACTTTGGTGCCATTTCGTTTCTGTACCATGTTTCATTTCTGTGCTACTTCTGTCCTATTTGAGGTCCCTTTTGCGTGTTTCTTATTTTCTGTTATATTATTGCGTTGTTTTTGTATCATTTTGTACTATTGTTATGTACCATTACCATTGTATTATTGATTTTTTGCTATTTTTGTATTATTTTGGTGTCATTTTGTGTCAGGTTTTATTGTAATTTTTGTGCCGTTCCGGGGTCCTTTGAGTGCCTTTTTTGCATAAATTTTGTATGGTTTTCAAACAACACATCTGTTAGTTTTGTATCAATTTTATTTTTGTGTATTTTTTGGCTTTGTGTGCCTTTAAGGGGACATAAACGACTAAATTTTTTATTTTAGATTTTAAATTTGCAGGGTTTTTCCAGCAAACTTCAGAAAAAATAAAAAAAAAGTTGGATGAAAAAATTAAAATTTGTCTTCTTTTTCCTTTTTCTCTGGTTGTGTTTCGTTTACAAAGCTCAAAAGTTATAAAAGTCTTTGCCAAGCTTCTACCAACAAAACAAAAAAAAAGTTTGTTCCGATACGTTGTGTAGTTTCTGAGAAAAAGGTACATACAGTTTGAAAATCGTTGTTTTACAGGAGCGGCGTTTTATTCCGTTAAGGTTGTTCTACGCCGCACTGGAATGCTTATGTGTTCGATCGTTTTTCGACCACTTCCCGTGGTCGGATTATTACAAAATTATTATTGAAATAAGCGAAATAGACTGCAGAAAATTTATAGAAAATAGAAAATTTACGACTTTTTCAGAAAATTTAGTCGTTTATGACCCCTTAATGAGTTTGAGTTGTGTGCCTTTTGTAGGAAGAGGCGAACTAGCCGCAGGCTGAAAAACAATCAAATATAGAATGAAATTTTTTTTTTGTGGTATTTCTTCGTTATTTTTGTATCACTTAATACCACTTTTGAATCATTTTTCATTTCTGTAACCGTTTTGTGTTATTTTTGCTGTCCTATTTTTGTTTTATTTTTTAATTTGTTTTATTATTATACGAAAACATCGTATCATTCATTATTATAACATAAATTTTGTATAATTTTTGGTTATGTTTGTATCGTTTTGGTACCATTTTTGCATCATTTCTGTATTTTTTTCTTTTGTGTTAATTTTCATTGTTATTTAGGAATTTCTTGAAGCCCTTTAAGGAAGAGTTTTTGTTTCATTAATGCGTTAATTATGTATTGTAGCCTGTGTCGTATTAGGTATTTTGCAGTACACTATAAACGCCTTTTACGTCCATTAATTTTACGTGATTTCGTTTTACGTCCACTTTTTTACGTCCGATATTCGAATTAACGTCCTCTCGTTTTACGTCCAAAATTTGGATTAACGTCGTCTCGTTTTACGTCCAAAATTTGAATTAACGGGATCGTCAAAAATCATTGGGTGGTCTTAGAAAATTCGAAATAACGTCTTTTCTTTTTACGTCCAAAATTCGAATTAGCGTCCTGCTTTATACGTCGAAAATTTGAATTAACGTCCTTGTTTTATACGATTGATTTTTTTTACTTCCCCCCAATAATGGAAGTTAAACGAGTTTGTGTTATTTTTGTATTATTCCATTTGTCATTGTGAATTATATGGAGCCCTGTCGTGTTTGCTCTTTTACCTGGTGCCATTTTTGTATCATTTTTCATTACTGTGCTAATTTTTTCGCTGTCTTTATCCCATTTGGAATGATTTGAGTCTGTCTTTATTTCTTTTTGTGTTATTGCGTTGTTTTTATATTTTTTGTGTCATTGTTACATAATTTTCGTACTATTTTTGAATAATTTTTCTGTTATTTTTGTATCTTTTTGGAGCCATTTCTGAATCATTTTCTTTTTTTTTTTACTTTCGTGTCAGCTTTTTAGTTGTTTTTGTGCTCTTTTGGTGAATTTTCTTTTGATTTATTAGTGCGTTATTTCTGTATTTTTGTGTTGTATTATTTTCGTATAATAATTTTTTGTAATAATTTTTCTGTTATTTTCGTATAATTTTTGGTGCCATTTCTGTCTTTTTTGAACCGTTTTGCTGTAAGTTGTCTCTTGTGGTACTGTTTATGTGCTATTTCTGTTTCATTATTGCTTCTTCTGTATGTTATTTAAGTGTCATTATTGTTATTGTTGTGTTAATTCTTATTATTATGTTATTTAGGTGTCATTTTTGTATTATATTTATTTCATTCTACCTTATTTTGTCTAATGTTCCTTTCGTTAGCATAGTTAGCTTTCGTTTGCACCAATACACAGTCATGGAGTAAGGAAGGTGACACATTCTCTTTCAAATCCCCCATTTATTCATTATTTTAAGAGATACGTATTTCGTCTCCGACCTGCTTCATTAAGTTCAAATAAAGCACTGCTGTGTATGGAAATTTAAGGAATTTTCAATATTCTATTTTCTTTTTATTTTTGTACCATCCTGGTATCATTTTGTATAATTTTTCTGTTATTTTTTCAGAAGTGTTTTTCATTTCCGTCAGTTTTTTGCTTCATTATTGCGTCATATTTGTGTTATTTCTTGTAACATTTTGTGTCATTTTTAGGTCGTTTTTCTTTTATTTTCGTATCATTTTACTGGCATTTTCGTATTATTGTTCAGTTCATATAACTTTGTTTCGTTTGTTTCATATCATGATTGCGTTATTTGTGTCACTTGTGCGTCATTTTCAAAAATTCTGTGCGAGGAGAAATATAAAATAAATATTTTTTTCAATCCAATTTTATGTGCCTAGTTTTTACCGGATACCTGCTAGTTTTCATGGAGAACGGCGCAATTGACCTATGGGACTTATATGAAATTCTTCTAACAGTACCGCAAGTCTTAACCTACGTTCAACACATTCAACAAGAACCAAAATGTAATTTTCATTCATATTCTACAGTACGATGTCACCGGTGACTGAGAGCCTATCGGTATGCGCATATCCTAATGAAAGGAAATTACAAAAATTTATCATTTGAACTCAGAATAGCAAGAACATGAAAAGTAGACTCCTCTTTCGGGTAGGTGCTCATCCGGATGCATAGTAATGCATATTCACGAGGAGCAGTAAACGTGATGCGTTGAGTGGTAGTTACAGACAAAAGGATGCATCCTAACGGAACATTTTAATGAAGATGATAAACTTTCGTCTTCCTTTGTTTGTCTTTGCGAGGTGGGAGTCGTTTTTTTATGCGGCGCCAGCAGCGCCCTAAGCTTTTAATGGTTGGTAATGGTTTGCAAATTTTCACAGACCAAGTTTTCCTGTGGCGACCTCTTGAAAGGTTAATTTATTCTAAGTTAGTAGCAACCTCAGCTGGAATGTATTCATCTCGTTTTGAATTTAAAACTACTTTGTTTGTACAAGGGTTTTTACTTTTCACAGTTTGACGTGACCTCGTACTGATTTTCTCTTTCGGCTAATTTTATCTTATTGGTGTGAAAAAATCTTAGTAGTTAATTCTAACGCTAATCTTATCATATTATAGCGACAATTTATAGGGTAACACAGAAAATATCGAGCATAATAGCACATATTTACACTGAGAATGTAACAAACGTCGAACAAGTTTAACGCAACACGAATAACCGAAATAGTAGAACAGAAGGTAAAAAACTGTACACACTGAACGTACTGGATACATGACATACGTTGTAGTATAGGGTCAAAGGTGGTGGAGTGTTATGTGAAAGTTAGGAAAATGAGTGCTTCTAAGTAGTAGTAGTTATAGTACTAGTTATAGTAGTAGTATTAGTGGTAGGTATTCTAGTGAAACAGGAAAGCCAAACAATCTATCGAAGGGTAGGTACAACAGATGGGTGAAGTAAATTAGAAATCAACAAATAAATCACAACCACTTTTGCCGAAAAAACATTAGATAAAGATGATTTGAACAATCAAAGCAATTTATGTGAGTGGATTTTTGTTGTTCATTCCGTCGCTCGGGACGGGACGATGAGAATAAAAAATAGAGCAGTTCCAAAACAAAGCAACCTGGGAGTTTATTTTTTTCCGATTGCAGGGATTCATGGCTACTTACCGTTTGCTGAATCTGGTAGTAAGTCTCTGCAGGAAAGTCTTGCCAGTATGCGGCGAGTCGCCAACGTTGCCTCCGGCTCCGGAGTATGCCGTGCTGTTTCTGGATCTGGTTTGGCCTGATGTCATTAAACAAAAAATATATTAGTTTACCTGTTTTAAAACTCATAGAAATAAAACTCAAAAAGAAAAATTATCATTTACATTTGTCCATTTGGAAAAAAAGTTGCGATTTACAACAACTACAAGTGCAGCACTTAGTAGGAGCGTTAGAACGAGACAGATTCACACTAGCTCTAACTTGCACTGCGTCAGTCAGTGATAGAGGAAGGGTGTGAGAGAGAGCGAGTGAGATGGACGGTACGTACACTCGGGGGGGTTGCAATTAGGAGTCACACTTACCCGAATGGAAAGTCGATCGCGATGGAACATTCCTGGGAAATGCAACCGGTTGTCTGGAAGAATTAACGCCTGGTGTAAGACTATTGCGATTCACCATGCTGATGTGTGTGTTGTTTTGTTGATGGTGTGTGGATACATAAGTATTGACAATAGGTTGGTCAATTTTTGCGGGTTTTGTTGTGGGTTGGTAATGATGTGAAGGCAGGGGTTGGTTGGTGGTAGGTTTTCGATTGGCGGTTTACCGGGGAAAAAACGGAAAAGAAAGAAGAAAAAGAAATATATAGTATAAAATAAATTAATGGTTTTCATAACTCAAGCAGCTAGGGGTAAAATGGAATAATAATTAGTTGATAATTCTGATTTTTTGAAAGCAAACCAAATCGTTTACAAGAATAAAGCCTAAAAAATAACCAACAAGGAAAATAGAAATTGTGAACAAAAAAATAAACTTAAACAAAAAATTCTACCAAAACCAGAGTCAATATCTGGGGTTGTTTCACGACAGAGTAGAAGGAGAATCCCGTCCATTTGAACTACGTAGCGAAGGGGAGAAACTTTCACGCATTAATCTTACACATTGGAAAACTAACGAAAATTCGAAAGGTTTTCTGCTGCAACAAACACAATAATAAGGATAGAGTTCTTTGATGGGAGCTGTTGGCATTCGGGAACTAACGACAAAGATGGATGCAAAGAGTTTTTCGAATTGTTTGGGTTTCTTTGGTGGTTGTAATATTGACGGAGAGGGTGTGTTGTCTGAGTGTAATGAAATGCGACTATTGATAAATATATAGGCTATTGATTGAAAACTGTATAATGCAAGGCAATGAAAAACAATGTTATTGAATACGAACTTAACCTCTAATTTCATGACAGATGAAGAACTAGTAAACTTAATGAAAAAAAAACCATTGTTCTGGTTATCAGAGAACTCGTAATAATGGAAAAAAATTAAAGCACATCACTGGTGAATGATTTCAAGTAAATAAATCAATACACGTTTTAATATCATTTAGAATCATTCAACATAGATTTAAACCCAGGCACTGAATACACATCAACGTATTTTTCATTTATTTGACGTTTCAGGCAAATTTTGATTCGTAATTTTGAATGACTGCAGCTTTTTACAACCGGGCCAATTTGGGATTATCGAAATAAAGGCCGACTAGTTGGCTGTCCAGAGGTTCCAAATTACGTCGAAAGTGATGATTTGGAGTTGAATTTCATGGAACGTCAAACGGCAATGTTCGCTAGCTTTCATCGAAGCGGAGGTAAAAATCAACACGAAATACTACATACACAATGTTTTAAAGAATCATTTATTAATTCATGCTGCGAAATTAAGCTCAAATAGAAATTACTGCATTTTGCTCCTTATCATCAGTTAAAACCAACACAAGGGTGGTGTCGTCAGAATTTACCCCACTCGATTTTATCACATGAATAGGCTGTTTCATTACAAAAAAAATCACATTTGCGAAAAATAAATATAAATGAATTTGGAACACTTGTTTTGATTTTCTGTGAGGTTATGTTACGACAAATAAACCTAATCCCCAAGCAGCACACATTTGGCAGTTTAAGTTGCAGCAACATATTTATGACTCAAATTGGTTATATATCGGTTGCCACAACTGGTTTGTAACAACTGTGCTACTAGGGTCGCCTTCTAATGACAAATTTAATTTCAGGATACAGTAGGATTTCGAATTTGGCATGGTTCGATTTTGGCATGCCTCGATTTTGGCAACAAAAGTATCCGTTTTTAGCAAAACAAAATAATTCCCTTACAAAAATATACTTGAATATCAGTCAGTTTCCGCATATACATGCTTTAAATGATGCCCTCAGTGTGTTCATGAAAAAAAGTTTGCTGTTAAAGAATGTTTCGAACAATAATATTTTTGTTGCCGTAAGACTACGGCTTACCACAGGTTGCCAAAAACTAACTTGCACCGGGCGGATAGCTCTTGGCGGACTTTTCAAGCAAAAAATGATTACAATTGTTGATTAATAATATTTACTCAATTTCTAACGCATTTACGTTCAATTTTTTCATATCAAAAAAGGGTCTCAATTTTGGCACGGTTTCGATTTTGGCAACATAGGCGACACGCATTTGTTGCAAATTCGAAATCCAACTGAACTATCAACGCCTTTGTTTCATAACTTTCTTGTACCATCCCTTCCGTTGATCGTAAAAAACATTCATTATAAAAAATTATGACACATTCTCAAGCGTAACGGGACACAATATACAGTCACAATTAATAACAAAAATTGTAAACTGGTTTCAGTTTCATCAAATTTTTGGCGAATATCTGGGAAACTATATGAAAATTTCATATTTCATGTTAGGGTAATTTAATTTTCATACCGTACGAGAGCTGGGAGTTGAATATTTTTGCGATATTTCAATTCGAAGAAATTAAATTTCGTAACATGAACGCGATAAATAGAAACAATGTTTACCAATTATTGATTGATTTATTTATTTTTTGTTAGATTATAGTCACTTTAACAGCTTGGGTCATTCGTGACTTCTGTTGGGTTGGGATTTGAACCCGGGTCCTCGGCGTGAGAGGCGTGAATGCTAACCACTACGCCGGGACTGTCCCCAATTATTTATTGCTTCAGGTGTCAAACGTTATATTGCGATTAGCAATAAACACAAAAGAAACTGAGATGCATCAGAGAGTACTGTTGCTGCGCTGAGTAAATTGATTGTCGCACAGAATTGGGCTATTTTCAATATGCACAATATGCGTTACAACGTAATGACATCTGTCGTATTCAACAGGGAAAGATAGATAGTTTCAAGCATACTCTCATGCATAGCGCATGATGAGACACTAGCGCCGATTTCTGCTCTTTATTATCAGAAACTAGAGGCGGTGTTCTATTGTAAGTGTCGCAAAACTAGCCCGAATCCGTGCATGATAATGAGCAAACATTCTCTTATGTGCGATGAACAGTCACACAAAATGTCATATAGAAATGACGCGCATTCGAGTTTTTTGTTTAGAGTTCTGGCTGGAATAGTATGAACAATCGATAGAGAATAAAGTGTAAAAATCACTCGAAGCCGTTCTTATTGGGAGCATTCTTATTAAAAACGCGTTGTTTGTGGGAAAGCTGTATGTTGTGCAAACGTGCGCAACAGCAAAAGAGACAAATTCTCTATTGCATCAAAAGGTGTACGACACGAGAAACAAAACATAGTTTCATTGTTCTCGCATTTTTCCAGCGCTTGTACTTGAAACATGCCGCAAGAGGGAGTCAAGTCAACGACTATCAATTTTTAAAAAATTGCTGCTTTTTTGTTTCAGAACCAGATTCTATTGCAACCAAAGAAAAAAATAAGAATACAACATTACACTTCAATTGTTTCGGCCGTCTTTTATTCTTCTTCGGGCAGCGTTTCGTTTATGAAGCTTAAAAATTATAAGTATTTTCCAAACGTCTATCAACAAAACAAAAAAATAGTTTGTTGCACGTTGTTTACTTTGAGAGAAAAAAGCACATAAACCATTTTAAAACCATATTTATACAGGAACAAGGTTTTATTGCGAGTTTATTCGGCGACGAAACAATAACAGTTTGTCGTAAACTCAGGTGTGCCACAAGGAAGTCATATAGATCCGATACTCTTCGTACTAGCGATAAGCCAGCTTCCCTTCTCAATCGACAGAGGAGCCATTCTGGTGTACGCCAATGATGTCATACTTTTTTTTACCAGCAAAAACTGTCAAAGAATGTTTTGTCCTGCAATAAAATCTGGTTACTTTCGGCAGATTCTGTGTTTTTTACAAGATCATCGCCAATTGCATACAAGTATAACTAAAAACAAATATCCCGCTAGTGACAGTAATACTGTTGTAATCCCCTTCAATTGCGATATAAATAATTTAGTTAAGCAATGTTTGCAGATGTTTCAGCATTTGGGACTCGAGCAGCACTTTCCTTACAACTGTGTCGACGATTTGTGCCTGCCTGCAGATATTTGCACGTCGATTTGGCCGCGAACTCTAGGATGCTCTGCTCGCTATTTTTAATAGTTTAAATAATACGATCTAAACTGGATATCGCGACTATCGTCTGGAGACGACAGTATTTCTATGAAACACATTGGTTGGAGCAGAATAAATACAAATAAAAAAGTAGATTTTTTTAGCACACAACGTCAAGATACATTTTAACCAATTTGGCTTCTAATCTAAGGACAGATCATGTGCCGTCGTTAACCGTTAGTTTTCCGGCAATAAGAACACACTAAGTAACAATTCTAAAGCCAGTTGGTTTTACTTAAATTTTATAAAGGTTTTATTGCAGTATTAATCATTACCTCTGGTTTCATTATGATATTACGCAATACCAAGAGGATACGACTCAAACACTCTTATAGCCAGCTATAAAACCATAAAACTGTTAATAAAGCAAATTTCTTGTGGTTGCTTATATTACCACGATAAAACTAGTTGGTTGCACCACGTTTCTTATGAAATTACCATAAGTGTGGCGTAGCTATAAAAAACCGGGAACCGGAAAAACCGGCAATTCTTAGGGATTTTTATTCACTCTGGTAAAACCTGGAATACGTAGGGAATTTCACTCAACCTCAGGGAATGCTTCAAATCTATAGCAATGTTTTTCGCACAGCACTGTACCCAGACTTGGATAACGAACCTACCCTCTATTTAATTCAAGTCAGAAATCTAGCCTGGAACCAGAGGATTAGATAAAACCAGCCACGTTGGTCAAAAAGCAGAACGACCGACGTTAGCATAAGAACAGAAAACATTTTCCGAATGCGCGATCCGGTTTCCCCAAGGGTGCGCGCAGCAAAATGGAAGTTAAGCAAAACCTTAAACTGTTTCGCATGCCTTGTGACTCGAAGAACGAAAATGAAAGATATGAACATTTCTGCGTGGTTTGCAGAAAAAAACAAAGTTAGCCGCAATGTACGATAAAATTCAGTACTTCAAGAACACGGCACGCATTGGTAAGCGATGAAAGTCCGAGTGATGCTCTCCGCTTAACCAACTTTGATTATAAATGTTTCGCCCTCCGCTTGCGAATAAACTTGCGTGGGAAACAACGAAGCAACACATAAGGAACTCACGCGCGTAGTGAAATCTGCCGCTCAGCAGATCAGAAGAAAGCAATTCTCGCATGGAGAACTGACCTAGGGAAATAGAGTAGGTGGAGAAATTTCCCCGTTTCGGTAGCCTTATGTTTAGACCCGCTGTATAGAGAAAATATACAAGAGTTGACAAGTCCAGCCGGAGGGTTAGCACACGGAGAAAATGCTTTTTTATTCGCGGTGAGCAAAGAAGGCACATTTATGAATATAAAATATGAATATGGGCTGTCTTAACATTTCCCTTGCAATCTGAAATCTGTCTGAGATGGGTCCTATTTTGTAAGTCACGTTGAGTGTCACTTTGCTTGACTGATCTACTTTTGGTATAATGTAAGTCACATGTGACACAATTTTGTCGTGTAACTCGGCTGCGTCGACCGCTAAAAAGTTAGCGACTCAACGGTCAGAAAGTGACGAATGAATTTCTTTTATTCTGGTGGCAGCGTTGCCAACATTCCAGATTTGTCTGGATGCTCCAGACTTTTTAATGCCAAGTCAGACAAAAAAGACGCTTTTCAAACATTGTCTTCCATTAGGCTAAATGGCAGCCATATTTTTGTCAGACATTTTAATCTCGTTTTCCAGATTTTCGTAAAAACCGGTTGGCAACACTGTCTGGTAGTGCATTCAGAAGCTATGCTGCCTGTTCACCCCGCACTCGACACTCGGCGGTCGAGTCGAGTTGCTCCGCGAGACTTAGAAAATAAGGCCCAATAATAATTGGGAATGGATTTTGAGGAATTGCTCAAGGAAAACTCAGGGATTTTTTTTCGAAACTGAGTAGACACCCTGTTTATAAAGCTATTAAAACGGTAACACCCTAACCAAACAGATTTGTAATTGGTGTTTTTATTAAGAATACTAAAGTTTGACTCCAAAATCATTTTCTCATGCGAGGCCATATTGCCATATTCCAGTAATTTTTTTTAGCTTGCAAACAAAAATTCATCTAAGCAGTGTTTGCAAAAAGCAAGTTATTAGGCCGTATGAATAAAACGGGTTACTTTGCTTTTTCCGTTTAAATCGTATGGGAGCATTTGCTCTAACTCTTTTATTCATAGGGCCTATTATCACGGTTTTCCTGTCACAGGAAGCAACTTAAATGATTTGAGTAGAAATTGAGATTGACTTACTGAATATATTTATTTTGTTAAAACAACCAGTTTTCGAAAATTGCAAAATTTCAATAGCGCGTTGATTTACCGCGCGTTAATTACCATATCAATATGCACGATAAAATTTAATGCGCATATGCTGCAAACGAACTGAGATTGGTCAAAATTTATCAATTATTCAATGGGATATTTTATTAAAGTCGCTATAAACCAAATCGATCAGAATGATCTGATAGTAAAACTTTAACTTTTCTGCTCACGGATGTATTTTCAAGTTTACAAAGCTGGCGAACTGATTTAGCATTTTTCCAGAGCAAAAAGCGTAGAGCTTTATTAAATTATGGCGGTGGCTGTCAAGTAGCGAAAGCTTAATCGGTTTTATTGCTGCTTTCAGCAGAGCGTGATACGATAACTTGAGCCAACTTATAATCTGATTCTTATAGAGGTTATGAAAACCTTCTGAGCAGTGGGCCGCTTGGTCAGAAGGCAGTTTTATGGCGGTCATCAGAAAGTTTTGGTGGAGCTCATAGTTTTATTTGTGGTTTTATGAAATTGGTCATGAAAACCACTATAGGAACGCAATAAAACTTAGGACTTACTTGGGACATGACGTTATCGTGAAAATTTCATCATTAAAAACTATGAATTGATTAAGAATTTTTTTTAAAGATTTTCCGAGAATTCCGAGAAACATTATTTTTCTGAAAATTTTTGTGTACAATATTTCATGCAATTTTGATCTAAATCTAGCCAATAACTTCACAAAACTACCGGTTGATTGATCGTTTGGCATATATAATTGATGTTGCGGGTTTCTGAAGCAAGAAAAAAGAACTTTTAGTGGAATTTCCATTGTTTAGCAAACGAATAACTATAATATCATCAAACTGATGAGTTTTCTCAGTCTTTTTCAGAGATCTAAACCATGGTTCTAAAAGGGGGGCTCTGTAGCCGCAAGGTTACCGAGTCTGCTTTGACAAGCGAATGGTCATGGGTTCGAATCTTAGTAGAATCAGGCCATTCAATGGCAAAGTGACTTTAGCATGGGTTTATTCCCAGGCCCCTCACCAGCACCACCCTTCCTTCGTGCTAAATTCTTTGTTATCCCGTTATGGCTTATTGACAGTGCAAAAATGAGACCCTTATAGTTCAATGCACTGGTTAGCTGTTCCAGGGATGGCTATAATTGGGGACAGCGCTGTCATGTGGAACGAGGTGGGTAAAGTAGAGAAAAAGCATTGAAGGAAGGGTACTCAAATTACACACAAGCACGCATAAAATTCAATAAGCATATCGCTCACTCAATAGCGACTATAGCCAAAATAAATGCAGTGCGGGTTATACAACAAACACCCGGGCGATATCACAATAGATCTAACCATACTGGTCGCAGTGATGAGTCCATACTGGAAAAAAATGGTTCTAAAACCATGTTTTCGCGGAAAAATTTAAAAGCCGGTGAAAATACAAAAAATAGTTTCTAAATCTAATATTTCTCATTTTGCGATACGGAAAACAAGATAAGAGAATTTAAAAACGGAGTTTGTTGAAAAAAAAGGGGGTGATTCCATTTATCGGGGGTAAGTCCAATCAGCTCCAGACCAGGAATTTTACTTTTTGAACTAAAATGAACAATGTGGCTAATGTTAATTCAAATCCGAGTCCCATTGACCGAGGAAAGACCTAAGCGGCTTCAGACCTGGAATGTTTACACAAAATTAGGTACAAATCCGAGAAGGTCGACACACGTTTGAACTTTTTTAGGTCACCGTTGAATGCCCCAGAAACATTTAAATTCTTCGAGGTTTGAGCACTACGCTACTAACTAATCGAAAACTTTGCCGCCTCCATGCCATGAATAGTACATAGTTCTGTGCTAACTTTCCCACTTAGTATTTGTTTTACCGGCAGCAATCATGCATCGATTTTCCGTTCAACCAATAATAAAATGACGATTGTCCTTTTACCAACGACCAGCTATTGTTTTCTATTTTAAGAATTCTGACCATTGAACCAACCACAAGTTCTCGATTCTCGATGGAAAAGGTTAATTTTCAGTGCTATTTCTAAACCGCGTTAGCAACTAGGCTTTTTATTATTCAGTACGTTCTCTCGTTGAATAGTTGATTTATGCTATTTGGAGAAGCAGCGAACGTGAACAGTGTATAGGCTTTCAATGCCCGACGGGTCTTCGTGCCACGAAATGACGCCAGCAATCCCTTGATTTTTTTTTGTGTTAAAACAAAAGGTAACAATCCCCAGAGAATGAAATAATGAACAGCTTCGGTTTAATGATAGCCTTTTGGTGGAAACAGAAAAATGTGTCCGAAATGACTTCAGTTGAATTGCATGCAGATATGAGTAATGCACAGCATAAAAACATTTCGAATGATTAGAAAGCTTCTGCGCGTGAATAACTATTATTAAAGCATCGGTTTAGATGATAGCAGAAAATACACCATGATTTACGATTCTATTCGAAATGTTTTAAATCGCGAATCGACTTGTTTTTGTGGCGAGGAATTATATTTGAACAACATCGAAAAGGTGACTAAACATGCCGCATTCCGAAAAAGGCTCTTACACACAATCAAGCCAATCAGAGTGGAAAATATGTTATCGAAATAAAAAAAATTGTTTCAAAATTCAAACAAAAACCAACTACAATCACATTTGTACAACATAACAGGCAGAACAACATTAGCGAAAATAGAGTTAGTGAAAAACCTAACGAGAACGGAAAGCGAAAACGAAAAAAAAAGAATACTGGACGCTCCATGTAGGCAAGGCAGTTGTTTGACTCACCGATTTGGTTGGTCGATTGTTTTTTGGTTTGTTGTACATTCGAGTACGGGGTTCGATCGAGAAATCGATATTCGTTTTTGCAACAATGGACAGCGGGTGCAATGCGCGAATGCGTTTGTGCGTATCACAAAACCGACACATTTCGCACACACGCATATGTTTCACCCGTTAGCCGCGAGTGTTACACGTGTAAACAGAGCGAGTGTGCACAGCGAACGAATGAACGAAATTTCATTCCAAAAATCGAAGAGAGAATGAAAGAGAAGAAAACATATTTAGGGATTAACACGATTGAATATGAGACCATTGCTTGCTGCAGTAAAAAATCGGCATGAGATAGAAACGTAACTTTTTCTAATGAGCTACCAAAGTTGACTAAAGAAAAAATTATTGTTCGAAAATCTAAACGGCGAAATGATACGAAGCACTTTTTGATGAGTTTGAAAAAGACTAAAAGAGTCCAAAAAGTTAAAACTAAAAACAGTATATTTAAACTCTATTGCAAAATGATACGAAGCACGGCTATGTAATGTACATTAGAAACCAGTTGTAGTAGAATGAGGTCAAGCGATTGACAATGATAAGCTTTTTATCAAATTTTGAACGTTTTTGGAAAAACAGAAAATCGAATGATAGGCATTTCTGCTAACTCTCTAATGAAACACAAGATCGTATACATTATACCTAGAAACATTTTTATGAACAGTACGAATAGTTGATTCAATCGCTATTTTAAAGTTCAAGTTTTTCATTTTTTGAGGCACACTTCTAATTACAGAAAACCAATACTTTTGAACAGAAACATATGTAGTCTAAATTCTATGCGAAAGCACAAAACATGTTGGAGAGTATGTACAACAGAAAATTTGCTACATAAAAAAACACTACTCAATTACGCAGCATCCTCTTCTTGTGTAAAGGATAAATACTAATCTGTCATTCTAAGTTTTGAAAATTAAATTTCGTAAATCCAAATTTACAACAGAACTCAAAGTTCGAAAAAGGGAGAAGAACCCAATGTAAAAGAGAAAACACAATACAAATGAAACTCTAGAAGAATGATAATAATTTTACAGTTAAGAACTGGAGAGAGAGAGAGAGATAAACATGATTGTACAAAAGAACGAAATTCAGGATGTAGTATGTAAGAAGAACTCTAGGGCACTCTCGCGGGGCCTAACAAGCAATACCTTTGACGGAGGGGATCGGTTGTGGCGGCGCTGCCGATATTGCTGTCGGCCGACGGTCCCGGGCTCGAAACGGACGCACTCTTCACGTGACCTTTGCCACCGGTCGTCGCACCGGCCGAACTGCCGCGGGTAAATTCCGGTATCGGACCAATGAAGCTGTGTGTTTTATTAGCGCGTAACACGATTCGTGTGTACCGATTATGTGATTATGATGATTGATTTTTTTGTTTTGTTTCGATTTTATTATTTCAAACCGTGACAAAGTTCGTGAATTTGTGCGGTGTCGTCGTTTATCGAGGGGGAAGGTGGTGCGTTTGAACATGGTTGTACGGTTTATGGGGTGGTTTCAAAAGAGAAAAAGAGATCAAAAGGGAAGAGAAAAAAGAGAAAATTGGTTGGAAATATGCTTAAATAGTATACATTGTGTGCTTTTCGTCAATGCAAAGTCGAACCAAGGAATGAAATGCGTACTAGTAAAAGTATGATAATTCCAACGAATTAGTTCAAAAAGGTTCGAAAAAACCTAACACGGATTCGATAGTAAAACGGAGTGAACAACTATGTTTGTACAGCTCAACTGCCATGAAAAAGGGCAATCAACAAGAAAAAAATACACTTATTGAATCAATCGTCACTAAGCTAATCGTTCAAGATTTCAAAAATTTAAATTGTAAACAATATGCTTCTACTTACAAGATTAATTTAAAAATTAATCGAATAACAAGGATTTAAAAAAACAGGACGAATAAACGATTTTGAAAAACCCATGATGGTAGAGATACGAGATATAGAGTCTGAATCTTTTCTTATCAGTTTGGGTGACATGATCGTTGGTTTGCGATAACCTACTCTAATTATTATGTACTATTTATGTTGGCAGGTCGCTAGGAGTGACTTCGGTATATTTAGAGAAACTATCTAATCTGCGATGTGAATTGCGGAATATCAGTGAGTCGTTGGGATGAGCTACTTACGTTGAGTCTGCGGTGGAGTTTGTCTTTTCCGTTGACGAAGTCTTCTCGTACAGTGTGGTCGACCGTCTCGGCATCAGGCCAGCACTGGGGCCAACCGTTCGGGCACCGTTGCTCGGATCGAACTTGCCGCTGGTGGTGTTGGTGGTACGTGGCTTGACCGGGCTGGAGATCGATGCTGAACGAGGGAATGATGAGGATGAAGGAAGTTAGAAAGTCTGTGCTGGTAAAACAAACAAGAGTAACTTCGGAACTACTTACAATTATCCGCCGATGTGATCGGTTTGGTTATGCTTGATGCTGGCCTCTGGTTTTGTGCAGCTAGCCGGGCCGTGTTCTCCTTGATCGTTGCTGAGTCTATAGTGTTCTGTCGCTTGAAATTACTGCTACTGTGGGTGGTAGAGATAGATGGAAAAGTGTCCAATTAGTTATAAAAAATCATACGATTAGTTTTAAATAAGAATCAAAAGTCATTTATAAAGCAGTGTCACATAATTTTCGTAAAACCCTTGGTTTAAAAACGCACAATTATTTGGTTTCAATACTTTCTTTAACTAGTTTTAATATTCTAGCACAATTTATTGTAGTGTTATGTTAGTGTCCCTTGGTTGAAGATTATTGTGTGTTTTCAGCTCTCGATGTTACCCTAGGAGGGTACCACAAGGAAGCGGTTCAAGATCATATTCAACAACTAGTTTTGCAATCAGAGTAAAGTCCAACCAATTTAAACACATTTATCACATCCTTATCAAGAATAATTCTCGTTGAAACAGGTCGCTACTAACACGACGTCTTCAAATATTGAAGTTTTTGTGCTTGAAAATGGTTGAAAAATGAGAATTACACTCTCAATTCCTTGAAACAGTAGACATTTCAGTCGCCAAAAGGGTCAGTTTTCAACGAGATTCAACAAACCTAGTAATATTTCCTAAATTTGCTTTGAAAAAGCACGGTTTTATGATGACAAAGCATAAAGATTTCAGAGGAAATGATTTTTTTAGCTATCCTATTTTATAAGAAAATCGCTCTTTTGGAATCTTTTATTTCGAACAAAACCACAAGCGGGAATCCATGTTACAATATTTTTAAATGTTTTTCAATCAACTTCTAGGCGCTGTGGGATGTGAGTGAATGCAAAAAACTCCTTTGCCACTTAATGAACAGAACAGAACAGAAACTTGTTCGAGTCGCTTTCTAACTGTTTTCGATATTTCATCAAAAGTACCACAAGGAAGTGTTCTAGAACCGCTTATTTATTGAATTCTGTTATTTTAATAAAAAATTCTAGCGCATTTATGCTTTTCTTTTGCTAAAATTTCAATGCTAGAAGATTTTTTAGTTGCCAAAAATTATAAATAAATAATTTATCACCTTCAAAATATATTCACTCAAGTCGCTTTTTACGCGAAGGATACGTCCCGCGTAAATCAAAACCGGGTAAATTCCGGAATTCGCGTAAAAAACCTCGTAAATTCCTAAATTCGCGTAAAAAACCGCGTAAATTCCGAAATTCGCGTAAAAAAAACCGCGTAAATTCCGAAATTTGCGTAAAAATAGTCGCGTAAAAAACAAACCGCGTAATAAGCGACTTCAGTGTACTTTATTTCGCGCTTATTTTTGCGCTTCCAAAGAAGGTTCCTCCCTAAATCAAACTCGATTATCCGGATGAAAAAAAAAAATTTTTTTTAGTAGGTTTTTTGAAATGTGTTTACGTTCAAACCGAAATTAACATTATAAAAAAAATTGTTTTTCACCCGGAAAATCGAGTCCGACCTGTATATCGAAAAGCATTTACTAAATTTTTAATCAATTGGTATTACATATACTCAATTTAGTTCCTTTTGCTATCGTAAAATTTAGCCGGAAAATGACGTTTATTTTGTTGTCTACCGATGTTTCGAATAATGTCGGATGATCGATGACAGCTACCAGTAAATATAACTTGAGCATAATGGTTTGCATACAATAAATAAATTTGTGCTCAAGTTTGCATGTAAAGCCTTTTAACAGCAATGCTTTTGTTTTTCATTAGTATTTAAAAAGTTGGGGAAGAATAAATACCTCATGCGAGGAATGTAGATTCAGGCAAACTGAAAATTCTTTATATTAGGCCAAAAATATAGACTTAGCGAAGGTGAGAGTCGAACTCACAGCCAAGGCTTGAAAAGGGATCGCAAGTTGAATGTGACTGCCGTGAATGCGAACTTTCCGCATTCAAACTCCGCTTTTTGAACGATCATTTGACTGTTTTTCTTATCCAGTCAATATGCCGCTTGCGCTGCTGCCGTCTTACAATTCATGCGGCATCTCAGCTAAGGCAAACAGTCAATCTCCCGTTTTGCTTTGCGCTTTGAGAATATAAACTGCAAACTGACTGGAAGCATACGGTGACGTATTTTTTCGTTTCTCTTTTTGTCTCCAAATCGGCTGCTCACAGTAATAGTTTGTCACCCGGACGTCGGTCCGACGCAAGCAAAATATTCGTTTGTATTGGACGGAGTCCGACCGACTTCTTCCATGCACATGTAGTGGTTGTTTTTTTGTAGTATTGAATCATACGATTGTGCGGTTGCTTTTCGTTAGCGTGGTGATTGCCAGTCATTTGACTGTTTTGCAGTCATTCGCTGCTCCAAACGGTAAAGGCAACTTGATCGAAACGAAAATGTCAAAAAGCATTAGAACACATTCATACTGTTGCGTGCATTCGGCGTTTGACTGAGCAAACTGCCAGTTGTGTTATGCATAGCGTTCGTATTCCACCTCTAAACGGACGGTGTGAACTTGAATGCGCGTTGGTGTGACTGCGGTAGAAAAAAAAGGATCGGTCGAAGCCCTGCTCACAGCTCCCAATCTTTAGTTGAGCGTGTTGTTTAACCAATTACACCACTAAGCCGTATTTAAAAAGTGCTACGAGTTCGTTTATAGTTTGAAGAATATTTTGCAATAATTTGTATGTTTTTTTCGTTTTGCTAGTATTTTGTTTTTTGAATATTTTTAGGCTTATATGTAATAGTGACCAAAAGATGACAAAAAGTCAGTGTACTAAAAGATGAGCCAGTGGAGAAAGAAATGGTACATTCGCGGTAAAAATTTGTATTCAATATTGTACGACCAAATTTAAAAGCAAACAAATTTAAAGTTAATATCATTTGTTTGAGAGCCTCGATAAAGAATTCTTATTATTCGAAACATTGCATAACGGGCGAAAACAAGCTTGTAGTCTCAATAATTAGAAGTCGCTAGTTTGGAATCTCACAAGATACATATTCCTATGTTAAAAATGCAAGGAATCAATTGGTGATAACCCCATCTTGTGCAGACCTTGGGAAGAGGTTCATTTTGCCCTATTATCCTCATGGTATCATGGTAAAAGTTAATTAAACAGTATAAAAGCTTATTTACCGCCGTGAAATGAACTTAAATAGCTTTCAAATGTCAAAACATCAGAAGAATCAAATCCCATCCATTCCATACTGTGCGAAATGCAAGAATAGTCCATTTTACCCAATTCGCTCCCAAATTTAGCAAGGTGAGTTAAAATAGGTGATCTAGTTTTCACAGTTTGTAGAACAGAAGTGCACGGAGCGATTGGTTAGCAACCATCGACGTTGTCTATATAGGATAGATGCTCCAGTAATGGAGGGATTATGCCAGGGGATAGTATTTAAAGACAATTAGGATGCACAATTTACCAGTTTCCAATTGAACTCTATGATAATATGGTGCACCACAATGCTGGTTTTAAATACATATCAAAATTGTACCATTTTGTTGGTTAATATATCTAAAATATTGCTTTTCTTGGCATTAGTCTGTGCTCCTAAAGTAGTGGTAATGTTCCTCTAATAGTGGAAAATTTGCCTATAATAGTGGAATTTTATTTACCGCCCTTAGTAACGCTTGCAGTGAGCATGGCAGCCGATGGATAACAACGCAGGCTTGTTAAAATGCTATGGTTTGTTACGAATTTCTTAAGTAATTGCACCATATTGGTATACTCAAAAGAAATTTGTAGTTTTTGCACCAACATCCTTAATTTCAACTATGTACACCTTAGATAAAACTATCGACAAACACATAATTAATAACAGAAAATTGATATTCTATCGAAATCATTCTCAAATCCGCCAAAATTATGAAATGTTTCGAGTTTCCACTATTACTGGTACATACTTTTTAAACTGGTATATGTTTTTAAACTAGTAGGTTGATCATAAATTCGCCTATCAGGGTGATACAAGCTTTTGTTTTTTGAATACGTCCAAAAAAATTTTTTTTTCTTCAGAAAAATTGTAGAACACACTAAAATGTGCAACTTTGCTGAATATAGTAACTATATATCTTCTATTAGTTGCGAGTTATAATATTTTTTTTAAAATGACATCTAAAAATCAATTCTGCTCTATAACTTTAGATCCAATTTTGTTAATGCTTTCAACTGTTGTTCAAAGTTATACTATATATTAAAATATACATTTTTTCTGAAAACCCGGCCTATGAGTTAGTTTTGATCATTTTAGTTAAGTTTTACTATGATATCTAGGGGTGAATTGGGAAAAATGGACTATTCTTGCATTTCGCACAGTATGGAATGGATGGGATCTGATTCTTCTGATATTTTGACAACATTTGGAGGCTATTTGTTTGAGTTCATTTCATGGGCGGCAAAGAAATTTTTGAGGATAATAGTGAACAAAATGGACCACTTTCCGAAGTCTGCACAAGATGGGAATATCACCATCTTTGCATTTTTTACATAGGAAAAGATATCCTGTAAGATTCCAAACTAGCGGCTTCTAATTATTGGGATTACGAGCGCGATTGTGCGTCGGTAGAAGAGAAAAAAACACATTTTACGACAGCAAAGCCGAAAGAAACTCCGTTGGAAAGCATTTCTTCGAATTACTTCTTAATTTTCAACAATTTTGGATATCACTTAGGGACTACCGCAAGGAAGCGTTATAGAACCGCTTGTTTGTCTTGTTAACAAACGAATTTTGCCATCAACTAGTGTAAAGAAGAACCTTAAAAATGACATGAACCTTAATATAGAACAGTCTTGCTAGACTATGGACGACTTATTACAGTCGCGAACAATTATGGATTGCGATACCGTAAAATGGGGTAATATTGATCATCGGGCTAGCAGTGATCAGTTCAGGAAAATTGGCAGGAGTAGTTTATTTCACTTATCTATTTATCTTACTATGTAACTGATCAATGTTACCCCGTTTAACGGTAATAATTTGGGCATTTCCATTTGATTTTGATGCAAGTGTCCGAGTTACAGATAGAATACAAAATAGTTCAGAAATTTTTTATATCGTTTTAGAACAAATTACATGCTGTATAGTTTGCTTAACAGAATTCTTCCGATTATAACAACTTTTTACCGATTATTCAGCCCCAAAATATTTTTTGGCTCATGAATGTTTTAAATGAATGTCAAATCCAAATGAATGTTTCATTTTTAACCCTTTATGGACCCATCCGAAACAAATCTACATGAGTTTTATCGTAGCGTGAAGCTGCGTAACTTTATAATGATGATTGTCTTTCATATCATTAGGATGATCATGTTTCCACACTTGAAGGTGATATAAAATTTATATAATAATATATGTTAGTGAACTAATTCGAAGTACGGCATATATAGCAATGTTGTAACTCAACAATTGGGAATAAAAGAGTGACAGTTAAGTTGCTTCAAAATATCCGATCATTCATCGTCTTTAATCCGGTTTTCCATAAATCTGGGCAACCTAATGCCTGATTTCGAATTGAGGCCTGATTTGTTGGTTTTCTAATGTTGCAAGAACTCGCTGTTTCGATGTTTTCTTGAGATAGTAATTTGAGATGGAAATAGTTTTATACGGTAACCAGAAGGGGAAAAGTAACAGCCATTTTCAAGCATATGAAATTGTCGAACTGTTGCTAAGAAATATCTGATTTATTAGGCTATCTGTATATATGGCTTAAAAAGCGACATTTTTATAGCAGCCGGGCCAACTAGAAAATTTACATGAACGAATGTCTGGAAAAACGTATGCTGTTTTTCCTGGAGCAACACGATTGCTCCGTGCTGTTTTGGCCGAAGCATTGTAAGGCGAATTGGGGTTTTGCAGCAAACGAAGTGGTAGCATAACTGAATATTTTATTTTTAAATTTAATGCCAATTCACCAAATTGTTAACGTAATAATATTTTTAATATTATATTTCACCAACTGACCCGACAAACTTCGTATTGTCACAAATTAAACTGTGTTGTTCATAAATCATGAATCTCGGATGTTTTTTGTCACAATCTCGAGTTTTGCAAGTTTCTGAGGAGTTCAACCTTAGATGATTCATTTTGGCTATTCAAATGCAAGCCAATGAACATTTAAATCGCCACAGGGGTGAGAGGTCTCTAACCATCATAAAATAAATTCAAGACTCCAAAATCCCCCACATGCCAAATTTGGTTCCATTTACTTGATTAGTTCTCGAGCTATGAGGAAACTTTTTCATTTCAGCATTTCAGTTATATGGAAGTCTCCCATCATGAAAGGGGGAGGGGTCAAAATTCACCATAGAAAAAATTCTGCCTTCTAGAACCCCCACATGCCAAATTTGGTTCCATTTGCTTGATCAGTTCTCGAGTTATGAGGAAATTTGTATTTTATTTGTATGGGAGTCTCTCTCTTGAAAGGGGGAGGGGTCCTAAATCATCATAGAAAAAATTCTTGCCTCCGAAAATCCCCACATAACAAATTTGGTTTCGTTTACTTGATTAGTTTTCGAGTTATGAGGAAATTTGTATTTCATTTGTATGGGAGCCCCCCATAGTAGTATGACCAGAGGGGTCAAAATTCACCATAGAAAAAATTTCTGCCGCTTTAAAGCCTCACAGGCTAAATTTAGATCCATTTGCTTGACTAATTCTCGAGATAAGAGGAAATTTGTTTTTCATATGTATGGAATCCCCCCCTCTTAAAGGGGAGAAGGGTTATAATTCCGTTTCTAAAAAGGGGAGGGATCTCAATTCACCATAGAAAAAACTCTTGCCTCCAAAAACACCCACGTGCCAAATTTGGTTCCAATTGCTTGATTGTTTCTCTAGTTATGCAGAAATTTGTGTTTCATTTGTATGGGAGCCCCCCCTCTTAGAAGGAAGAGTGATCTCTAACTATCATAAGAACCTTCCCCGTCCCCAAAAACCCCTGCATGCAAATTTTCACGTCGATCGGTTCAGTAGTTTTCGATTCTATCAGGTACATACCGACAGACAGAAATCTATTTTTATAGGTATAGATAATTATGTTGATCATAAACTGAATTGTACAACCAATTTTTAAATTTTAACCCATATTGAATAATAACAGGAAGCTTGAAAATTATAAATTTGAATAATTCCTTTTAAAAATATACGATTCATCCGACAAGGAGTAAATTTACGATAAAATTGCATCATGCGTTAGAAACAACCACAGCGCATGATAAATCATCACATATTTGAAACAAAACAACCAAACACGCTTAGCTACTAGCATAGTACTTACACTGATGTCCGTTCCGAGGTGCCACTGCTGGCTCCCGAGCTGTGATTGTTACTGCTGGTGGTGCTGTTGACCGCAACGGCACCGGTTCCGGTGCCGACCGCATTGTTGGCGGTCGTCGTTCCGGTGGCATTGTTGCCAGCGCCCCCAACGCCACCGCCACCGGCTGCAGCTGTGGCGGCAGCAACGGCCGCTGCCGGACCGACACCTGCAATGAAGCGTTGGAAAATTTCTAAATTTTTCCCGAATAGAACATCGAGCCCGGGGTAGCGTTTGGGAGAAGGGGTTAGTAAATGGTTCACTACGGGTAATTTCGATTCGTTTCTTTTTATGATAGGATCAGGGCGATACGGGAAACGGTTAGTCGGGACGAGGACAAAGCATTATGCGAAAACGCACACGTGTGGCAAGGTTTTGCACCCACTTATTCGGGTCGTCAAAACCTTCTACCGCCTGCTTGCACTATATTTGTACAGCATGGATAGGTGTTCCAATTGAATTTTTCGTCAAGGTTTTTAGTAAAGGGTTCGGTGTTAGCTACAGGGCCGCAGCCGTGACAGTGCAACAGGCAAACGCTGCTTGCATTACTTACGTAAGGTTTCCCCGCCACTCGAGGCCCGTCTACTCGGTTTTGTACTAGACGCCGATATACTTCGGTGCACTCCTCGATGCGTGGGGCTTTGCACTTGGGAGTTTCCAGCGGCGGCACCCTCGTTGCCGGCTATATTACGTAGCGACAGTGACGATCCGGACCGGGAGCCGTCGGACTCGGGCTGCGTTGGTTGAATGAAAGTATATGGAATACAAAATGCGGATTAGTGGTTGAGGTTTAGCAGGAGCTTGAATCTGCTCTTTGGGTCAAGAAACCAAAGCTTTAAAGCTGTAAAACTAAATATTATTTTTGGATTCTATTACTGTTGAACGATTTTTCGCTTTATTATGAACTACGAAATTTGGGCAACAATATTCGAGAGAATTTTTTTCATAATGCCACACAAACTGCCACCGGCAAGGCCACGTGACGTGCCGCGGTACACGAGAAATCAAGCTGTTTATTACCTCAGACAACACAAAGCAGCTTGATTTGAATTTATTAGAATGCGGAGCCCACTGGACCGTGCTCGCAGTGAACTATCATTCAATTGAGGGTAGCAACGGATTTAGCTACGTGGTTGGCACACAAAAGTTTTCTCTTTTGTGAACTTTTGCTTGATTAGATAAACCTAGATTTGCACTTGACGGTGACAAGCTGGCTGGTTCTAGATGCCTGTAATTCACCTGAAGCGTTGCTCACATGGGTGATAGTGCTTAATCGTATTTAATTCTGTGTTTGCGTTTGCATTAAATCTAAACTACTCTAAAAAACGCAAGAAACTTGCTCTAAATTATAGGTTATGCATACAATTACGATCAAATTTAGTATATTTAAAATCGTTCAACAGCTTTTAGTTCTAATTTCAAGATCTACGATCACTCTACGAGTTTGTGCGTGTTAGCATTTTAAAGCAATGATACTACTCTAAATAAAATTTAGAAAAAAAAACAAAATAATTTAACAAAACATTTACGATGATCACTACAGGAATGTCTATGTTTGGGAAGATACATCTTACGCGAACTTTGTACTGCACCACTTAATGTGCGGCCTATCTTTTTGAAATTAGAACTAAAAAATAAAATACCTGTTCATTAAAACTAATTATAAATATAAAAAGAACTACAATACTAAAAAAGAAACACTGATAATATATGACACTCTAAAGTTTGGGGGGTGGTGTAAAAACTTACGTCCGTGCTCTTTCTGCCGAGAAGTAGGTAAGTTGCAAAAACATCATCGTATCGTGTGAATGTCAATGATTCTTCTATGTCTTGCCTATTGTAGCCCATCGCAACTAGCGCTTCTACTCAGCCGGTCGAACAAATTTTTTTTTGGCACCGAGGAGGAAGTTTGTTCGTTCGATCGATCGATGGTGGTTGTTGTTGTTGGTCGATGATTGATTGATTGATGAGTGGTGGTTGGTGGTTTTTGGTGGTGGCGAAAAATAAGAAATGTGAAAAAGAGAGAGAGAACAAAAACAAACATTTTAGAATTATTTCATTTGTTCGGATCGGATGATACAACAACGCGTAACGGAGAACATGAAACAACGAACAACCGTTACGTTACGTTTATATATAATATATACTGAGATGAATGTTGGAGAAACTTTTTGACGATAATGGGATTAATTTTTTTTTGTTGGTTAGTAATCTGAGGGGACTTGCTTGCCGTGTCATTTCGGAGCTGTCGATAACGAGAACAATCAACGCAGAGGGACAAGAAAGTGAAATGTAATTAGATAATCTGAATTGAGCTACTAATCAATTTGTTTTAGAGATACAAAATAATCATATTAATTTCTGTCTACGCGTAATAGTATATATGATTAATGACCACACAAAATACCATTATTTTCTAAGCAATGGGAATATCATTCGCTAATTTGTTTGACAATGGTTGGAAAATGTAAAATTATTTAAAATGTTACCGAAGAATAATAGCAGATATGCGCAATATTTCTATGAACAATAGGTTTGAAAATCTCACTTCTCAAGTTCCCTCTCTTACTGTTAAAATATTTAACAATTCTCACTAATAAAAAGATATGAAGACGAATTGCATTTCATCCGCCATCTTAACAAGTCGATTAATTAGGGTGTTTGCAAACAATTGCATATCAGACGAAACCAATTTGAATAAACGAAATAACTGAGCTAAAAAATTTTTTCAGACTAAAAATATTCACGCGTGAGTGGTTCGTACACAAAATATTCACTTTAAAAATAGTTCGTGGAACAAATTATTTCATTTGCACAAAAATACGTAGCAAATACGTATTTTGGCTGCTGGTTACAGCATTCATTAGTGCTGGTTCATAATCATATTGATTTCTAAGACGCATAACAATACAGTGTTTGATCATTTGAAATAGTATTGGCTATAAATGCAACGTTACGCACTTCAATATTCAATATCCACAAAAGAAGCCCAACCTATCCCAAGTAACATTCCAATAGCAAATTGGTTGGTTCATTTCCAATAGTAATTGTATCAGAGCATTGCAGAGTCTATCACAGTTTGTCTCAAGTGAAGGTTGTCTTATTTGATTAAAATAAATTCAGAAGTATGATTGAAAAAGACTTGAAGAAACACCCATAAAAGCGGTTTTTAAAGATGCTTTATTTAAGTTTAAAAATGACGTATTACAGCTTCCTTAAAACTTGACAATGCACTTTTTCGTAACTTCTTCAAGAATCTAATAAGTAGAGATAAACTTATCGCGCTCTTGGATAATTCGTCTTGTCTTGAAAAAATGGCGAACAACGCTATAACGACTGCTTTCGAAATGGTAGCTAATTGCATATGGGCAGTCATAAATATGATATTCTCCAATATTATAAGGTTTTATTATGGTATAACGCAGGATACGTGTCAAAACACACCTATAACTAGCTATAAAACCCTAACAAAACTATTAATAAAGAAAATTCATTGTGGTTACTTATATCAACAGGATAAAACTAGTTGGCTGCACGACGGCTCTTACAAACTGACCATACGTGTGACATAGCAATGCAAAATGGCGCACCAATCTAAATTAATCATATTACGATTGCTTGTCAAGAAATCTTCTGGTTTTCTAGAGCTATTAAAATGGTAAAACCCTGATCAATCAGATTAATTGCTGCTATAATATTGCCATAATATAAATCGTTTTTCTTGTCACAGAAAGCAACTAAAATGATTTTGCTAGAAATTTAGAATGACTAACTGACTATATTTATTTTGTTAAAACAACCAGTTTCTGAAAAATTTCTAAGGCGCGTTGATTTTATCCACCTATTATATCAAATCAAATCAAATTTAATGCGCATATGCTGCAAACCAACGGAGGCTGCTGAAAATATGTTAATTACTAGCTGACCCGACAAACTTCGTATTGCCACCAATTATACTGTGTTGTACATAAATCATGAATCTCAGATGACCTTTGTCACAATCTCGAGTTTTGTAAGTTTCTGAGGAGTTCAATCTGAGGTAGTTCAATATTCAAAATTGCAATTTTCCGCACAGTGAAGTAGAAAACAACTCCCCTATTGCTTAGCCAGATAAAAAAAAGCTGATTGCAATATTTGCCGTGATTGTATAATATTTCACCGAATACCATTTCGTGAAAAACCTTACGCGAAATGGACCATTTCACGGAAAACCTTTTTGCGGAATGTGCCATTTCACAGGGTGATCCTCTTCTTACTCGCTGTCGCTCGTTCGGACCCAAATGAAGCAAAGTAATAGAGCTCATTCCTCAGTATACCTAGGTAAACAAATAAACCTAGACAGTGGTGATTTCCGAGGGGTGGCTGCCCCCCCAACAGTGACCAGCGCTTCCGACGGCGGGTCGCTGGCAACACCCGCGGCCTGCGCCCGTCTCGCTCTGAATCATCTAGTGCTACTATAGATAGTTTTTGGTGGTTATGTTATTGACTAATGTCAATATGAGGAAATTTGTATTTCATTTGTATGGGAGCCACCCCCTCTTAGAGGAGGGGGGAGTCTTAGTACACCATAAAAAAATTCTGCCTCCTAAAACCCCCACATGCCAAATTAGGTTCCATTTGCTGGATTAGTTCTCGAGTTATGTGGAAATTTGTATGTCATTTGTATGAGAGCCCTTCTCCTAAAGGGGGGAGGAGTTCTAATTCACCATAAAAAAAATTCTGCCACCTGAGACCCCCACATACTGAATTTGCTTCCATTTGCTTGATTACTTCTCGAGTTATGAGGAAATTTGTATTTCATTTGTATGGGAGCCCCCCTCCAAAAGGGGGGAGGGGTCCTAATTCACCATAGAAAAAATTTGTGCCTCGTAAAACCCCCACATACCAAATTTGCTTCCATTTGCTTGATTATTTCTCGAGTTTTAGGAGGAAATTTGTATTCCATTTGTATGGGAGCCCCTTCTCCTAAAGGGGAGAGGGATCATAATTCCCTTCCTAAAGAGGGGAGGGGTCTCAATTCACCACAAAACACACAAAATTCTTGCCACCAAAAACACGCACATGCCAAATCTGGTTCCAATTGCTTGATTAGTTCTCTAGTTATGCAGAAATTTGTGTTTTATTTGTATTGGAGCCCCTCCTCTTAGGGGAGAGGGGTCTCATACTATCATAAGAACCTTCCCTGGCCCCAAAAACCCCTGCATGCAAATGTTCATGCCGATCCGTTTAGTAGTTTTTGATTCTTTAAGGAACATACCGACGGACAGACAGAAATCCATTTTTATATATATATAGATTCTATAGGATATTTTATTATGGTCGCTAATAAATACCAAATCGATCAGGGTGGCTTTTCTGCTCAAGGACGTACTTTCAAGTTATCAAAGCTTGCGGACTGGTTTAGCTTTTTACCAGAGCAAGCTGTATGCTCTATAGCTTTGTAGCGAAAAGCTTAATTAAATTATGGCGGTAGCTGTCAAGGAGCGAAAAGTATAATCAGACACCTATTGGAAAATAGTGAAATCTAGTGTTGTTTTTATCGTGAGCTTTATCGTGCATTCGTAAAATCTACGAATCATTTTGTAAAATGCAATAATTCGGACGAATATAGCTTTGTACATATGTACGACAACGAAAGAATTCGTAAAGCAAACGTTCGTTTTCATATTATAAACCAAGTTTTATTATCAGTGAACTTGTACCTTTGAACCATAGAAGCGCTGGACAAAAGGAGACTACGCAACCCCCTTATTAAACTAGCAACATGGGTTGGGTTATTAGACACAAATTGTGCCTCTTCCTTCGTCTACTATAGAAACCACCGACCGAGAAGTTTAATCTGACCCTGTTTTTACTGGCGGGCGCTGTGCAGGCCCTTGCGACTTACAAGGTACTGCGCGTGACGCTGTTCGTCTGTCAGCGTGTTAGCCGCGATTCTCAGCGCAGGTTTACGGAGAAAGGCTCTGTTCCTATGAAATAGACCAAACCTGGTGTTTTTAGCCTTGACCTTGAAAATCCTCTAATGAATTTTGTCCCATTTGATTAACAGTTCTGAAGTATCATTGAAGAAACTCCCATAAAACTGCATTATCCAAAAGCAAAGTCTTGGATATAACCGACTTTGTTTTTGAGTGGTTTTAACCCATATCTAACCGTCTTTTTGTGGACATCATCCACCTTTATCGAGAGACTTTTACTACGGCGGCCGGTTACTAGAGTGCATGCCAATTACGGGGTTATTGGACACAATCCTACTGACTTTAGCAGCACTATCCAGTCGAGATTCGAATATACGATTTCTGGCTTGCTAAACCGGTAGCGTACCTCGAAGCTAACTGGGCGGTTAAAACTGTATTACAAATAAATAAGTGTAATTCATCTTACCAGTGGTTTTAAAGTGGTACTTGATTCCTGCTTAAAACGTTTTATGGCTTTCTTAAAACTTGACAATAGCTTTGACAAAAATATATCATGCCATTCTTCTGCAAGATGCTTACTTACTTATCTTATGCAAGATGCATTTATGTTAATAATGCTGCCATAAAACTCCCGTAAAACCATAGATTCTTCCTATTAAAAAGAAATTATACTCATGAGAAAGAACATTCTAGAGTAAACAATTAATCTGTCAAAATAGACCACAACCTGGAGAAAATTGAACAAATGTGGATTTTTTAAAAGAAAACGAAAACGAACAAAAATCTGTCAAATATCGGCTGCAAAGTATACCGATAAAGAAGGGTCAAGTCTTAAATATGTTTATACCCAAGGCTTTACTTTACTTTCTGTCCAATATTTTGAGCTTCGTTTAAACTATCAACGAACTCATAGAACAACGAAGATGTACAGGATAGTAACGCAGTGTCACAAGTACGAATTCTAACCAGATAGCACTAGACGCTTCGGTGATGTTTTTTGTGTATGCTAGACAAATTTATGGCTCTCTTGTAAAACGCTTACCTTACGTTAAGTAATTCAAACAATTTTTATTCAAGCGCAACTTATTTTTTTCAGGAATTCGATAAATATTGATGAACTTATCGCATTCTTAAAAAAATCTTCTTTGTCTTTGCAAAAAATATTAGTTTTATTAGCGTTTTATGGCTGATTGAGATAAAGCCATTGCAAAAATATCGAACACGGTTCAAAACTTGGCGACCCGGTAAATTTCGTACTGCCACAGTGTAAACTAATTGTTACAAATTGCAAATTACAGATGAACTGAGAGTGTTGCTGCTTTTTAGAAAAAAGAATGTACTCAAGGTATAAGTTATATTTTTCTTAAGCAGTTCAACATTTGGTGTAGTCGATTAAACATCGGATTTTCAGAGAACGTCTATATTTAACAACTGATTCAACCATTAGTAAGAAATGGCAATCTGACAAATTGTCAAAATTTATTGTACTTCGAAAACTTGTCGGTTTAAAAATTGGTTTGTCATTTCCCAATACCTAACAGATGTGTTGGTGGTAGTTGCATCGAGCCTTGTCTAATAAACACTGTTGATCAAAAAAGAGTTGTGCAGGATGTCAATTTATCTTTTGTAAAAGTAAATTCGATGGTTTGAACAGCCTAATTTCGTCTGCGGTAGTTGTTCGTCATGATGATATGCAATACATATGTTCAAATCTTTCTGAGGACAGAATCATTGCACCACAACTATATTTTAATTGCTGCTGAAACAAATCAATTCTTTGTTTCCCGTTCTCGAACGCTTAATAACTGAATTTATCAGATTAACCTAAGTTGGCTCTCAATAAGGTGTGTTTAGCAACACCAGATTCTATCATATTCTGTTTCGGATTTTTCCTAAATTATATCTTCTATCTTTACAAAAAATGGTTTTCAATTCACTATAAACATTTAAATATTTGAAAATTTAAATGATGCATTACAGTCATCGAAATCTGAACTTTCAAATTGTTTCACGATCCGTTCGTGTGCGTAAAACATTCCATTCATAATTAATAGCTGGAAGGTACGACAATATCGCAAATAACTCCATGAAAAATTTAATCTAGAATTTATAATATCTCATTTAGGCAGCGCTGATGTCGTTGTTGCCAAAATAGAAAGGCCCAGTTTTACCAAATAACTCAATTGGTGCTTCGATTACTATCGAAGTGAATGTTTGGTTCACACAATATAAATTATGAATGTACGTTAAACCACATAAATTCGCTTTGAAATTTAAATCAAATTATAATTAAACGTTTTGTTCGACACAATTGTATTGCAACATGCAGCATTTTCGAATGCGCCACATTTTGCGTACGTGTGACCTAATTTGTTTTCTGCTGAAACAAGGCGCCATCAGATTGTTCTCGTTAGCGGCAACTAATCCTATCATATAATCATATATCACAAGATTCCCGTATAAATTTCTATCCTACGGGGAGACAACCATACGAGCAAACAGCAAGACTGTAAATAGTTGATAAGAAAATTGCATTCCAACCAAAATTTACTAACAAAACTAAAATGGCATTCCATTCGCAAACGGATAAGATGTTTACATAAACTGACCGAAACTTGCTATTCTAGTCGTTCAGTTGTACGTTGAATGAAAGGAAACAACAGTAACAGTAACAGCAACAACAACAAGAGTGTATGGGGAGGCTAGAACACAAAAAAAAACAAAACCCGCTGTATAAAACAAAAGAACGGAAACGAAAGTACGATGAAAGTTGCAGACCACTCTGTACATACAAGGTATGTAGGTAATAACCAAATCAAATCCGAACCGGAAACAAAACAGACTATGGGGAGAGGGGTACAACACAAGAAAAATTATAATTTGCATTTGTTGGTGCGAAGAAAAATAGAAGAATAAGGTAGAAACAGGTGTTTTATTCGGCATTTAAACGCATTAGGTTACAGGAAATCAAAAATTAAACGCAATTCGAATGGAATAGTTAATGATAGAAAATAGAGACAGATTGTTACAGTACTCTCTGATCCTCTGGGCCCGCGTGGCGTACGTCACCTAGACGAGCAGGTGACGTTCTGAGAAACAGGCGGTGGTAGTATTGGTGGTGGTGCTGGTGGCAGTAATAGTAGAGGCGATAGCAATAGTGGACCCGGTAGTAGAGGTAGCTGCTGCTGCGGCAGTCGGATTTCTACTACTGGTAGGATGTATGATGGCGGATGTGGTCCTCCTCGCGCGTGTTGCTAGTTTGGAGAAGTACAACAGTAGGGAACAGTTGTGTGTGCAGGGTGGAACCTATAACTGAAACTGTCGGCATGGATGCTCTAAAAATGGATGAGCTGGGTGGGGTGTTATCTTCTGGAAGGTTTCTTACTTGACCGTGTACAAAAGCGTTAATGAAGTGTAAGAGGCGATGGACTCTGCGATCGGTGGTTGGTTAGCTATTTGTCAATTATAATTTTTCATTGTGTTATAACAGAGCAAAACGTAACTGAAACTTTAGAGGAAATAAAAGTTGTCATAAAGGCGTTACTCTAGGAAACGACAAATAAATAAATTTGTCAGCAGCTTTGTTCCAATACAAAGGAGTGATTTAAGCCTAGATAGTTTGGAAGATTCAACACAGTTTCCAGAGTAACGCACGTCAAAATAAAGTTGTTTTCTTAGCAAACTATAATAGCTGGGTTGGTAGATTTTGTACTTGATCAGATTAGGACAGCAGCTTGATAAAAAATTTCGAGATGATAAAAACATTCACAACGAAAGAAGGAAATTAACCGAATTACACGAAGAAACACATAATTAAGCGAAACAATTCAATGTAAGATGAACAAAAATCCGAAAAAGTTCTCGTTGGATGTAACTTTGGGACAAAACATCATGGCTTCAGGCATGGGGGACGACAGATGACATCGTGTAAATATGTTTCGAGGGGGACGGGGAGTATCATAGTAGTAGAGGCGATTATATTTACACGAATCAAAAAGAACAACAACAAAAACACAACGGATTTACGCCAGCAAGTGAAAGTATTAGTGGGGAATACAGTACCCGTCTTACCTATCCGTTTCTGATCTTTCAGATCGGGTTTAGGTTCAACGTAGGGAGTCAGTTCGTCGTCCTCGTAGCCCATGTTCATCCATTTGTCCTTCATGATGGACTCGAGGCTGGCTCGTTTGGCCGGATTGAGGACCAGGAATTTTTTCAGCAGGTTTTCGCAGTCTGTGGACATGTAGAATGGGATTCTGAAAGCAAAACGAAAAGAATGGTGGAATTAGAATATTTTTTCAAGAGAAATTTTCCAGAAAATGTTGTTCTACCTATATTTTCCCCGCAAAACGCGTTCTCTCAGTTCTCGTAGTGTTGCACCATCGAATGGTAGCGACCCACTGACCAGTGTGTACAGAATAACGCCGAGCGACCACACGTCCACCTCAGGACCGTCGTATTTTCGACCCTGGAACAGCTCGGGGGCAGCGTAAGGAGGAGATCCACAGAACGTATCCAGTTTGGAACCGGGTGTAAATTGGTTCGAGAAACCAAAATCGGCAATCTTAATGTTCATTTCGCTATCGAGCAGCAGGTTTTCCGCTTTCAAATCTCTGTAAATGACACAAAAAGAAAAGAAATTTTATTAGGTAAATTAATTTTCCCAAAAAAAAAGTCGAACAGCCATACCTATGTATAATTCGCTTTTGGTGGCAGTACTGTACGGCGGACACAATCTGACGGAATTTGGCGCGAGCCTCTTTCTCTTTCATCCGACCGTGCAGTACCAGGTAATCGAACACTTCGCCACCGGATGCGTACTCCATCACCAAGTACAGCGTCTTTTCGGTTTCGATCACCTGAAACAGTTTCACGATGTTCGGGTGGTCCAGCAGTTTCATTATTCGGACCTGAAAGAGCAGAAAATAAACGTAAAGAAGTATTTAGTTGAATGATATTGGAACGCTAATGTCTCGAGGGGTCACGCCCGACAACGGTTGGTATTCCGACCGGGTAGACCCGAGACAAAATGGTTAACTTGAGTGTAACGAGGATGGACAGCACGGTCCCGAGTAGCTTAGTATCACTATTACATCCTCGCCGGACTGTATCATTCTTTCAAGGACAACATGAGAGTAGAAGAAGTGGGTAGAAGTATTTAATTAGACTGTCGACGGCAATTACTAACAATGTATTATACTTGCCCTGCTGCTAGAATGGTGCGATGGAAAAGTTCATAACAAGTAAGTGGCCTTCGCCGCAGGTAACTAAAGTTTATCGGAGAAGTTTTTTTTCGTCTGAAGGGCGCCAAAGCTAATATGTTTTATTAGAAATGCGCTGTATGGCAACATCGATTTCGAAGAAAAACATAAATAGACTAAATGTTTCATAGGCCTTTTTATTAGAAGCTTGTTTTTAATTTGTATTTTTAGATAAATATTACTTGTACGGTAATGTGAATAGGCAAAGATAAAAAATCGAATACAAAACGCTTTGATTCAAGGAATTTTGCTGGGAGAAGCTTTTCGTCAGAACAGAATTACATTGCGAGGTGAAAACAATTTTTGGAGCTTTTTATCGTAATTGCCAGATCGCTCGCTGAAATTAAGCTAGCCACGAGGATCACCGTCCATGATCACTGATTTTTACCTTTATTTATACCACAATCAAATGCTTTAAATGTGTAGGAGCTGTGGTTTCAACAAGATGGTTCAACATGCCACAACAACCATGCCGTAGTAAATGTATTTAAAGAATCGTTTGGCGAACAAATAGTTGTGGATATTACATTTATTATCATTCTATATAGAAATCATCTTATTACGATTAATAAAACACGTTACATCCAGATGGTAGCAGTACACAGAGAGCTCACTGATGACTAGTATGGAAAACAAAGGAGCCTAGGTTACTTCCTTGAAGAACTCTCGGAGTACCAAATAATTCCGATTGTTCCGTTCTGATATTGACTCATTGACTATAGGGCAGACGAAGCAAGACCACATCCATTTAGTGAATGCGGCAGAAATCCTAGGCAGTTTTCCCAGCCAATTCAATAATATTTCGTAGTTAACGTGATCGAAGGCAGCTTTCAGGTGGTGTATATATTAGGTCTATTTGCGCGCTTTCTCCCAGCCAATTTTAGTAGAACGAAACAAATTGTACCTTGTGATTCTTAGTACGTCAGATAGTAACGCGATACCACGGTAATTTTTACGAAATTTGTTTTACTACATTGATTAATTTCAGAAACAATGGTACAAAAGTTTGAAAATTATGGTTTTACAAAACCGACTTTTTATTACGTTAATATCAAAATACACGGAAAGTTTGTAGAATGTAATTCTTAAATAAAGGAATTATACCACATGGTCGTTATGCCAAATGTGTATGAAAAATGGCCCCTTATAATTATGCCAACGTTTTCATGAAAAACATCATTATTCCAAATGATAATGCTAATTGGACGGCCCTTGTTCTCAGTGCCTTGTAACGGAACGATGATTGGTTCAAATGCGCACTCGTAGGACAACCAAGTTTTGTAAATTTTGCCTAACGTCCATTATGCCTATCGTCTATTATGCCTAACGTTCCTAAGTTCCTAAGTCCGTATCCATAACGTCGCGCACCCTTTTCAAAAATCCAAGATTATTTCCATTTAAGAAAAAAATGACAAAATTTTCCCGTCCCAAAAGGTAAAGGACTGTATTAGCCAAGTGGCCGATTCGATGGATATGTTTTAGATATGATAGCCAAGTAGTGTGCCGGTTCAGCCAGTATGTTTAAACGATCCGCCAAAATTTCGTTCATGCACACTCGGTTAATGCTAGTACTGCGAATTGATGCGACTAGTTTAAGCCTTCAGCAGAAACCAGCAGACAAAAGACGATACGTGGTTATAACGCCTTGAAAAAGATGTCAAATACATCGAAACGTCGGGCATAGAAAAGATAAAGTATCGTTTTGCTTTGACGATTGACTGTCCAGCTGAAAAAAACAAATTCGTGTATTTTCAACAGTCGATAGCTCTAAGTTTATGTTTTAGAATATATCGAGAACTTAGGTCTTGTAAGCAGGGACGTTAAATGTACTGGTTGGTGATAAAAATTTGAAGACTTTTACCATTTTATCTTGCTACCAGTCTTGCGACATGTTACTAGTACACAAGCACCGGAAAGAAATGCACGAACACCGAAAACATCTTTTGTTCTACATGTCAGACACTCTTCGATATGCGGGAAAAAGTGTCACCAGTCTTGGAGACACTTTTTTGTATTCTCTTTTGCTGCTTTGCGTCCGTAAGCCAAACATACAGCTTTCCCCCAAACAACACGGTTTTACGTAAGAAGGTTCCCAATACATCTTATTCTCAATTACTTCTCTATACTATTTCAACTATAACTGTAAGCATAAAGTGGCTAATGCATGTCATTTCTACACGACATTTTGCGTGAATGATCGGCTAACGTATGAAAATGTTTGCTTATTATCATGTACATATTCTGACTAGTCTCAACACTTATAAGATAGGCACTGCCGGTACAGAAACAGTACAGAGCGATGGTATTGGTTAAGAGTCTGACATGGCATTGCATGCTGGTAAATGTAATAGAAAAAGTGTAACCGTTTCGGTCCCTGCTTGTAAGTAAACATTTCCAGATTTTCAGAGTGCGGGGATTGATTTCTATAATACGGTTTTCAAGAGATAGGAACAAACACATGAAAAACAAACACGTACCTTCCGCGGACCGTAGCCCTTGACGGCAATGAACTAGAAGTGGCAGATAAGTTTGAATATATGTGATTTCTAGTGACCGCAAACAACTATCCTAGCAAGGAGTTCTGGCCGTGGATTCAACCAAGAAATCGGCCCTACCTTTCTTCGAAAAATGTTACGGCCAAGAAGCATACGCCTTCGTACGTAGCTGACAATGTACAACATCCTTATTAGGCCAGTAGTTTTGTATGAACTTGAAACCGTGTCGTTGCTCACAGAGAATATACGCGCCTTTACTGTGTTCGCGCGGAAGGTACTGCGGACGATATTTGGCGGAGTACAAATTGAAATCGAAGAGTGGCGGAGACTTATGAATCACGAGCAGTAAGCACTGCTCAGAGAGATTCCCATCGTACAGTTGGCGAATGTCTGTAGGCTACGGTGAGCCGGACATGTCGTAAGGATGCCGGACGACAGTGTGAAGAAAATGGTGCTCTTCAACAAACCCCCCGGCACCAGGAACGAAAGGTCCTACGTGCAAGAAGGCTCAACCGAATCGAAAGTGATTTCTGACACTTCTAAAACGCCTCGGAAATTAGCAACGAGTGGCCCAAGATCGAGTTGAATGGAGACGGCTGCTTGAAATAGCACGAGTACCCCTCTGACCGCTCATACTGACGAAGAAGAAGAAGAGGAGATAAGAAACATACGTAACATATGGAAATTGTACTAGGGCTAAACACAAATTTTAAGCGGTGGTTCTTCGAAAAATCCAAAACATTTGTAAGAGTAGTACGCGAAAATTATTTCAGAACCGAGGGTTTATTTTCATTTAACCTCAGACTAGAAAATACACACTAGAAATTTAATTTCGGCAAGGTTATCGACAGTTTCGGAACTTAGCTGAAAGTAGCCTTTTAGTAATAATTGAGTTACAGAAGAGCTACAGGATTACACACTGATGATATTGAAAATAATAACGGACAAGTCCTCTGAAAGGGTTTCGTAATGACTCGTGATGGCCAAGAGATTTCACAGTTACTCACTCCTCAAATCTGCATACAAAATTCTCTCCCGCATCCTGTTTCTCAGACTGACGCCATTGCAGGAAACCTTTGTTGGCGAATTCCAGTGCGGTTTTCGAAAGGGACGCTCCACGACGGATCAAATGTTCACTTTGCGACAAATCCTCGATAAATACCGGAAGTTCAACTTGTAGACTCACCATTTGTTTATAGACTTCAGGGTGGCGTACGATTCAATTAAACGAAATGAGCTGTGACAGATTATGCTTGAATATGTGGAAACCCATGTTCAAACTGATTAAACAAAACTGATTACGCTAATACGTTAAGGTTCAAAATCTAGCGTCAGGATAGCGGGTGAGACATCGGACTCGTTAGTGACGTTAGACGATCTGAAGTAAGGTGACGGACTATCAAATTTGATGTTCAAATTGCATTGGAAGGTGCTATTTGAAGGGCAGACTTGCAAAGAAGCGGTACCATCAACATGAAATCTCATATGCTCCTAGGGTTTGCGGACGACACGTGTGTTGGAACTGTGGCGCTGACAGGCAGAGATACTTTTGAAGTGGTCGACGCATTTGTTTACGTTAACGAGTATGTTAGTGATGTGACCACTATGTGGGCGGATAGCGGCTGCCAATAGGGCCCGATGGTGGTATGACTGATATAGCCACACGGATCAGGAAGGTCAGGGGTGCATTTGCAGGTTTGCGAAACATTTGGCGTTCAAACCAGATCACTCTACGTACGAAAACCCGAATTTTTAATTCAAACGTTAAATCCGTACTGCTGTATCTGTATGCCTGCGAAACGTGATGCGTTTCAGCGGAGACAACGCGAAAACTGCAGGTATTTATTAACCGGTGCCAGCGATATAACATTCGTGCTTGGTGACCTGACAACTGGATATCCAATGAGGAACTCCATCGTCGATGTCATCAACGGCCGATAGCAACAGAAATTCGTGAACGTAGGTGGAAGTGGATTGGTCACATTTTGAGGAAAGGAGCGAACGAGATTAGCAAAGATGCACACGACTGGAATCTACAAGAAGAGGCAGACCCAGAGGCTCATGGCGACGCAATACCAAGCAACAGAGATGCAGATATTGTGAAGCAACTAAAACACGGCAGGCTACGATGGGTTGACCACGTAGCAAGGATACAGGATGAGAGACCAGCGAAACCAATATTTAGCAGAGAATCCGACAGAGGCCGATGACTTCTAGACAGACCCTGTACCTGTTGGATGAACGCTGTTGACGTGGATGCTACAACAGCGGGTGTTAGGGACGACTGGATAGCGGCAGCCTAAGACCGAGAATCTTGGAGACGTCTCCTGAATACGGCATGGATTCGATGAGCGAATTGTCGCCGAAGAAGTAAAGTAAAGTAAGTAAGCACGTACTTGTGTTGTAGAATGTTGCTGATGAAAAAAGCAAAGCCTTGGGCATAAACCGTCTTTAGACATTATCCTTCTTTATCGACAGACTTCGCAGCCGGCTGTTAGAGTACAGGACAGTTACGGGGCTAGTGCAACAATCCTACTGACTCTACCTAGCAGCACCGCCTAGCCGAGATTCGAACATACGACGACTGGTTTGTTAGACCAGCATCGTACCTCGAAGCCAACTGGGGGGATGTTGCTGATGAAACTTGATTCGAATGCATCGTATGCGTTCAAAAGCAAATCTGGTGTACCCCAAGGCGGTATCTTGGGACCAGCGTATCGTAACGTTCCAGTGCATAGATTCGCCTATCATATTTGACTACAAAATTGTCGATCAGGTTGTATTGAGAAGTGCTGACCATGTGAATCTATCGTGGCGTAATCCTCGATCCGATGTGCGCGGGTTTGATTGTTATCGCTCACGCAATGATCTATTAGAGCCTTCGAATTGCACAAGTACGGAAAAGGCTAATGCGGTAGGTTCGGCGTAATGTGCCTGATGTGACCCATATAATTTAGCTTCGTGTCTCGATCGCTATTTTGCCTCAAAAAATTTGCAGCGCTGGCGCGAGATGCAACAGCTTTAACTTGTGGTAGGACTGCTAAACAGCGACATCGATTCTTCAAAATTACTGTCGCTGGTTATCGTTCCTGCATTTCTGTGTACAATGAAGGACAGCGACGCGCGCTTGGTGCAGCTTTCATGTTTTTCAATTGCCGAATGGCACCAAGTAAAAACTCATAGTTATTTTTGTGTTTATCATCGGCTGTTATGTCTTTATTTAAAGTCATTCGATGCTAAAAACTTTCTTAATAGAAAGACATATTTTTTTGTTATTTTAACAACCATTTTCGTTTACACTTAAAAACTTTCAATGGTGGCTGCAGCGAAGTTTAACACTTTGAAATAATAACCATCCACTGATGTGTACCCCATTCGTTTGGTGTATATAACTGATGGCTCTGTTAGGGAAGCTAAGCAGTGATATACGTAATGCGTGTGAAAAATTTATCTTCAAATAGCAATTTTAAACATTGCTGTATCTTTCTGCCATTCAGGATAGTCTACCAGTATGAAATCGCAATCCTGACTCCTCTGAATCGCAATGGAATGACTCCTCTGGGATTTTGAATGCTTTTTTATGGCGCGGATCAATTTTAAGGACCGTTAAAAGTATGATATGATATCTTTTTATCTCCAGATTTATTTTGAGTTTTTAACATGCAGTACGCCAACTTATCTCGGTTTTCATAAGCGTTGAAGATGCAACCATCGTTTATGTTTCATTTTTTGAGCTCAATCTTATGAAATACAACCTATTTTTAGTGTCAGTTTTTAGTTTAAGTACTGGGTGAGACATTTGCGATTTTTAGCAAATTGTGTTTTGAATATTGTTTGACATATAAACGTCCACCACGATCTACGAAATGGTTAGAGTAAGGACTAGGAAAATTTCTTACAGAATTAGACCATAACACTTCAAATTGTCCGGTATGCCAGGGTAGTAAAATGGAACACATAAAAACCCATGAGATCTTGCCAGCAATTTCTTACAGGAAGTTCTCTCTACAAGCCATCATACATGGTTGGCCAGCAAATTGTACGTACCTACCTGAGCTGACGTTCCAAGCAAGCCAAAAATAGCCTATCTTGACAGCTAGTTAAACAAGTTTATTACAACCGTTTTTCAGGCTAAACCGAAAAAGTGGTTTATGGCAGGATTACCTAATCGTAAAAAAAGAACCACAGCTGCGTACGTCTTTTGAGATAAATAAAACTAAACTGAATGAAGTGTAGTTTGAAATTAGTATTGATTTTTCTATGGTAATATTTGCCGGATGAAAAATGCTGGGTTTTTCTTGTGTTCAGTCAAATTTGAATGTTTTTGAACTATTCTAGTTTCTAGGCCCTGAACGATTAGGAACATTTTAAAAATATTGAGCAAAACTTAATCTAGAGAGTCCCTGACGAGACAAAAAGGTTTATGTACGTAAGGTAGTACGGACTATTTGGCTCACTGCATGAGTTGTTTTACTATTATTTTACCAAAACCACGACAAAAGTTGTACTTTTGGATACTTAGAATGACCAAATACAATTAAATTTACATAGTAGAAGTTGCATAGTAGAAATGTATATAAACCTGGTAGTTACCGGACCCATCCTCGTTACCAACAGTGATAAAAGTTGAGTCAGAAGGAAAAAAAGGACAACACTTACCTCTCGGTACAATTTTTGCAGCGACGACGCATTCAACTGTGTCTTGTCGATGATTTTGATGGCCACCTCCTTGGAGGTGGGCACGTGTTTCGCCAGTTTCACCTTAGCAAAGTTACCCTTGCCGATGGTTTTCAGCAGTTTGTACTTGCCGATGTGCTCTTCGGCTGGCCGCCATCGGGCGCCGGTTCCGCGCATCTGCATGTTCGGTGAGCCCTGGAGGATTAAAAGCAAACAAAGAGTTGGAGATTAGTCATCAGCCAGTCGGTGAACGAACTAACTAACGCGGAGATGCTCTCCGCACTAGCTAGCTACTAGCTAGGAAAAACAGACATAAATTTGTCATCGGTTAATTGCTCACGATCCGCGGCTTGATTTGGATCCACCCTCGAGGCGTTACGGAAGAATTATTGCATCATTACTGAGTCACTGCCGCGGCAGTGCTTGACTATTTTTACCACCCCGGCTAGAACACAACATAGCGGAAAAATATTGCAAGAGTTTGCAACAACCATCCGTCTCCGAGTTGTTGTTACCACTTTACGGTTAAGCTGTCATTTTCCCCCGGCAAATGGTGTAACGCTACAGTATGTGCTCTGTATGGATTTTGCTCTAAAAATTTACGACAATTGCGACCAAAATGACGTCGGGAAGCTGACAGTAAGGCGGTGGTTTAAATTTACCACAAATGTGGTAATCGTAAAATTTGTAATTTGCTGTTTCTAAATTGGAACAAGACTTCATAATTTGTTAACCGTCAATGTTTTTGCTAAAATATGACTGATTTCGGATCTTAGCGTACTAAACATATTTTTGCGTGCACAGCGATTTTTCGCCATGGCGGGTCGACTTAAGAGATCAGTGTAGCTTTAATAATAGAAACCGGCAAATTACTATTGGTGCTAAAAATATCGGCAATCATCGGCATTTCGAAAACTCGGTACCACGCGAGGATACGCACCAGACCGGATTGGTTAATCCCAGCTACAGCTACTACTACATGAGGTGTGAAATATTAAAGAAAACCGAACCGATCGGTTTTTGGTTGGAACGCTTGCTGTACTCGATGAGATTGGCAGCAGAAGGAAGTAATATTTTTGACGCCACAATTTAAGTGGAAAAACAAGAGTTGGGATTTTGTGATATGTTGATTTTAACAGCAACGCATTTTATGATAGCGTTTAGTTTGAAAACAGGCCCTGCCGACTGTCGATTACGATTAAAAACCTCACATAAATCAGCGGTATAAATTGTAATCCTTTTTTTTGAACAAAAATGTGAAATCACCTTCCAGTTACCAACAGGAACACTTCGGATTCTAATCGAATTGTGTGCTCCCATCGGATTCTAAATCATCTCGCGGCCAAAATAAACAACCGTGACAAACTGCGCGAGTGTTAGTGTGATATGAGAGCACCGCCGCAGTGCTGTCAAAGTGTTAAATTATTCTCCAAAAAATCGAATAATAAATCTGCTGGCTGGCTGCCTGGCTGGTTGAACACAACTGGTTCCGCCCGACAAGTACAATCACACAGCCTAGCGCTGGGGGTAAGAAACTTGATCTTGACATTGGGAATAGATTGTTTTGTTTTTCCATTTTGGCTTCTATATTTATTTCCGTTCACAGAATCGGCCAGTGCGGTACCGTCAATCGGTGTGACTAGCGTTTTTTTGAGACTTAAATAACAACCAGCCAATTTAGCAGTACAAATATTTGACTAATTCTTTTCAATGGTATCGTTACTTTTCGGCTAATGCTGCGACGCGTTAACCGATAAATCAATCACTTGTTAAACGATAAAGTCAATATTTATAATTTTCGACGCCAGAGTCACCCCGTCGGTTGGTAACTACAAAATGTTATTTGAATAAATCTAAACCAAATGGCCTCCCTCTTACGTCAGGCTGCTGTGCTGTGCTGCAAGATAGTTGGTTGTGTTTGCTGGAAAAACAGACTTTTCATGTGGAATCGGAAATATTGAGCGTTAGGTGAGGTAAGGCATAAAACTTGATTATGTGGGAAACTGGAGCATAAACATTGCGGCGCCGGAAAGAAAACTACTGAAGTAATTTACTAGGCTAGTGAGAAGCTGATAATGAAATTAAGCGTATGATTCATTATCTTACTTGTGAAGATAATTGACGAGAATCAATTGTACATTGGAACAGGTCAGAGATTGTTTAATTGTTATTGCACAATGTCTAGTATAATTATCGGTACTAAACCACATGCATTTGCTGCAGCAATATCGCCGCATTGTGTGTCCTGTTCAAAATGTTAACATTATCACTTTGATTACATCAAACAACAACAGCACCTCATCGCCGTCGTCACTCGGCTAAGTACCTGTACAATATTTACCAGCCCCGTGCAGGCAACTGGAGAACTGAATCATGGAAAACTACCCATCCTCCTATAAACCCATGCATGTGCAAGAACACCTGAACACCGCGACAGCTGATTGTGCCAAGCTCCAAGCAGGTATAATCAAACGGTGAATCGTATTTATTACCCCAGCCATCATATCACCTTCGCCAAAACAATCTTGGTTTCCAACTTCGCTGGCAAGTGATAAATTGACAAACGTTAATCTCACTCGGTTGTCAATTGGAAAATCAATTGCTCAGTGATTTCTAGGGTCAATATCGGTAATGGGATCTGTCAACTCACACGCAAAATATTCTATTAATAACACAAAGCGCGGTGTGTTAAACATTTCATTGAAAACAGTTTGACGTAAAATTATCGACAATAGTTACCTAATAAATTAGTACAATCAAGTTTCCACTAAATTAGGCTGACTCACAAATTATATCTGGGTTTTATAGGGGAATAATCAACGGTTGATTTAGTGGTTTTTATTTGGACTTTAACTTCAACTGTTTTGGAAATGTGCAAAATATCTGATTCACTTTAAAATAAAAATGAATTACCAAATATGGAAGTTTACCACAGGGCAAATGTTTATCAGTACGGGCGCTAAGTGTCCTTTGCTATTGTGCCTCTCTGTCGCAAACATATTAAAAAATAAGCTTTTCACGCCGGCGATTAGTTTTGCGAGACTTTTATCACGTTATTGTTAGTTTTAAAAAATTGTGACAACTTTGGAAAATTTTGTGAAAACCATGGTTTTTTGAATTGCCAAGAAAACTTAATCAGGGATGGTTCGATAACTTTGACTCAATATGATTCATTTGACAGTTCCATCTCAGCCAAGCAAAATTTGAAAAAGCTATATATAGGATATTTATAAAAGCCACATATATAACTTTTTCAAATTTTGCTTGTTAAATGAATCGAAATTGAGTCTTAGTGATCGAACCATTCATGAACTTAAATGGCCTAAGATGCTTGTTACAAAATTTGCTAAAAAGCTTGATTTAAGAATTATAAATTAATTTTTAAATCGAGCGATGTCCGCAAGAATCGAAAAATTTCCCTTAAACACTTTTGGTAGCTCGAAATTTTCAAATATTTTTTTTTCTTCTTAAGTCCATTTTATATACCTGTTCAATTTCATGAAATTCTGTGACCCTTCGGCTCATTCTGTACGATGGTCTTGAAAAAATTCCATTTTCTTTTCTGTATTACTGGCAGGGTAACTCGCTAATAGAATGCACTCGTTACTGTTTGCACTGTTAGTTTTAATTGTAACATTTTCCGGCCTATCTATTCGAAGAGAAAGTCACTGAAATTTTTTACGTTGAAGATTATAAAATGTTTTTTTTTCATGGTCACTATAACATTTGATACCGGGTTCTCGGCGTGCGGGGCGTGAATGCTAACCACTACTCCGGGACTGACCTCCATATTATAAAATGTTCCAAAAAGTTATCTATTAAGTGGTTTTCTGTGCAAATTCACAAATTCGGATGATCCGAATGGATCAATCACCGAGCCACAAATTCGATGCGCGTGTACGTCTATTCTCATTTACCACAACGTCACAAACAATTGTTAGGTTTTAAGCGGTTTTAAAGTTTTAACTCAGCGATATCCTGATTGTTCTTGCGAAATTTTTGCACCAGTTGATTGGAAATCTTCTACGGTACGGCTCCAAACAGCGAAAACTGTTCATTTTAAAGTGTCGGCTATTGGAAAATTGTCAAAGGTCATGCCGCGTATTATTTCATTTGTCATTTTCAATACATTTGCCCCGAAAATTGGATGTTTCACTAGCACAGGCATCAGTTTTAAGTTACTGTCAGTGCAACTGCAGACAAACATACGCTTGATGAAGCGTAAATTAGGGTTTTCTAGCTTTTGGAAATTTATTTGAAACTATCTTTGTAGTCATTTTAACCACGATTTCTTAACTTTTCGACCACGGATAACATAATTTTACATGGTCTTACTAGTTTATTATTGCCTCTAGTATTTGTGATAGAACTCATTTACACAATGCAATGGAACAAATAGAGCAAGCAGAGTTACCAGACTTTACTGAAGAAAAATCTGCAGTTCCAAAGATCTGCTTTTTTATCACCGAAGAGTTATAAATTCGTTTTAAAATTGAGAACGAAGCAAAATTTAGTCAAGTTTGAAATCAAATTTTCCATCACATGAAAGTTTAATCGCATTTTGCGCTTCATTTGTTAGTTTGTTTGAAGCTTTGTTAGTTCTTAGTTTTGCTGAAGCGTAAATACTTTTTTTTTCAAAACTTAAAATTTTTCTGGTGATAGCTACCAACCAGCTCTTCAATCCATTTGAAAGGTATATCCTTCTAATCGTCTGAAAAAAAGTTTCAGTCGTTTTGGTTATAAGCTAAATTAGTTATAACCACAAATGTGAAGGAGTCTTTTTGTCTCACTGTTCCCCAAATTTCAATTTAAGCCATAGTTTTTCGTTATAAAGAATAGTTTAGCGGTCGTGCTGTTCATTGTGTGAAATTGCAAAATGACGCAAAATGCAAAATGATTTTATCCACCTGTTTTATCAACTTGCACGATAAAATTTAATACGCATATGCTGCAAACCAACAGAGATTACTGAAAATTTATTAATTATTCTATGGGATATTTTATTATGGTCCAAACCGATCAGGATGATCTGACAGTAAAACTCTAACTTTTCTGCTCACGGTTGTATGTTGAAGTTAACAAAGCTGGCGGACTGATTAAGCTTTTTACCAGAGCAAGGTGTTTGCTATAGCTTTGTAACCGAAAACTTCATTAAATTATGGCGGTAGCTGCCAAGCAGCGAAAAGCGTAATCGGTTTTATTGCTGCGATAAGACTATAGCTTATAATCTGATTCCTAAAGAGGCTATAAAAACCTTCTGAAAAGTGGACCCCTTGGTCGGAAAGCAGTTTTATAGTGGTCATCAGAAAGTTCTGGTCGAGCTCATAGTTTTATTAGAGGTTTTATGAAATTGGTAATGCAAACCACTAGAGGAACGTAACAAAACTTAGAATTGTTACTTGAGTTTCCTTTATTTTTACGTCTTTTTACCACCCGTTAATCATTTTTCGTTGTTTTAACATCTGCTTTTGTGGCACCTTTATATCAGCGACTTGTTGTCATTTTTCATCACCTTTTCTGGCATTTTTGTTGCTCTCAATGGTGGCTTTCTGTCGACGTTTGTAATCTTTTTGGCAGTTCTTTTCGTGGTATTTTCCTAGTCTTTTTTCATCACTGTTTCGCCTACTTGTCATAAATTTTTCGCCATCTGTCCGTTGATGTTTCGCTGTCCTTTCACCGCACTTCTTCGATGTATTTTTGTCGTCTATTTGTTGTCTTTTCGTCCTCCTTTGGCGCCTTTTTGTAATCTTATTTTTGTCTTTCGGAAGTCTCTTCACCGTTTTTTCGTCACCTTTTCTTCGTATATGTCGTCTTTCTATCACCTTTCTCACGTATTTTTGTCTTTTTTTATGGCCTTTTTGTCATATTTTCATCGCGTTTTCGTCATCTGTTCGTCGTTTATTAATCTCTGTTTTTGTTGCTTTTTCGGCTGTTTTGACATTTTTTCGTCATCATTTTGTAATATTTATATATATTTGTCATCTCCTGGTATGTTTTGTTGTCCTTAAAACGTCTGCTTGCCGTGTTTTTGACGCTGTTCTGACATCTTTCCATCGTCTTTTCATCGCTTTATCATGCTAAGTTCGTCGTATTTTTGTCATCCTTTGTCGTCCTTTTGCATCAGATTTATCAGATTTTTGCTGTGCTTCTGTTTTTATACAACAAACTTCGTAGCCAACTGTCAGAGTACAGGAAAATTGCGGGGCTATTACAACGATCAGTGCTAAGAAATACGATTTCAATTTTTTTTCAATTCATTAATTTTTGAAATTTTTTTCCAAAAATATGAATCAAGAGCAAGAAAATTAACTGACAGGTTAGTAGCAATCATTAAGTACTGCAATTCATTAATGAATTGTTTTGAAGAGTAGAAAACTGAGAAAGACAAACACTGTCAACAATTCAGTAGTTATGTCCATGAGCTGACAAATAAAAGAACACTACCAGGGGTAAAATTGTATGCGGTGAATGCGTTTTATATTCGCCTTCATGCAGGGTTGTCAATTTTTTCGAGTACTGGCTACGATCCTATTGACTCTAACAACCGCTCCCAGCTGAGATTCGAGCCTTTTAGAAGGCGTTATAAATAATAACTTTCATTTATAACTCTTACAAAAAAAAGTTATGTTTTTCGTGATATTAGACGGATTTGCTTGATGCATCGAAAACTGGCGTCTCACTCTAAATTTAATTAATTTGATATTTAAATTTTTTCTAGAATGTAGGCATCGATATTTATTTTCGCAATAAAATAAAACATTCTAAAGAAAAAACAAAAAAATTGTGTCCCAAAAGCCAAAAGTGACGAAACCAGGACCACATTCTCCTATTTTAATAAACTTAACTTATGGATTGATGATCAATCAAATCAAATAAATTAATTCATTAAGGCTCAAACTGGTCATCCCAATACGATTAATTAAGTTAATTCCTCACAAAATAATCTCGGCTATAAATTCAAGTCCAATTGGGACTATCACTTCCTGAGATTTTTTGAATATACCGTTGACGACACGCATTTGATTTGATAAATAAACGCCGATTGTCTAGTTTCGATAAGGTTCCACGTTTAAACTGTCGTAGACGTCATCTTTAGACGGGGAGAAGTCTGTTATCGTTCAAAGTGTTATCTTCCAGCGCTTCTGGAAGGAGAAGCATTATTGTCTAGAGCAAAATACACAAAACCACGCTCCAGACTTGGGGATAACAACACAAGAACAACATAATAATGTACGCGTATGGAAAGTGATCAATCACAGAATCTTACGTTCCCAGGACTGCGGTGGCACACTCTAGGGAAAATCCGATGACCTGCTGACGCGGTATTACCTGAACTTTCGGCGGAGCGACTTGGTGGTGGTGCTTCATTATTTCGGAGCTGATTTTTTTCTCAGTTGAATTTTTCACGCCGCTACTGGTGGCCGGCAAGGGTGCGAAGATACTGGCGGTGGCGGCAGCGGCTACAGTCGCTATAGTTTTCGAGTTGCTTCCCGTGGAGGAAGCCGTCGAACTGGTTGATGACCCGATAGCGGTTGCCGGTTGGGGTGATGCCGCAGGTTGTTGTCCCTTCGGAATCATACTGGTGACGTGCGGAGGCGACGTGGTCGGAATGATCATCGGTGGACGCGGAGCGGGCTTCTTCTGGCGAAGCATTTTGGCTGTGTTTTCCGCATTCTTGGAATCCGACATGGTGCGGGAGACTGGATGAGCGGTCTTGAGCCGACGGGCGTAGGCTAGCGAGGTGGTTGTCACAGCACATCCGGTGGAGCTGCGTGAATCTTCTCCCCGCTTGAAGGGTGTGGGGTTAAGTTCGTCCTCGGTGTCACTGCCAGGCCGTTCCATGTATCCAAACCCGTTTCCGGCTACGTCACTTATGCCGGAGTTCAGTAGGCTTGGTAGTTCTCGGTAGTGAACGGGACGCTCCTTCTTTGTCACGTCTTTGGACTCCGTGGAACGCTCCGCGTTCATGCGGGTGTCGAACTCCATGGTGTTGATTTGGCGTTCCAGGTTTTGCAACACCGATAGTGACTGGTCGTCCACCGGGGACGGAATTGGGTCGGCTGTTGGTTTGACTGTTTTTGTAGGTTCAACGGTAGAGGTTATGTCACTAAGTTTGAGACTGTAACCATCGCGTATGTCGACCTGACCACGGGTGTTCTGTTCGTTGCGAATATTGCGGGCAAGTACCCGAGCCGGCTGGGGAGATCTGAGCAGGGTAGTACGTTTGGCGGCAGTAGGAAGCTCAGCCAAGGTTACTACCTCTAGTTTGTTTGGCTTCAACCGGATGCTGCGCCGGTTGGGTTCGTTGCGTTCGAATTCCTTGGAACTCATGGCTGCTGCACGTGTGTACAAACAAAGGGATTAAAAGTTTTCCACTGAAACAATCTAAACGTGTCAACCAAAGGAGCTAAACACTGCTCTAGTTCAGTTCAGTTCAGTTCACAATCACTGGATGGTATTTTACTTGGTTGGTTTGTTTGTACGGTCCACGACACTTTAGCTTAGACAGCAGCGGACTTCGTCAGCTGTAAATAGGATCAACAGAAAGAACGTAGAGATTAGAGGCTGGATTAGATGCACAGCAGCAAACTGACGTGTGCTTGCTTCGTATAGCCAACAGCAGCAGCGTTGATGATTATATTAGCACTGTTATACTTGACTGACCCAGCTGTTGATGTCCATCACCGATGATGCGTCGAGTGGTTTGTTTTTGGCGCTGATAATCCGATGAGTACACGAAACATTGAACACATAAGCTTATATGATGATAAAGGACAACACAATGGTTACACGTACAATGCCCAGAACAGGAGGTTAAACGTAGACGAGATCGTGCCCTGACACGACGCGTCGGAGACCTCGAGTAGAAACTTTTGCGCTAACGGAAAACGGAGAAAAGGTCCGCTATCTAATCGGCGACCTGCCTTGCAACACACAATCCTCTGTTCGGTTCAGAGATAAGATTACATCGTTCGGTACAACGCTAATAATTTGATGAAGGCGAAACTACAGCCGGAGGGCCGGATGCACTTTGACGATCCACGAGGTACCGCGGTGATAAATCCGAACTCCCAGTAAACTCGGTCGATTCTGCTTCACTTCTCAATCAATGCATCAACACTTTCACAGACAATTTCTAGGTTTGACAATCGCGACGCTGCTGATGTCCCGATTAGGCAGAACGAGTTGCTCGCCGTGCTCGCAGGGACAAAGATTCATGAGCGTCATGTGATTATTCGACGCGACTGGGAACAATTAAATATTTTTCATTCAAATTAAATATATTAGCACACACGCGTTCTTTTTTCTCAGTCTACACTGTCAACCATACATCTAGCGTCTATCTGCCAGAGTGTGATCTCATCCACCTGCGCGACGCCTGGTGGAGATTCACTTGGTCTCGCACACCTACGAGCCCCGCGTGTGCGCGAATCTTATCTTCCGAACCGAAAGCCTAGGCTAAATGGTATGAGTAATTATCGCTTAACACTCTACGCAAGTAGGTACCGACTGCCATAGTTGTTTTGACAAGAGACACAAAAGCCGAGCCATATTTGAAATTAAATACACCGTGAAGTTCTACCTGACACAACCATAATTGATCTCCGCTTGCGCAGTAGGGTGTCCACTTTCGAAACTTACATCACGTCACAAGAAATTATGAAAAGAAACTTTAAATAATGGCAGTAATTTGCACAGCACGTGTTCGCCAGGGTTGCAACTTCGTGTGTAACTGATCGCAGTTCCTGAGGGACCAAATTTCGCAGAACTACGAACCGAACGGCGACGGCGGTAGCTCTTATCAATAAGATTGTGCTATCGCTATCGATTGCAGCAGAACGGCACGGCACCCATATATTCGTGCGCTGGTAAACACCCACACCCAGCCACTGCCGGGCAGACGACGGAGGGAGGGGGGCTTTCGTGATAAATAAAGTAACGTTTGCTTTCATCCAGCTCGTCCGTCTACGGTGCAGAGGTAGGGCCTTTGGCCTCGTACCCCAAAAATCGTAGGTTCGAGTTCTAATTTGTGGGTGACTGATAAATGATGGAAATCAGCTGTAGAGTCGGTTCAACTAGAAGTTCAGTACTTAGCACACTTGCTAGCAGTGTGTCAAGGTTTCACTACTCCATTTGCAGGTGCGCAATTATCGGATCGCTTATTGTAAAGAAAACCTCGAACGATACTTTGGCTGACTCAAGTAGTCGTAGGCAGAAGAAAAGCGTTTAGTCATCCCTCCGGTCCGGATTGGCTTTGGTCAACGTTAAGCGGTATTGCTACGAGAAGCTGTGCTTGTTGCTGGTTGTTAGTTCAAGAGCACACTCATTTGTTGTTTGAAGTTGTTACAAGCGAGCAACGACTGTCTAGTAGAAAAGAGGAAACATTTCCGATTTTGGCATGACAGACTGACTGAGAGACGCCAATGACTTGAGCTTGGTTAACGGAAGGTGCACGTGTGTGTGTTTGGACGATATAACATGACAAGTCCTCTATTTCTTGTTAATTGACTTAAGTAATATGTATACAACCTCCGTTTCAATGAGTCGTGACAGTCACGAGCGAGCAGGAGATTTAAAACTACAGATAAATAACTGAAAAAATAGTTGTCAGCTGAAATACTAGCTGAAAGTAACAATAATAAAGTCTCTTGCTATAATACTGTTCATTCTAAAATTTTGGTAAAATCCATCAATACAGGTTGAATGTTGAACGATTTAAAACCCCAAACCAGTTTCGGAATGTAACATATTGTAATGGGGAAAAAATTCAGCTAGAAGAAAGTCATCTAAACAGACGGTCCGTGAATAACAAAAACAGCGCTGAGTGTTTGTTATTTTAACTAAGGACTTTCTGACAGTACAAATTGCAGTTAACAACTCTCACACTGGAGCCGACGCGACTACTCGGATAACCGAGTGAAAGCGCGTAACCTGCGGAAAAGGTGAACGGACGGAGATTTTGACAGAAATTTGCCCTGCGGGCTACGGGCCTGACTCGGACGAACGGACGGCCATGTATCCATTGAACAACCAACCATTCGTTATATTTAATTGTTACCACGGCAGTGTGAAATTTGCCGATGGCAGAAATTCGTCCGAGTAGAGTGGAGTGTGTGATTATGAAGTGATAAATGTTTTTGCTTTCCACCGCCGGCCGCCCGACCGATCGGATCTACCGATGTATAGGTGGAAGAATTGCAATGACGGGTCATAACCATGCCAGTTCGAGACAGACATGACATGTTTTCAATCATAAATGTTTTCGCTAATGAAAAAAAAAACTATTGGAAAAAATACAATTCTGCCCCTTCAAGGTTTACAATTATCGATACAAATTGCCGATTTCTCAATCCATGTTGAATCTATAAAATCCTTAATACGCTTGAATTTTCAGTCAATTTTCATGTTTACCTAGAAACTAACGCTGCCAGCGGCAGAGTAATTCAGTGAGCAACATGTCCCCCCATATATCGCATAGAAATGTTTATTTGTCAAATGAAGGCCTTTTATTGTGCCAAACAAATGGTTAGCTATATGATGATGCCTTACGGCTCTTCGAGTCACTGCACGCGCTTGCTACCGTCGCACAGTGGAATCAGTAGCGTTCAGTTATGGTTAAAATGGCATACGGTTTGCTAGCTGTGTTTCATTTACAAAGATTAAAAGTTATTAATTTTTTCTTCAAATGTCTATCAGCAAAATAAAAAAAAAGTTTGTTCCAGTAATTGTTTAGTTTCTGAGAAAAAGCTATAGGAAACAGGCTTACAGGCGTCTTATTGCACTGAATTTTTTCCTCGAATAGCTGTAATATTTTTTTTTATACTTTTCTCCTGGTCGGGGATCGTTATAAAATTCGTATCAATTGTATCAATATGGTATAATCTAACCTCATGCTATCCAATATGGCGATTACATGAACTATCACTTTTCTTGTCACCGACTAGGCCAACTATGTAGCATGTACCGCAGAAAAAATTCTAAGGAATCAATCAGAACCAGAAATAATAGCAAATTCCATTCAACTCGTTGAAATTAAGGGAGTGGTAGAAAGCGTGGACCTCCCGTACCAACGATTGCTATACAATGTCTTTCCGGTTACAGGGAGTTTGTTTGCTAATAAAGGTTAAATGATACTTCGGTCCCTCAGGGAAGACCTAAAACGGAATTTGGACCAGAATCCAGGCAGCAATATTAGTATTAATATGAGTATAAAATCATTAAAAAAAATTGTTTAAAAAACAAGTTGAAGGTCAAGTAACCATGGATTGATCCTCAGGCTGTTTCGCATCATTCCTTTGTTCCAAATTCTGCATTACAAACAATGGAGTCCTTGCCAGGGTAATCTGATTGAAGGTTTTACTGGCCCAAGAAACGTTATGAAGTCTCTTAAACAAAGTAAATTATAACTCGTTTAAACATATGTGGTCACACTGATACCGCCCATATGCCGTGTTTGTACCAGTGCTCGAAAAAATTGATAGCGTTGCATGACTGCGAATATAAAACGCATTCAGTGCATACATTTTTACCCCATGGACATACATTATGGCCCATGGACATGACTACTGAACTGCTGACAGTGTTTGTCTTTCTCAGTTTTCTACCCTTTCATTCATGAATTGCAGTACTGAATGATTGCTCGACTAACCTGTCAGTAAATCTTCCTTTTTATCCGTCTCTTTTAGATTCTATGAACTATTTTCTGTTCTGGTCAAACTTTAATATTATAATTTTCCTAGATTTGCTGGATGCATGTGTCTTCCAGCGTTGCTAGATTTTGCTGAAGAAAAATCCGCAGGATCACAACCTGTGTTTTCATCACCGAAGAAAGGGTTAAAATTTCTTTCCAAAATTAAGAAAGAAGCAAAGTTCAATCAAATTTTGATTTAAATGAAAGTTTAACCGACATTTGTAGTTCATTTGAACGTTTGTTAGTATTAAGTGATTGTGAGATTTGCGGAAAAGTGTAAATTAATTTTGTTGTGTACCGTTTTCTAACATATCGATGCCTCTTTCGCGCTTTATTCCGTAACACGTGGCCTAGACGCTTTAATAGCGTTTGTTTTATAGTGTTCTTGGCCGTATTTGAAGGATATCAGCACTTTTTTGAATCCAATTAGTTCGCTACAAATTTGAGATTTGACCTAAATTATTCACTACTCTGGACTCTCGTGCTTCATCTTTCATCATTTGCCTTTCGCCGTTGTTTTCTCGTCTTTCGTCTTTTTTGGTATGTGTGCTATTGCCCTTTGCTATCATCTTTTGGTCGTTTTGATTGTTGTCTTTTTAACAACTGTTCGTAATTTTTCGCTCTTTTTCTTACCTGGATCGCTTTTGCATCATCTTTTTGTCTTTTTTCACTGATTTGTTGTTATTTGTCTTTTGTGGCATTTTTGGTTGCTGTTGATGGCGTCTTTTAGTCATCATATGTAGTATTTTTTGACATTTCTTTCGCTGTTTTGCTATCTTGTTATAGTCTCTTCATTGCCTTTTCTGCATCTATTTACATCTATTTTACCTATTTACTTTTGGTCGTATTTTACTGTCGTTTTTACCATTTTTGGTTACTGCGTTTGAGTCTCTCCATTGTATTTTCGTCGCCTCTCGTCTTTCTCATATCGCGTGCTTGTCATCAGTTTTTCGTCACTTTTCCATCGTGCTTTCGTCGTCTTTTCGTAATCCTGTTTTTGTCTTTTCGATGCCTTTTTGTCATTTTTTCGTTTTCTTTCCTTCGTATTCGTCGTCTTTTGGTTATCTCTCTGTCGTATTTTAAACGGCCATGAACTTTTTGTCATTTTTTGTCAATTTTCAATTTTTTCGGCGGGTTTTTGCCGTTTTTGTCGATTTTTTGTTACTGGTTTGGTGTCCTTTCGTTGTCATTTTGCAGTTTTTTCTTCACTATTTATCATCTTTTCATCATTCCGCCGTTTTTTGTTGTGTGTTTTGTCACTTTTCAGCCATTTTTCGTCGTCCTATTTGTTACGACAACAAAACGTAGTCCTTCTTCATATTGTTTTTTCGGTCTTCTTTCGTCGTATTTCTATCGTATATTCGTCATTTTTTTGGCATGTTTTGATGTCTTCTTAAAAACGCCTTTTTTGTTTTTTCGCTGTTTTGGTGTTTTTTCGTTTGTGTTTTCATCTTGCTTTCATGTTATTTCGGTCATATTTTGTGTCGTTTCAACGATTTTCTATCATATTTTTGCTTCCTTTTCAACACGCTTTTTTTTATTATATTGCATTTTCGTCGTCTTCACGCTGCGCAGGGGCGCCAGATCTTCTGGCAAAACTGTAAAGTTTCTTAATTTTGAAGTACTCTTTGTTATACCAAAAGATTGAGGAAAACCGATCAATAAATAGAGAATTAAGTTTTTCATTTAAAATTAAAAATAAAGCCCGAGAAAAAGTAGTAGAAGATATTAATTTTAATCAAGGAGCTTTTGTCGAAAGAAGAAAGTTTCTATCGCTTAAGGAAAAAAGTAATTGTACTACAAACATACTCCCTTAACATGTTTTCTAAATTGTATTTGGTTATTTTCATTTCTGCGTAATTTTGATGTTCCATAAAGTTTGACAATGCATTTTTTTGCTTAAATTTAAATAGCTCTAAATTTTTGAGTTTTCGGCCTCTTTTCGTCTATTTGTCATTACTTTTTAGTCATATTTCCGTCGTTCTTTCGTTTCTTTTTATTTGATGTCTGTATTTTCAATACCTTTTTGACATCTCTTAGTTTTCTTTTCTTCTTATTCTTCGTCTTTTTATCATTTCTCTGTCGTATTTTTGTCATCTTTTCATGATCTTTTTGCCACCTTTTCATCGTATTATTGTCGTTTGTTTGCCATTTTTTGGCGACTTTTTGCCGTTTTTATCGTCAGTTTTGTGGTTGTCGTATTTTCTTTGTTTCATCTTTTCAGTTTTCAGTCGTCATTTCACCATGTTGTTGCCTTTTCGTCACTTTGTTGTTGTCAAAAAGATAATTTATCTTCATTATTCGAAATCAAAAATAAACAAATCCCGAGAAAAAATAGTAGTAGATATTATTTAAGGAATCATCATTGTTTCGTCATGTTTCCGTCGCGTACTTTTGTCGTCTTTTCATGTTATCGTTGTTTTTACGATGCCTTTTGTCATCTCTTTATCCTCTTTCGTATTTTCACCGTTTCTTTATTATATTTTCTTCGTATTTTAAGTTTTGGATTCTCGCGTAAAACGAGTAAAGCGAGTACTTGCAGGTATAATTCTTTCAAAAACTCGAAATAAAGTATGAATTGCGTTTAAAACAACGAAAGGGGGTCTGCAACACTATCTTTTGAACAAGTCATCTATCCAAAAATTCAACAATTCAAAGAGTAAAATTCCTTGACCAATCTTTCAGTACCAAAACCGCACTGTTCAAAGCAAACAGTGCGATTCCAGCGAAAAGTATCTATTCCAAACGTTAATGGGTTAACACAAAGCTGAGTAAGTGACAGGGAAGGTCTTCCTGGACTCGGATTTCGATGGCCGACTCGGTACGTGCGGACACGTACAAACCCCCGCGGCAAGCAACTCGTCCAAAGCCACCTCCTAACTAAACCTTCTTCTATTTCTCTCTTTTGTTAAAGAACACAATTAAAGGACATGTGTATAAATGGATTCGAACACAAACACACACACGCCATTCAATGCGAAATGGCAAGGTTAAAGTTCACCCACTGCCGGAAGGATACTTGGCTCGAAAGCGGCTGCTAACGATTTTCGCTGGAATTAAGAAGTCAGGGCCAAAATGTGCCTTTTAACAAATTCTCAGAACACGAAATACGAAAATGGTGCTGCTCCTGTTTTGCTGGCGGCAGCAGTAACCAAAGTGAACTGAGCATTGCCGCAATGTTACCTACATACCTAACCTATACGTTTGCCGCTGTCGGTTTGATCTTTTGTATCAAAAGAGACATTGTTAGGGGCTTTCTTTGACGTGTTTGTAAATAAGAATGATTAAAATTCGGCACGTGGCATTTTCTTCCGGCTTCGGGGAATTCTCGGCATAACTTTGTTAACGCGCAAAGAACAAAGTGTCGTATCAAAATGATACACCATGCCATACAAGCCCCCCGTTGATTAAAGTTGCTGTTTTTAATTTTAGATAACCGTAGTTTCAGTATTTTAAGAAACATGGAATTTTTAAATGTTTTCTAGCAGCAGTGACCCTAACGAACTCAGTTGAATACATCAAAGGACAAATTGAAGGTAATTTATTCAGTTTTTTTATCTTCATTATTTCGACTGAGGATCAAAAGAAAAAAATGGTTTCGAACAGTAGCAGTTTCTTTATAAAAACAATCTAGCATGAATGAATTTAAACACAGTTGAATTGATTAAACATTTTAGCAAGTCATGGAACGTGCACAATTTCTTTTTGCTCGACAAGTTGCAATCATAAATTCAATAGTTAAAATGAAATTTTGGACGACGAAATCATTTTTGATAATCACTTTATAAATGTTTATACAGCGATGATACTCATTTTTGATTACATGGGTAACATCAATAAGCAAAAATGTCGCATTATGGGTAAAGACAATCTTCGTGCTATTGTCAAAATACTATTGTATCTGGAACAAGACAATATTTGGTACGCTTTATGGGTCGATAGAATGATTGGTCTATTTTTTTTTGTTCAAAAATTTTGTCAGCCAGAACGTAACAGTTAATGATGATCACAATAGAGTCATTTTTGTACCACGTCTGAGTGCTTTCAATGTGGACGACCTGTCATTTTAACAAGACGGTGCAACATGCCACACCATTCTCGTACCATAATTGGTTTAGTGAAAGAAACATTTGGCGGTTTCCAGCTTTATATAATAAAAAGGATTAAATAATAGAATGGCGTTATTATCGAATACTTTCTCGTGTTTTTTAAATAACTGAATTGACAGTCGCTTGTTTACGCCATTATTATTACCCCATTCGATCCATTCTCGTAAAACGCTGGAACTATAAAAAGTAGCAAATCTGAAATCGCTATCAAAACCGAATAATCAATTACCTTATCTCGACCGGCATCCTGGACTCGAGCTTTGGCACTTTTTGGCTTATCGTGGATGGGTTTGCTCTTAGCCACAACCGGCAGTCCACCGTCAATCATGGTCACCATGACACGGCGATTCTGGTTCGGCTGCGCATGCGGCGGATGATGCGGTGCAGTGTGTTGTTGCGATTGCTGCTGCTGCTGCTGCTGATGTTGATGGTGGTGGGATTGCGCACTGGAATGTTGCGATTTGGTGGTCTGTTGGTCGCCCTGTTGCTGCTGCTGATGCGACGGATTTGAAAGATGTTGCTGCTGGGACTGGTGCGACGGCAGAACCTGCTGCTGTTGCTGGTGGGAAACCGGTGGACGTCCAGCGTCCATGGCGACCGGCGTTTGGATTGTACTGAGGCGATTCTTCTCCTTCTCCTTCTGCAGCTGTGCGATGGTGGCGGGTGTGTGGGATTTGGAACGCTTGAGAAACTTCATCATCGGATTTTTGATCCGATACTGAACGGCGGAGTCGTCGTTACGACCGACGGCCGTGGCCGCAGTATGGTCCGATTTGTCGCCGCCTAGGATGGCGTTGGCATCGAGGGAGTTAATCTTATCGTCTAGTCTTCGAAAGCTACCATCCGGCAGCTTGACGTAGCACCCTTCGGTCATTTTATGGTACGAATCGGAAGGTAATTTGTGGTAACCATTGTCCAGCGTTTTGTAGTAACATACATCAGTCTTATGGTAGGCTTCGCCCGATTTGAAGAACTCCTTGCTGCTCGTTGAACTGAACACGGTACCAGAGTCTTTGATCGTTCCATCCCGGCTGAGATTCAGGTCGTTGCTCAGGGTCGTCGTTGTACTTCCAGGCGGTGCTGTAGGACTTTGTCCGTTCGCTACCTGCAACAGTTGGTCGATGTTTCTACTTTCGGTCCGTGCTTTGTACAGTGGATCCTTGATGTGGTAATCCTTGGCGTTGAAAGAACTTTCCTTCTTCAACAGTTTGATGTTCGCCAGTGCCGGCTGAACCGACGAATGGCGATGGTAGATTTTCTTCCCATGCCGGCTGACGACCGTTCCTCCCTGGTGGTGGTGTCCGCTGTTGGTCGCCGCTGTGCTACTCGAAATCTGACCCATTATGCTCGATAAGCTTTTGATAGCGTACGCTGTGTCTAGTTTGTTGCCCGCAAGGGTTGCCACTTCGTACATATTTTACCCCCCGGAAAGGGGTGGAAAACCGGTACCGGTTGGAAGGACACTTGAAATCACTGGTTGTTTCGATGGTTGTGTGGAATATAGATTGGCTGGCTGGCTGGCTGGCAGGCTTCCACTCTGCTAGAAGGCGCTGCTTGCGATCATTTTGCGTGCTACGAATAATAACAGTTTGAACATGGGTTATATTTACGCTAAGACCGTATAAGTTCACCCGATTCTGCACTGTACGGGCAGGGCAATCTTTCCACGTGCGCTATTTTACGTCAGTGTGTCAGTGAAATCGGAGGCGGCTGAGTAGGAAAGGGGGGGGGGGGCGTGAAAATCAGATAAACCGTCGGCAAAGGTCAAACGTTTCATATATTCCGAACAGGGAAGTCATACAAAAGTCGGTCACGAAAACAACTTTTTAAATGGTTTTCAAGCTTCGCCATTCTGTCAGTCTCGCATTCATGTTATTTCGCGGCAGTTATACTAGCAATATGCGCTGCGCTGCTAGCAGCGGAAGAGGAGTTTATGCGGTGTTCGTTCGTTTGCTGCAGTTGATGCGCTCCGTCCGTCCGTACGTCTGCCTGTCCGTGTATGCGGCGCGCTGGCTTGTGCTGCTGCATGTGCCTTTTCCACCATAAATGACGGAAGTTTTGCACTTGCTGCTGCTGCATAAGTAACACGCAAAACAACAACGAAGAAGGCGGTCACGGTGGTTTTGCGCCGAACGAACGAACACTCACTGTCGGCGATGTAAATGATTGACTTTCCCGACGGGCGAACCCACTACCTGCATTCCCATTCAGTGTGGATGAAGAAGGTGGGAGGCAAAAATGTCGAGGTAAGTGAAACATTTAGAACCGAAATCTTTTTTATATTGGATTACGTCTTACTGGGAGGTAGGAATCATTCCAACAAATCTAAAGCTGGGAGCGTTACAAGATGTCGTTAGGTTTTGAGCGCTAATAACTCAGTGATTTCCTGATCGATTCTCAACATTCTTGCACCAATCGAGCGGAAAATCTTCTACACATCCACTTCAATAAATAAAAGTATTAATTTGTAAATGCGGGGCATGACTTATTTTTGTCATTTAAAGTACATTTGCTATGCAAAATAAGTGTTTTTCTAGCACAGACATCATTGTCACTTCAGCTTCAAGTAAACAAAGGCCTTGGTGAAGAGTAAATTAGTTTTTTGTCACTTTCGAAGATTTATTTCAAATATCTGGAGTCATTCTTTCCACGATTTCTCAATTTTACAGCATGCGCAAGAAAAATAGTACTGACGGTCTGACAACTATGTATCAATTTTTAATGGTTGCAATTCGGAACAAAACATGTTCGAACGCAACGGAGCAACAGAGGCTAGTTCTTCTTCTTTTAAGCTTTTTTATCATCATTATCAGTACGACTGCACACAAACGTGTGCTTGATCAAGAGAAAATTGATTTTTTCGCTTTTGTAAATTTGGGGTATGTTGCTACTTCGTCGTAATTGCCTATTCCCGTCCTAACCAACACAAATTTTCACGAAATATCAGCATTTTTATGACACACAATGCAAAACTAGTTCTTCCCTAATATTTTAGTTTGTTGTCTATCATACGCGATCAATCAAAGTGAGCTGAGATCTATTAATATGCTTTTTATCATTAAAGAAGTCCTACCAGCCAAATTTCCTACATTTTTTCGTGCGACGAAGAAGAAAATGTCGACTAATCGTTTCAATTTCCGTCATTCATAAATGAAAATAACTCACGCAAGGCATTGTCGTTATTCTACAGCCAGGAAAACTTGCCTGACCTGCAGCAATTTTGCAGAATAACATTTGTCATGCCGTCCTACACAAATACATGCGCGATAGCTTCGTAAACATTGTTGCGATTTTTAGTTCGGACGATGAAAAATTTTGATGGACGGATTTTAAAACGGTACGACGAATTTAAGAAATAAAGTCAGTTGCGTAATTTCAATAATATGCTTTAATTATCGATTTTCAGTGATTTTAAAGTTCACGGAGCGCAAGGTAAGTGTGTTTTAGTCAAATCAGCACAAGAACTTTTGGAGTATTCATTGAATCCATCTAACAAATGATGAAAATTAGAATGACTTTACTCACTACGGCGGGAATTAGGAATAAACCCTACGTGTTCGGGCGATGGTATTGGTTAAGAGGCTGACATGGCCTTGCATGTTGGTAAATGTATAGAAAAAGTGTAACCGTTTCGGCCTCTGCTTTCTCCACAATTTCTCAATTTCCCAAACAGGGCGGACAAAATCATATCCGGTCTGGCTGCTTTACGATTTTTTGTGTATTTTTTTGTATCTTCATAATTTATTATACTTTCTAAATATTTGTTATTTTTGTACCAGCTTTTGCATATTTTTCGTGGTATTGACAGCATTCTTTTTATGTTATTTGTTAATATTTTTGCATCCATTTTATATCTGTTTGTCATCTGGATCATTTTTGCGTTATTTTTGTGTCATTATTGCATCATTTTTGCGACATGTTGGATATTTTTGTTTTAATTAGGTTAATATTTTGCTGTTTTTTGTCATTACGGTGTCATTTTGAATAATTTTATAATGATTTTTCTATCACTTTATATCTGTTTTTGTATTATTTTTGTGCCTTTCTATATATTGCTTCATTTGTGTACCATTACTTTTTTGTATCTTATGTGTATAGTATTTTTTAAACATTTTTGTGTGATCTTTGTAACTTGATCATATCTTTTAGTAACATTTCTGTTTAATTTACGCGCCATTTTTGTATCTCTTCAGTTTTATTTGTCAACCTTTTTGCATCACTTAAAGTAATTTTATACCATTTATGAATACATTAATATTCCGATTTGCAAGCTCCCGATTTTGTCTACCCCCGATTTTATCAGCTTTTTATCCCGATTTTGTCAGCCTATAAATTTTGTTTGACTTTTGTGCTTTTAAACACGATTTATAAAATTTTTCAGCCTGCTTGAAACTATTCTGATTCTCTGGGGAGAGTTTTTGAATAAAATGATACCTTTTCGCGAGTAATTCGGAGTCAAAATTAGGGTATTTTTTTAGTAAAAGTACTATAGCTCCTAAACAAGCAAAGATAGAGGTAGACTATATTCAGCAATGTTGTGTATTTTTACTATTTGTACAACTTTGTAAAAATTTCCCGATTTTGTCAGTTTCCCCATTTTGTCAACCCAAAGTTCAACATGGGGCTAACAAAATCGGAACATTACTGTATTTGTCAACTTATTATATCTCTTTTCCATCTGTAACACAGGCTTCGGATGCTCTTTCCGCTTCAATTTTGCTCTTTTAATTACTGCACCTCAGCCAAGCAGAACTTGAAAAAAGAGGTGTATCGGACATTTGTAGAGCTAGTAATTGTCTACAATATTGCTGAAGAAAGTAGAAGTGTTATCTTTAGTATTGACACCGCTGTAGGGTTGCAGCAATGCCGTTGCTAGCAAAAAGACTGCTTTTTTTGACCACCAAGAGCGTAGCAGCATCAGAGCGTCATAAATACAAAAGACATAGCAATGCTTACTTCAGCAATATTGTAGATAATAACTAATCCTATGAATGTTCCATCCATCATTTTTCCAAAAACTGCTTGGTTGAGGTGTAGTAACCAAAAAAAAGCCAGATCGAAGCAAAAAGAGCTTGCCAAGCCGGTTGTAACATTTTTAGACCACCATTGCATAATTTAGTGATATTTTGTGTGTTTCTTTTATATTAAATTGGTTATTTTTGTATAGCTTTTATGTCATTTCTGCGTCATTGTGTATCATTTTTGTATGTTTTGTCGTTTTGTGTTATTTATGGGTTATTTTTGTATTATATTCGTATCTTTTTGTAACATTTCTGTGTCATTTTAGTACCTCTTTTTTTTATAGATGTTTATTTCGCAAATTATATATGAATATTTCTTGTATTCTTTTATATCTGTTTATCATCTGTATCATTTTTGTGTTGCTGATGTTGGTAATAATTTAATTATTAGCGTAGTTTTCATCACTTTATCACTTTGTCATATAAATATAGATTATTGTATCATTTTCGTGTTATTTAGTCGCTTTAACAGTTTGGTTTGTGTCATTCGTGTCATCTGCACAAGACGTGTTGATCTTATGTTATCACTTATATTATTTCGAGTCACTTTTATGTAGTACAGTAATACCTCGATATAAAGCAACCTCGAATCAATGCAACTTCGTTATAACGTAACTCGATATAAGATAACTTTTACCTCGATATACAGTACTTTTTTTAATTCAATAAAAAGAACTGAATTAACTTTCATTATGGTGTGACCTAGCATTCCTATTGTGCGAAAATCATTTTTAATTTTAAAATTGTGTAAGTTATGATACAGTTCTGTTGTTTACCCTCCGTTACTCGCGCTGTTATATTTTGTACAACGCCCGTGAACCGTTAATTTTATCTCGGTATATCTCGGGACTCCAGCAATAAAGTAAATTACTGTTTTCAGCAAAGTTAATCCGCAGACCATGATCTTTAAAACGGCGAAAAAAGTTTCATAACGTTTTCACCAAGTGGCATTAGTATTCGTGTGAAGTCTGTTAGGTTTTAGCATGCCTATAAATCGAAGTTGGCGTGAGTAACGAAAGATTTAGATTTTAAAATTTCAAATAACAAAATCTTTGCACTCTTTTTGCTTCTACGCATTTCTTAATGTATGCTTTAAACTATAAGATAAATCATCATAAAAATTGAAAGTTTATGATTTGAAAGGCAAAAAAAAGGCCCCTTTCATTTGCAATCAATTTCGTTCGAATAGAAATAAATTTCGTTATTGCTTCGATATAACGTAACGAAAATAAAAATAAAGTAAATTGAGGTATTACTGTATACCGTTTTTTAATAATTCTCCTGTCATTTTTGTATTAGATTTGCGCTATTTTTGTCCTGTTTATATTTCACCTCTATATGTTGTTCAACACTTATTTAGACTCCAAAGCAAACAAGTTCAAAATGACACTGACTTCTACGAAAATATCAGCAAATTTGCTCAATATTTCAAAAAATTGTGTTAAGAAAGTTTTTCTGTGACAGCAGTGTTGCGAAGCCCACACTCGTGTGGTCTAATTTTCTCACATATTCGTACTCGTTCTAACGAACAAGCCGGGATGAGCATCTCTTTCGAACTTTCGCTCATATTTATACGTGCACTGCGACGAGATTTTGTTAGTGTGTATTTAGCAAACAACTACGGTCCTCGCTCTCGCTCGGTATTGCGCTCGAGTAGCTGATACCGATCGCAGGCGAGGGCTTGCACTTCAACCCGCGTGTAGAATCGAGGGCGTAAGATGAAGACGAAAAGACAAAGTAATGCCAAATCTGTATTCCAGTGTTCCGCTAGTCCCACGGACAGCTGCACAGTGGTCCAAAAGGGCGGAAAGCGGAACTTTTTTCCTAGTGTCTTTTGCTTTCATTTGACCATTTATGGTCTTCAGCACTTTTGTTCGTATGAATATCCCCCTTAATCTAAAACTGTCCAAAGTTCAACAGCGCTTACTATAATGAAAATAAAAAAATAACTTTTTTCTGTTAGGAAATCTAGACATAGTTTCTTCGGTAAAGTTGTAAATATTGTAAAATCAAGCAACTTTACTGAAGAAATAAAATTTCTATCTCTATTGAGTGCTGAACTATAGGGCAAATTCTTTAAAACTTCTTTAAAAATTAGTTTTTCATACTTAGCTTTTGTTAGTTGCATGTTACAATTATACAATGTTCTAGGCAATTATCGAAGCTCGCAAAATACACGTTTTTGCAGAAGACCGCAAATCTCTTGTACCTTTGTTTGTTGAGTTATCTCATAATTAGGCTTTAAATTTTCATAGCTTCACGAGCCCATGGGGTAAAATTGGGCAAGCGGATTTATGAAATCAGCGCTTCATCTTAAAACTTAAGTCGAGTACTATAAACTTGTATGGGTTCCGATTGTCCCCAACCACCCAAATAAGAGTTTTATGTGCTTCGCGTTCGCTAAAGGCTCGATGCACGTCCATTTTTTTGTGTTAGTAGATAGACACATGGTTTCTTCGGCAAAGTTACGGAAAATATGAAGGTAAACAACTTTGCTAAAGAAATAACCTTTCTATTCCTATCGAGTGCAGAGCTATAGAGCATTTTCCTTGGAAATTCTTTAAAAATAAGTTTTTCATACTTAGCTTATGTTGGTTACATTTTACAGGAATATATGGTTCTAGGCGATTATTGAAGGACTCAAAATACACGTTTTTGTAGAAGATTGCAAATCTCTAGGATCTTTCCCTACAAAGTTAAATCTGACATTTTCTTGCAAGATATGCAGAATAAGTGAACAAAATTTCTAATTTTTTAAACCAACATATGACAGGACTAAAATTCTCATCGTTTATTATAGAATAACAAAGTTTATAGTACAGCTAAATAGAATACTGTTGCGTTCAAAAGTACGTCTTGATGTTTAAATAGAAAATGCTTCATAATGAAATTATTCCAACTTCATCAGCACGTCTTTCATCCTCCATCCACTCACATTGAAGAAGCCGAGAACTTCAGAACTCGTTCAGAAATGGGACCCCACTCGAAAAGTAAACGACATTGAAAATAGCTTTTCCATGCCATGAATGAAACCATCACGGTGGCGGCGGCGGCAGCGAACGTTCATCCAACACAAACTGTGAGCGGATGCGACGGGACGATACCATATAGACAGACGGATGGACGGAGGAATTCTTGGCTTATTCCTCGAAAATCGAGTCACGTCTTAGAATGTCTGTTCCTTTTCGTTCCCGAGTGAGTTAGTTTCGTCGTCGTCGTCGTCGTGGTCGGGTGCGAAGATGGTCTCTCCGCTAGCCACCCGACCCATCCCCGGCCGGCATTGACGGTTGAGTTGGATCGTCGTCGTCGGCTCCCGTAGCGAAGCTCTATGGAAAGGGCGCGCGGGTGTGAACCGTAATAACATACAAATGGTTACCGCGCGAAACCTGCAAAACTGGTTTGCGTTTTTAACCGTCGTCGAAGCGAATTCCAAACCGTTTGCGGAGAGCATTAACGTAATAAAAATAAGTTACCTTTTAGAGGGCAGGAGGACTTGGGAGTGGGTTGCTCACCCTCTCTCCGTGCTGCTGAACAATCAAGGGAGTCTTAATGTTAGCTAAAGCAACGGAACGAACGAAAAACGAAAACAGTGGTAAATAATGAATGACCTTGCAACGACCTGCTTCAGGATTGCAGTAATGGAGCAGTTGCAATGCAACGACGAACGGTCTGACACAGGTTGTGCAGGTTGCAAAATACACAGACAAGGGTCTCTTCTCCTTATACGTGGACTTCACTACATTATGAATCACATTTCAGTTAATACAGGGGTACGTACGATGAGCGGTTACTTAAGTTGTCCGAACGAGGAGCTTCGTCTGAAGCCGACGGCTAGTCGGTCGAATGTAAATTGTTTATTGCCATGTCGTAACTCGGCATTAACAACTCATTTGCTGATCAACAGTATCCCATTCAAAGATACAGATCGAAGGTATAATCAACTCTCTTAGTTGAAAACTAGCCCCTTAGTATGTTCGTTTACGATTGAATTTTAAGCCGCCGAAGACGTTGCTGAAAACGTGAAAATTCTGCAATGGATTTTTCCTGAAAATTTTCTCGGATGTGGGTAATTACCTACTACTGCTCACAACCTAGCAATCATGCAATCATGATTTCTGCAACGGTCGTTACCTTGCATCATACACACTTTAGTTGAACGGTGCTTTCTGTGTCTTCACGGAGGGTGCTTTTCGCACTCACTTCACTTTCATGCCACACACCGACCGACGCCAACCGCCAACCGGTCGGTGGTGGCGGCTCTATTGATGACCACCCATTGTTGATAGTGATCTCATTTTTGGACACAACTCCCCACCCATTTGGGCGAACAGAAAGCCTCCGCGCGTAAAATGGTGTTAAGTAATAGGTAGTTTTGATAAAATGCCAAAAAAGAGGCGAGCTGCAACAAGTGCACAATAAAAATGAAAATAAAGCGACGCCTTGAAAGCTTTCCTTTCAAGCTCGCGCGATACGATTACATATATGTACAAAGATACCCACATAAAACAGTCGTTATAACTCATTAGGCCCCACAGAGAAGTGGAATAATAAAATAAAACTCCGATCGAGAATAACCATCGACACTGATAGTGATGATGTCATTGCTGTTTTTAATGCGTTTGCATCGTCGTGCAAAGAGCGTGTGATGTAGCGGTGGCCAAACGGTAACGGTAAGGCCACGAAGCTCAACTCGGACCGGGCACGTCACCGATGGATGGATAGCAAACGATCGTAATCAAATCATCATCGCCATCCTGGCGTGGCGTGTACGCGTTGTGTCCTCATGAACTGTTGCCGCTTTTATGTTTCTACACCAATTAAGAGGTAAATTAACCCTTTGTGTATTAATCAGGCTCACTGGACGACCCGATTTGCATCATCATTCGTGCGTACGTAAATAAATGTTTGCGTAACGGCAAACGGGCTTGCATGCAATTTAACCTTGCAAGCGTGGATCGTTTGCTGACAGTTTAAGGCAGAAGCAGAATCGAGTGCATGTTTATTCTGGACAGATGATTCAGCTCACCTGAGCTGGCCTGAAACTGGTTTGGTGCTGCTGGTGGGCTCCGTTGAACCATTCAAAACAACATATGTATGTACTCATGTAGTGACCATCGAAGCTTGAAACTGGCTTGAATTGTACAGTAAGCCAATAAAAATGAGCAACTATTAAAACAGAGTTATCGTGTTTTAGACTCGTCTAGAACGGCTTATTATATTCGGCATTTTAAGTGGGGGCTCCTGGTTGACCTCCAATAATATGATGCTGGTTTAATGAGCTACCCGTTATACATGTTCGTCTCTAGGAGAGACTTAAACCATGTCGCCATGTCACAATCAAAACTTGGTGACTGGCTGACTGCTTACAATTCATGTCTTCTCACTGTATTCTCCCTCCACTGCAAATAGCAATGATGAGATCACCACCGGGCGCTTCTCAAAAGACTCGTATTTTAGTAAAATAAAAGCACCACCAGCAAAACAAGTTCCAAAAACCCACCACACGAGACACCACATCGTTCGGCCCATAATCTACCCACAAGGATCTAAAATTTTAATATTTATTTTCCATACTGCGCTTCCTTCGCCGACATGAGAAGTTATCTCAAATCAAATCAACACACAATGAGTACGAGTTCCACCTCCAGTAGTCGTAGTCTTGTTCTTCCACACCCCTACGTACTGCGCTAGAACAAGTCATTGATCCATTCAGTGATCCGACGCTCCTAAAATTAATTGTAAACAAAAGTGGAATACCGAACTGCCCTCCTCACCTTTGCGTCGTACTACCATGCCACCCTCCCGAATTTGGTCACCTTGTGCCAACACTCATTAAAAATAAACTTTCTCTTCCCAGTCAGTCTGTACCTACCTACAAATTTAGCAAGCCTGATCGGGCAACGCCAATCATAGAATCGAAACGATTTTCGACGATGAGACATGCATTGTCAAATTAGTGTCAAACCGTGGTTCGATTCCACGAAATTGACCGATGATGCTCTATCGAAAATGCCACACACTCGCACAGACAGTACCTACCACAGTACAGTATAAGTAGACATGCTTTCCAAATAGCAATGACAATTGACAACAATGCTATGCTGGGGAATGGAATCGGATGGGACAAACAAAAAAGTGACGATCCGATACTATCGGTATCCAATTACACCGTTTTTGTGTTACTTTTTCCACGAATCAAAAGTGCCTGTTTGCTTGTGACAGATCACAGACACAGATGTGTGAGTGCTTGCTTTTGGGTGTCTCGCACACCTCGACTGTGGCTCAGCTGTGCATAAATTAAAGGTTCAAAACTTGAAAACTCCGCATAGGGTTTATTTTTTATGTTTGCAGCAGGAAGTCGCGCGATCGGGGCCGGACCGAGGGTGTAGAGAACTCGGCGCGGAACTGCATGAAAGTAATTAAAATTTACTACTCACTTCTGCTTGTACGTGTATCGCGCTTTGTTTGTTGCTTTTATGAGAACTGCTTTTGTTTCGAAGGTGATTAGTGTATGCATGTACCACCACCCATCTTGGGTCCGGGGAACTAGTTCAACTTTCAAGCTCGATTTATTAAAAAAGCTGCTTGAGTAATTGACACCGATTCAGTATGGAAGTAACTTTTAACGATGCGATGAATTGTTTTGTATCATGAAATGTTGCTTTATCTGTGCTAACTATTGGGAGCAAACATTGGAACAGGTTGTACAAAAGGCGTTTAGTTTATTGTACACTGTCTGCAAAAGCGAATGGGATTGCTCCAAACGTTTGTGACAATAAATACTAACACCTGCATTACTTTCGTATTACCATTGCATCCTCTTCATGTAATACTTGCTATTATTTTATATTGGAATTTAGTGGTATGTTATCATTTTTAGTCATAACTTTTAAACTGCATCATCGATGTACAAGAAATATGTCAGAGAGAGGTAAGCCTGTTTGCCGTATTCGCATTGCACTGAGAACATAATTTCGTTCTTTTTTCACAAAAATATTCGTAAAACTATTCGTAACTAACGTATTCGCAGCTGATAAAAAAAATCATACCATCAAAAAACATTCGTAGACTTTTTTTTCTCATCGCAAATGTTATTATTACGAATGGTTTGTATTGTCGTAGCACACTTTGCACCAAAACGCATCTGAGGCACGGTTATTGACTGGCATCGTTATCGACAAGATCGGGCTGCAAAGATTTTATATGTAAGACAAAATATACTTGTGCAAATATGAGCTGATTAATATGCAGTCGTTGTGGTTCGGGGGTTTGCGGTGTCGTCGGCTGCTTTTACGATAATATGACAAACGATCTTTATCATGAGCTTTTATAACATTCATCTCATGCACGAATCATACTGCTAAACTGCTTCTAAAGGGCAGAAAGGAAAAAACTCAAATTATGTTTAGAATTGCTCTAAACTACTTCTGAAGCATACAAAAGGTAATAAATAATCCTAAATTGATTTCAGAAATGTTCTAATCTGATTCTAAAGGTTAAAAACGCGAAAAAAAGTCTCAAATTGAGAGTAAAAACTCTAGACCGCTTCTGAAAATCTGTAATGACAAAAAATAATCCCAAATTGAGAATAAAATTGTTCTAAACTGCTTCTTAGGGCTATAAAAGGCGAAAAAATATCCCAAATTTAGCTTAGAATCGTTGTAATCTGCTTTCAAAGGCTAGTAAAGGTAAAAAACTGATAAGAAATTGAGCTTGGAATCGTTCTAAACTGTTTTTTAAATGCAAGAAAAGGCAACATAAACATCCAAAATTGAGCAAAGAATGACTTTAAGCTCCAATGGTTAGAAAAGCCAAAAAAAAAAGATTCCACATTGAGATCGAATCGTTCTAAACAACTATTTAAGGTGAGAATATGCCAAAAATGATCCCAAATGAGTTTAGAATCGCTCAAACCCATTTTTAAAGGCCATATAAAGGGTTATATAAAGTTGGAATCACTCTAAACCGCTTTTGAAGATTAGAAAAGATAAAAAATGATCCCAAATTAACTTAAGAATCATTCAAAATCGGTTCTAAAGGCCATAAATAGCACAAAATGGTTCCTATGGTAGTATCGGAACTTCCTAAACCGCTTATTCAGGCCAGAAAAGGCGAGCAAAGATCCCAAATTGAGCTGAGACTTGCTATAAACTGCTTGTAAAAGTTAGAAAACGCAGAATAAATTCCGAAATAGAGCTTAGAGTTGTTCTAAAACTATTAAATTCTTAACTCTCCGTTACTCGTGTTGTTGTATTTTGTACCACTCGGCATATCTCGGGATTGCAGCAATAAAGAAAATTACTGTTTTCAGCAAAGTTGATCAGCAGACCAAGGTCTTTTAAACGGTAAAAAAGGTTTCATAAGTTTTTCACCAAGTGGCATTAGTATTCGAGTGAATTCTGTTAGGTTTTAGCACGCCTATAAATCGAAGTTGGCGCGAGTAACGAAAGGTTAAAGACCCGAAAAGGAAAAAATTGTCACAAATTAAATCAGAATTCTTCCAAGCAAAAATGATATGTTAGAGTCGTTTCTGATGATCAAGAAAGGCAAAATATTATCTCAAATTGAGCTTAGAATACTCTAAAATGTTTGAAATGGTTAAAAAGTTCAGCTCAGAAGCGCTCTAAGCCGCCTCTGAAGATCAGCAAAAGCAAAACAATGATCCCAAATTGAGCTAAGCCTGCTTCTAAAAGGCGGAAAAGGCAAAAAACTTAAATTTTGTGTAGAATCATTCTAAACCACCTCTAAAGGTCACAAAAGACAAGAAGTTATCCTAAATTAAGTTAAGAATTGCTCTAAGCCACTTCTGAAGACCAACAAAGGCAAAAAATGATGCCAAATTGAGATTAAACTTACTCTAAACCGCTTGTAAATGATAGAAAAGGTGAAAAAATACTTCAAGTTTAGCTTAGAATTATTGTATATTATTTCTTTAGAAATCTTTAGATTAGAAATGTTCTAATCTGATTCTAAAGGTTGAAAACGCGAAAAAGAGATCTCAAATTGAGACTAGAAACTCTCTAGACCGCTTGTGAAAATCTGCAAAGACAAAAAATAATCCCAAATTGAGAATAAAATTACTCTAAATTGCTTCTTGGGGCTATAAAAGGCGAAAAAATATCCCAAATTTAGCTTAGAATCGTTGTAATCTGCTTTTAAAGGCTAGCAAAGGTAAAAAACTGATACCAAATTGAATTTGTAATCGTTCTAAACTGCTTGTAAAGGCCAGAAAAAGCAAAATAAATATCCCCAATTGAGCAAAAACCACTCCATAGATCCAAAGATTAAAAAAGCCAAGAAAAAGATACCAAATTAAGATAGAATCATTCTAAACAACTTTTATGGATCAGAATAGGCCACAAATGATCTCAAATTGAGTTTTGAATCGTTCTAAACTGGGGTGACATTGCGATTTTCGTTTCGAGTGATTTTGGTTCCTTTCGCCCATTCATTTAACGTGGTTGAAACGAACCAAAATCACTCCAAACAGGAATCGCAATGTCACCCCTGCTTCTGGAGGCCAAAAAAGACAAAAAATGGCCAAATTTGTTAGACTTGCTCTAAACCGCTTTTGAAGACTGCGACAGACATAAAAATAATTTTCCACATTGGGGTTAGAATTATCCAAACCGCTTCTAAAGGCCTTGAATAGCACAAAATGGTCGCCGAAATGGCATCGGAAATCTCCTAAACCGATTTTAAATGCCAACAAAGGCGAACAAATATCCCAAATTGAGCTGAGAACCGCTACAAAGTGTTTCTAAAGACAAAAAGATGTAAAATAAACTGGAAAATTGAGCTTAGAATTGCTCTAAACTACTAATCTCTTAAAGACCCAAAAAGGAAAAAAATTGTCACAAATTAAATCAGAATTATTCCAAGCAAAAGTGATACGCTAGAGTCGTTTCTGATGATCAAGAGAGGCAAAATATTACCCCAAATTGAACTTAGAATACCCTAAAATGTTTGGAAAGGCCAGAAAATGGCCTCACATTGAGCTCAAAAGCGCTCTAAGCCGCCTCTGAAAATTGGGAACAACAAAAGATGATCCCGATTATAGCTAAGAATTGCTCTTAACTGCTTCTAAAGGGCAGAAACGGAAGAATAACTAAAATTAAGTTTAGAGTCACTCTAAATCACTTCTGAGGCACACAAAAGGCAAGAAATGATCCTTAATTGAGGTTTCGAATTGTTTAAACTAAAGGTAAAAAAATGACAAAAAGAGGTCCTGCGTTAAAATCGTTTTAAACCACTTCTGAAGACCAGCAAAGGCAAAAATTGCTCCCAAATTGAGCTTAGAATTGCTCTAAATTGCTTCTAAAGGTCAGAAAAGGTAGAAACAGAATCGCAGGTTAGGCATAAAATTGCTCTAAATTTCATCTAAGGACAGAAATAAACGATCTAAAATTAAGTTAAAATCTATCTAAACCGCCTATAAAAACTATAATAGGCAATAATAATTCCAAATTGAAATAAGAATTGTGCTAACATGCTTCTGAAGGCCAGAAAACGCAAAAATAGATTCCAGACTGAGCTTCCCAAGCAACAATGTGTGTTTTATTGTACTCTTATGGTGGTCTTTAAGACCAATTTTGGACATAAATGCCATAATAAGAGTATAATAAAACCCAAATTGTTACTTGGGTTAGTATCGCTCTAAACTGGTCAAAAAAGCAAAAATTGATCTCAAAATAATACAGTAATGACCCGATTTTGTCACCCCCATGATGAATTTAGGAGTGACAAAAAACGGGACAGTGACAAAATCGGGTATTTTTTAAATTTTTATTTTTTTGCAGATAACTTAGAACGAACTACATATATTTCATTCTGATCACTTTTAGGACATTTCGTTCTTCCTTCTACCTCTCTGTGGACATTTGTCACCTTTTCACAGCACAGGTTCCAAAGGTATGAAAACACGCGTTTTTTAATTGCGCTGAAATGGTTGATTATACTGGTCTACTAAGTTCAGAGAAATTTTACAGCGTAAAAAGATCTTTCTTATGGTTCGAACGATTCTTTGATTAACCCTCCTAAAAGTAAGATAGAAAGTTTATTTTTCAAGCAGTAAGAGATAGAGCAAAACAATGTTCTACAAAATTTTTGAGAAGATTATTACAAAGAACTTTGCCAAAGAGTACCTTCTAGCTATTATAGTTATGGAGATATGAAACAACTTTTGTGTGGAAACTCCACGATAATCAACTTGTTGAACACAGTTTTTTTCACAGTGTTTTAACACAATTGACATGTTTGAAAATGATTTTCAAACTAAGCTTTTGATAAATCAAAAGCGTGACAAAATCGGGTAAAAAACGTGACAAAATCGGGTCAAAAACTTGACAAAATCGGGTTACCACTGTATAAGGATGGCTAAAACCCAAAAAAGGTACAAAGGGATCCCAGATTAAGCTTAAAATTGTACTAAACTGCTTCAAAAGTCTAGAGAAAGCAAAAATTGATCCCAAATTTAGCCTGAAGCTTGAGCCAGACTGAATTTAGAATCGCTCTAAACTGCTTCTAGAGGTCACAAAAAGCAAAAATTATTCTGAATTGCGCTTAGAATAACTCTAAACTGCTTCTGATGGCCAGAAAAGGCAAAATATAATCTCAAGTTAAGTTAGCATCATTGCAGCCCGCTTCCATAGGCCAGAAAAGAAACAACAAATATGCCAAATTAAGCTTAGAATCGTTCTAAACTGTTTTAAACGACTAGAAGAGGCAAAAAACGATTAAAAATAATGATTTTGGAATAATTCTAAATCGCTTCTAAGGGCCATAAATGGTAGAAAATGGTCCAAAAGTATGTCAGAAATCTGCCAAACCGGTTTTAAAGACCAGAAAATGCAGAAAAATGCTTCCAAGTGGAGCTGAGAATCGCTCTAAACTGTTTATAAAGGCCAGAAAAGGCAAAATGAACCCAACTTAGAATCGATCTAAACAGCTTCTGAAAGTCAGAAAATGCCAAAACAAGTCCTAAACTGAGCTTAGAATCGCTCTAAACTGCTTTTAAAGACCAGAAAAGGCAAAACATGATTCCAAATGGTGCTTAAAATCGGTCACAACTATTTCTAAAGCCTTGAAAAGTACGAAAAAGAACCAAAGATAATGTTTAGAAAACATAAAATACCTCAAATTGAGCTTAGAATCGCTCTAACCTTCTAACGAACGCCAGATAATGCAAAAAATGATCACGAAAGTAAGAATTGCTTTAAACCGATTTTAAAAACCAGGAAAGCCAAAAAAGATCCCAAATTGGGCTTACAATTTTTCGTGTCTAATGGCTCGAAAAGGCAAAATAAACCCGAATCAAGCTTAGAGACGTTTTAAATCGGTTTTGAAGACCAGAAAAGGCCGAAAAAATTATTCCAAATCAAGCTTAGAATCGTTGTAAATCGTTTCTAAAAGTCATGAAAACAAAACAAAAACAGAAAATGGTCCCAAATTAGGCTTAGTTTCACAATTTATCATCTACTACCATTTCACAATCTTTAGTTTTTTACACGTAAAGGTATGACTGTCTTTACATCTTAACAAATACGTCATTAAACTGCCTACTGTTTAAAAGCATCGTAAAAGAGTTAAAAGTTAGAAGTTAACGCAGAAAAATCTAAAGATGACTCAACGTTCAAAAATGCACTTTTATGAAATTTTCTTCATTTTCTTTGTTTGACAGTTCTCATTTGTTTACTTTTTAAAGCAATATTTGAGACAGCATGAAACCTTGCAATTTTTACTATTGTTCCATGCTTTCCGAAATTTTTTTATCAATCTTTGTTTTTGAGAAATCCAGGTGTCCGGCCATAGAGGACTTCCCCCTACTGCACTCAGTTGTAGTTGTAGTAGAATTCACTACCGAAAAGTGACACAACCGTATTCGTAGGAGAAAATTGGCGTTTACGTTTTTGCGTAACTGCACTCAATTGGGCAAAGTTCCATGCCTTCGTTGAATGAATTTAATTGTTTTGGATGCACGTTACTGATAAAAATAAAAAAAAATCGCCGTTTTCGTCCATGCAATATTCTCATTTCCCCTCAATGATTCCTCTACCCACCGCGAAACACAGGGTAACGCATTTTTGTCTGTTTTCTTTGCGAATTTCTCCAGAGACTTAATTGAAACATAAAAGCAGTGGACAGTCCCATCAAGGGTTGTTGAACTCTCTATTTAGAGAGCCATACCTCCAAAAAACAGAAACCCAGAATAGGGCACACAGTATTTCGCCTTTATATAGTAGGTACTTGGTAACTTGGTACAACGCGCGGGATCGTTTACACGGCGGCTCCTCTCCTGAGGTTGACAGTTAATTGCGCAAATGAAGATGGTCGCTATTTACACACTCATTGGGCTGTGTGCTGGTGCTTGTTATCTACCGATCCCATAAATAGCAGCACAACACCGAGAGCCGCACACAATGCTCTGCTCGGAGATCACATGCAAGATTTATTCCTCGGGCGAACTTCCATTATCACGTACTATACGGATGTAGAAGTACCATCTGTTTGCTCTAATTATTTGCATATTCTCGGTTGCTATCTTCATCTCTCCAGGCAGGCAGCAGGCAGTTCACATTCCGCAATTGCTTACGGTTGCGGACGAAAAGGCCAGGACCAAAATTGGTGCCGAAACGAGATTCGTTCAAGATAGATGCTCAAGCGAATTGTTTTTCGCTGCGTCCAGCAGAGTGCGCACCGTTTCGATCGGACGAAACCATTTCTCACACACAATGTGCAGCGTGCAGTGCAGCAGCGTCGTATCGCATCAACATGAGAGGAACCACCCGGTGACTGAAGATTGTCGTCAACGACGAGCGCGAATTGCATAAATTTTATCGAGGTCGGATCGTGCAAAATAACAACGAACCGAACCGGGCGCGCGATTGTACGGTAAATTTGCGGTAATGAAAACAAATTTGCGCGCAAATAGAGTTGTGCCACAGCCGTCCGATGACAGCCGGGCGATAACAACAACGTAGGTTCTCGTGATACAAACGAAATCGTTATTTTATGAAAAGCAAAAAAAAAAAAAATCAAAATGAAATCGATAAATAGTCGTCGCTTGGCAGTTTCGGAAATTTCGAGCTTTCGAGCTCCGAACCATTGTTGCGGAATTATTTATTTCAACAAACGAAACAAGTTCGCATGCGTTTTTTTGTTAACATCGCAACATTGATTATCTATCTCACCATTAAATTTACAACTTTAGCTAAACCTTGCTGCGCTGCAATCAAAGTTCCATTGCGCGCGCGGTAATCATGTTCCAACCTTTTTTCCTCACCGCGCGGCGCGAGGCTGGCTTGGCTGTACGACGATGAATTCGACAAAACGATCGTCATTACACTCGAACATGAGTTACCACCTCTCCCTGATACTGCGCGGTACGGTGCGATGCAATAATAGCTAATCATAGGGCCGGTTGCTGGAAGGGAATCCACTCGATTCCGTGATCGTACAAGCCGCTGTGCTGGCTGTCGGCCGGTCGGTTCGGTAGCACTTTGACGCAATCGATCAAGCAATTCTTTGCAAGCGAGAATACACACAGCATCTCACAGCATTGCCATTGGTTGGGATTGGGAGACTAGTCTTTGTTGTAAGTCACGTACGGATGAAATAATAGTAGCACTAGTAGTAGTAGTAATAGTACTAATGCATTTTTCATTAGATAAATCGTTAGGAAAATGTAGAATCATTAATCACCTTGGCCGGTTCGGGGAGTTCGATTCACAGCGAAATCCGGCTGCAGGTGCAACTGCCAACGGAGCATTCGAAAGTTTCGCCAGTCAGCCCCGGCCAGCCAGCCAGCATGCAACGAATTGCACTGCAAAGTGTAGTGTAAATAATAGAATTATGTCAGTTGCTATTACACTGTAACTGTCGAAAAGGGCAAAAAGATGGTATGCGGGCTACGAGGACAGTTCAAACGTGCCTCGAGAGAGAGAAAGAGCAGTTTCTCTAGGTTTACAACTTTACACAACTTTCGATTTTCCCAGTACGATAGCGGAAAAAAAACGAAATGATTTTCCCACTTATAATACAGTCAGATGTGGGCTAATTGCTGCGCTGCTGTGCTGCTACTGAAATTACCAGAGCATTTTGATGAGCGGTACAAGATAATGATGCGTGCATTAGAGTGCATAGGCTAGGGCAGGTTGATTTTGTAGGTACACGTGCATACTTAATGTCGGGCTGAGTAATTGTGCCTGCAAAATTCACGTGAAATTGTTGTTCCCTATAACTGGTTGACCCAATTGGACAAATCACGCAGAAACGTGAGATGTTTGCATGTTTGAATCAAAGTGAAAATAGTGCTAAAAGATGTTTTTTTCCTAGTAGAAACAGATTGATAAACGCTAGATATTAGCATTTATAGAGGTTCAATACTTTTAAAAACATTTCCACAAACGGGTTATTGTAGTTGCTACTGCCATATCTCAGTAATCGACAGTGTAATTACGCCTCGTTTCAACCGAGAAGGTCGTCACGAGTATGTATGATTAACTTGTTCAACTGCATGCATCTCTTCGTGCATTTTCGTTCCAGTGCACAATCACAAAGACCCTAGTTTAACGTAGGTATGTAATTCCACTGCTGTACAGCTGCTCGGGAATAGTTGGAATATTTTTGAATTACATTATTCACTTCCTGAGTAGTAGGTACACTCGCAGCGGAACTTTTATGACTAATAAGTACATTTTGTGACAGACTGCATTACAGTTACTGTGTTGGCTCACGTCATTCAATGTGACCCGTCCAGCATTGCACCGCCGGGCCGCCCGCCGCGGCGACCGGTAGGTGTGAAAGCCGGAAACAACCTGCTGGCGACTCTAAGTAAGATTATAATTATAATGATAGGCTCTTAAGAGGCTACTACAACAGCATTCAACAGTGAAATTAAAAGTCAAGAGCTTGAGTGTGTACTCTGGTAAGGCAGCTCCTTAATTTAGCCTTACGCGATGTTGAGACGGTGATAAGCTACGTTGCTGGAACTGTTGTTAGGGAAAGTTATGTCTGTATTTTGTTTTTGTTTGCTTTTGCTGATAGCCATAGGAAGCATTTTGCCAGTTTACAATATTCCTGCAATTAATTTGTATGATTTTCTTGACATTAATTGGTTTGATCTAATTTTAGGTGTTAATAATCAGTTCTGATTATATGGAACCGTGAGTCGCAGAACGCAACGTTCATGGTTAAAAAATATTGACAATCTTCACCGAAAACACTTGAACAGTATCATTAAAGATTGCACAAAACTCATTTTGTCTCTTGATTTGAATTTTTGATGTGACATTTTGTGTATGGGGATTTTTTTTTAAATTATCGTACCGTACTCACGGTACGTACACAATACAGCATCATCATCATTCAAGCCATATTGGAAAATCTCGAGGTACCCTGAATTCTCTGAAACTTTAGAGGATTTTTTTTCGATTTTCTTAGAAATCGATTGTTTAAAAAAAGCCGTAGCCTCTGAACCAAACATAATAGAACAAACATTTTTTCATGAAATATTAACTGGACCAAGTTTTTCCACGACGCACAGTGGTCCAAACAGCGAAATGCGTGATCGTGTGATATTGCGCAAACAAAATGGCGTTTATTGCATCCGTTTAATTATTCTGTAAACATGATTGAGATGGATTTTTAAAACAAATATAACTTTTGAGGATACAAACAGATACAGACAATTGACTCTTGTTTTTACATGTGTTTTAGAGATGGTCGGGTTTCATATTTTCTAAGCCCGAACCCGACCCGGGCCCGAAAATTTTTTTGCTGTCAAACCCGGACCCGACCCGAACCCGAATTTTTATTTTTTGTCAAGCCCGAGCCCGACCCGAACCCGAAATTTTATTTTCAGTCAAACCCGAACCCGACCCGAACCCGGATTTATTTTTTTCGCTAAACCCAAACCCGGCTCGAACCCGAATTTTTTTTCGGCCAAACCAAAACACGATCCGAACCCGAATTTTTATATTATGTTAAATTTGATCCCGCCCTGAACTTGAATTTTATATTAATTTTCATAAAACTCACACCTCGATTTAAATCTCGGCTTCTTTTCGTATTCTCTAGTACGTTTGAGCTCTAAAATTCATTTGAAATATTAGGTTTAACCCTTCTATTTCTTTTGCAAAAAATTAAAGTATGCACTAGAATCGTTTCTTTTACTTTTCGCGGGAATATGTATCTCTTAAGTTCTCTATGAAAGCTGTAAAATGCGAAAAGAAAAATTTACATGAAAAATTATTTTGAAATGCTTGGATCTTGTTTCATTATGTTATACCGGTATCTAATAGCCGAAAGCTAGTTCTTAGTCTAAAGCACCAGCACCTTAGTTTAAAGGTAGCAAACATAAAAGGGATTGATATAAACACTAAACATACCGACTTCACTCTTCGAATATTTTTCGCGAGAAGACCGGAAATCCCGCGACTATCAATAGATTAGCGTTAATATTTTTCTCGATAAAAAAAGAAATAGTAGAGGACCAAACTTTGCATTATGTTGTAAATATATTTTCTAATAAAAGTAGCTAAACAGAATTGTATTCTAACGCCGTGAAAATGAACCGAAAAAGCAGTGGGTCAAATGACCCCTTCACGGCAGAGCTGCCAAAAATACAGATATTTGTGCATGCATGGGATCCTATCGTTTTCTCCGGAGTATTTTATTTTCTTGATCTAATCTTTTAAATAACATGAAGTACTTTAAAATTCAGGAACATTAATAGAGCCAGAAATCACAGCAACTGAAATAATTAATGGGTCCCAAATTTATGCATGCACAAATATCTGTATTTGTGGCAGCTCTGCTTCATGGTATGTTTAGTGTTAAAGGCAGCTAAACTTACAACTATTCCGAGGCAAGAAACTTTTCGGCAATCGGAATAGAAACCAATAATTTATGATAGCACACAATTCTAGTCTTCTGTCAGTCCACCCAATCACTATTAGTTTGGGCGCAGTTATGACATGATCCAACTAACGAATTCCGGCGAATTCTGGAATACATAACTTTTGGTCTAAACTCGATCTAAATCTGAAAACACTAAACCGTCTAAAAAGCAACCAGTCCAGTGTAGCTGATATCTGAGTCATACTAAATATCATTAAAGTACTGCTTATTTTATTATGTTAAAATTATACTTTTACAAGAACTGAATGTGGAGATGGTTCGGTTTCTCATTACCCAAACCCGAAACCCGGACGTATTTTTTTCGTTAAGCCCGAACCCGACCCGAACCCGAATATTTTTTTTTGCCAAACCCGAACCCGACACCTGGTAAAAGTGTCAAGCCCGAACCCGATCCGAACCCGTCGGGTTCGGGTTTTTTTCGGGTTTCGGGTCTGAAAACCCGAGACCCGACCATCTCTAACGTGTTTGTTGTACTTTTAAGTAGGAGTTGTCTGATCTGTCACCATTTGCCGCCTTGGGAAATATTTAAGTTCAAAGAAGTACTATTTTTCACCAAAAACGCTCAAAATCTCCGAAACTTCAGAAAATAACATATAATAATGTTCTACAAAAACGTTGATTTTAGCAAGATAAACTACTTTCTAGAACATGTAAAAGTTGACCAGAATAAGTCAGGGTTTAAAAACAGTTTTAAAGGGTTTGTCCATGAATAACGCTTCATAGATAATTACCATGAAGAGATACAACTATGGTGTCTTTGACAAAGTTGATTGTATTGATATTTACTACAACTTTGCCGAAAGTACCAAACCTGTATCTCGAATACACGAGAAAATAAATTTCGTATCTCACTTTTAAGATAATTAATCATCCAAAGATTTCTCTCACAAGAAGCGGTTTGTTATACCAAGAAATATTCCTAAAGACACTACATGCGAAAAACTTCACGTTTCGGCGAAATATCACACGATCACGTATTTCGCTGTTTGGACCACTGTGCGACGGTGCAAAACTCAAGAAAACAGTCGCAAAAACTATGTTCTACCTGATGATAACGTTTTGGTTGTTCCTGAGCTGTGCTCGAAAAACTAACGATTTTAAGAGAATCTATTTTCCTGAACCTGCTACGAAAATTCATACCTCATGAACCAACCAATGTAAAACAAACAGTTTTTATGAAAAAAGCATCTTGAGCATTACCGCTTTTTAGACGACAGACTTTGCAGTCAGTTATTAGAGTACAGAAACCTTCTTCAAATATTGTTTTCCTTCATAAGTCCATGAAATTCAAGAAATTCTGAAGATGATTTCTTTACGAAAATTACGAACGTACAAAGGATAATGATGTTGTTCCTACTTGAAAATGTTGGAATAAAATCAATCTTTGTCTTTTTATAAACGCCACGTTCGAGTATTACACTACCAAACGGCCTTTTCGACGTAAAAAGCCAGATAAATGTTTGTACAGAAATTGACATGAATTTCATTGCATAAAATTTACTGGAATCGCACATAGCATTTTTTGAGTTGTTCAGTGGGGAACTTGAAATTGAAATCGGTTGGTGAAATCGATTGGTCATGGTGAAAAAGGCAATTTTCTGGTAACATCCAATATGGCGGCTACATCAAAGATGACACCAAATCAAATTTTCGCTTCATTTCAAATCCCTATTCTTCTTAAACCATATGATTTTATTTGTTTTATAGCAAATTTAGGAAAAATCAGCTGATAAAGATTCCAAGCAGCAATTTAAGTTTTATTACGTTTCTCTAGAGGTTTTCATGCCCAATTTCACATAGCCGCTAATGACACTACGAGCTAGAACCTTCAGATGACCGCTATAAAACTAGCTTCTGACCAAGTGGTCCAGTCTTTAGAAGGTTTTTATAACTTCCTTTAGGATCAGGCTATAAACTCAAGTAGTCTTTTTACGCTCTGCTGAAAGCAACAATAAAACCGATTATGCTTTTCACTGCTTGACATCAACCACCATCATTTTAAGAAGTTTTTCGCTTTGTTCGACAAAGGTATAAAACATAAAGCTAAAATTTTACTGTCAGATTATCGCGACCGCGATAATAAAATATCCGATAGAATAAATAATAAGTTTTCAGCCGTTTCCGTAGTTGTGCGGCATATGCGCATTCAATTTTATCATGCATATTGGTACGATAGGTGGGTAAAATCAATGTGCCATGGAAATTTTGCAATTTGTGAAAACTAGTTATAAACATACTCAATTAGTCAATCTCACTTTCAACTTTCTTTCTGCAACTCACACAAACGTACATATGGAGTTCCAGGTGATGTTCAAATAAATAGTCGGCCGTTTTATTCGCATCTCTTGTTGCATGTTGTTAATAGCACGAATGAACTGAATGAATAAAACCAACTTTTAAGTAAGTAAGCAAATAAGAAAGTTAGAAAATATCCTCAAACAGTAGACAAAGAGACAAAGATTTTGAGATATCGCTAGACAAGTTGAATTAAAGAGAGCGAAAGTCATTTAAATCAGCTAGATGAAACAAACACCAAGTCACGGCCTCTTATTTTGCTAATCGAACTTCTATCGAAGTGCCAGCGGCCAAGGTTGCATTGCACTATGAAGCTTGCAGGATTTTTTTCTGATAAGACCAACAAGGCGGCACCGATCATTACGGTATAATAAATTAGAAGTAAGATGACCTATACTTAGTGTGTAAAAATGCGAATAAGTATTAGTAGACTGGGTTAATCCCGGCGTAGTGGTTAGCATTCACACCTCTCACGCCGAGGACCCGGGTTCAAATCCCAACCCCGCAGAAACCACGAATGATCCAAGCTGTTAAAGTGACTATAATCTAACAAAAAAAGTATTAGTAGACGCTAGACGAACGAATCGCTTAAGTACTTGACTATGATTGTTGTATTCGGACAGAATTGGGCTTACCTCCGGTACTCAGAAGTAATACTGAGGCATTAAAGTACAACATGAAAACCAATGGACTCTTATTGCTGCCTTGTGGTACATCCAATTAGTTTAAGAATTGAGAGTTAAAGTTTAATCACTTAAAATGTGAAGCGCCAAGTAGGGAAAGATTTCGTAAAAGCACTCTATGATCTGTACATTCAAACGCTGCTTTCAAACCGGCGAATGCTACTTACTGCAAAATATGCGAGATGCAGGTCGAGGTGAAAACCATACAATTAGTGCAAAGGGGCCGTCTAAGCATAAATCTTTGTCGATCGACAAAAATATAACATTTCGTATGAGAAAGATACGTTATAGCTACAAGTGAAGTCTATTTCTAAACTAAAAACAAGTTGATTTTGAAGAAAGCTACGTTTGAGAAAATGTTGGAATGAATGTATCACTGCGGCAGGGTGACTATGTTGATTGATTAAGTCGAGTTTTGCAGTTGAATCACTCGTGTTTTAAACGTTTCTTACTCTGAGGTTAATCTCTCAATCTGTTAATTATTACACAATCATAATCAGTCATAATAGTGATTCATATTTTCTCTCACATGTACGATACATGTCTCACGCTCACCCATTATTCTCATATGACAACTGGAGTTAGTTAGTCTATAGTTATCTGACTTCTTCAAAGACATCATTTCGATAAGATATGTCGTACATCTACATGAAAGTGCAGATGAGTTTAAATTACATACTTGTGTTCTCATATAGATTCAGAAACTATCGTCCGTTTTGGTTTGCTTTGCAAGAAAATTTCTCTGCTTATTTTTCCGAAAGCAACAGTTACCCAGCCAGCCAGATGTGCACAAATGCCAAGCAACTTTCTTCCGAAAAGATGCGCTACTTTTTTGGCTTTCATTTTCATTCAAATAAGAACAATGCAATGCAATGCAATGCAATGCAACGACGACGTAAATGCATCGTCAGGTGCAACGAACCGACGTGGTTTACTTCTCACAGAAATTCCAGCACAACACAGATGGATCAGATGAAAAGTGGAAATCACCAGCGCAGCAGACTAGTGGAGTTACGGGGAAATTTGTTTGTCAGAGAAAACAGTTTTCGGCTCGGGTGAAAGGTTTTCCGGAAAACGGTGTACAATCTGTACTTCAAATTATAGTGCAGGTTGCTTTTTATTGCAAGTAGTAAAATCAAGTGTGCAAAAATGCAACTAGCACAACGCATCGGCCTTAAATACTCTTGTTCAATGAAGAAATCGTGTTCTTAGACAAAGTTATGCAACAGTAATTCTGAGCAAATTGTTCTAAATAATCAATATAAAAAACACAAACGTTGAACGTCATCCGGACATAATAAAATACCGTGCAAAAGTTTTTTTCTTCCATTTTTTCCCCATGTTGAATTCTTAACGACGATTTTACGTCGCCAATTTAGACCCGCGAACGTCAAACATCATCGGTCATTTGGCCTTTGCATGACCAAACCTCATACCGGAAACGCCAGTTTCTTCCAGTCCCAGTGTGCGCCCCGTTTCACGGCATGGCAAGTAAAACGCTAATTACACTCTGCCGCCGCCACGGCGGCGTACCTGCCCCATAAGGGTAAAGTTTAAGTTCGGATTGTCCTTTCTTCCTTCCACAAACAAGGCCACTACATTGTTGTTGTAACCATCGTCGTCATTCACGAATGGTGACGTATGTTGAGCCGAGGATTTCAGTTTTTATAAGCGAAATAAAAAATTCGAGTAGAACAAGGAAATGTTCCTTGAGATTAGGTTTTATATTACGGTCAGAGTCTTTGTTGACGGGGGGTGGTAAAAAACTCATTGAAGGTAAATGTTCGCAAGATATCACAAGCAAGGTAATCCTGCTTGCATGTTCACCTCGCTGTTATCAGAAACTTGTATCGAAAGCCATTTCATTTAAGACTTTTTTCTGCGATTTAACTAACGTATGCAGTTTATATGATATGTGGGGCAATGCTGCTAATGACTTTTTTGCATGTTGAAGGACCTGGGAGTAAAACTGGCCGCCAGCTAGTCTGAGTATTTCTCCACGGCAATTGCTGGTCAAATAGCAACGATTAGAAATTCAATTTACCTTGGCACCTTGCTTAGACTGATTACTTTCACCGTCACCCCGTGTGTAATTGATAACTTTATGACTTGCGGAAAACGTCACATCGCAAAAATGGTGGCGGGTTGTGTTTGCTGCAAGCAAAGTGCAGTCGCGTTCAGTGCTGGCAGAGCTAATTATATTTTTTTATTTATACCACAAGTAGTTGCCCGTGAAACCTCACGAAACCGCCGATAAAGAATGTGAATACATTTATTAAAATTGCTGTAAAATTATAGACCGCAAAGCCTTTCGATGATAGAAATTGTACGGTCATTTTGTGATTCATGCAGACGACTCGACGGGTTTAAAACCCAAAGCACCCAATAGTATGGTAGTAGTCACAGTCGTTAAAATAATCATTATTATTAATAAGAAGCATATTTTCCCTTGCAAAACCATCATCTAGTTTGGTTCGAGCTGCACCAGGCCTAGAGGTTAGGCATCCGGAGACCGGAGGTGTGGCGAAATGGGTATGTGTGATCGGCGAAATCACGACGACGATTAAAGAAACAACAATGGCCGTCGTCGTCGTCGCAGTGACACATATTCGCGTTCTGGGCTTTACGACGGAACGCTTCTGTTGTTTCTTGTGCAGATAGATGAGCATTGAAGAATGTGCTAAAGTTATGAATAAATAAAACACTCAGGAGGAGAAATAATGCTTTTGTGATTTCCCTTCGCACCCGTCCCGTAGAGAGCGACCTGGCGACGGGGGTTCGAGGAGCGCGCGCAGTGTATCACTTTCGTAAATAGCAGCAGCATAGCTCGCATGGTTCGCGGCAGGCAGGCACTACACTATGCCATGCACATCTCTGCAGTGGGTCAAACTGTTATGTAAACACATCTGCACCAGCCAGCAGTTTGTCAGTCGGTAACGACGTGAGGTGTGTATAGCTATAGCTAGTACGAACAACTACGCTACGAGTGGGGTCGGCAGGCGCAGCGAAGAGGCACTACTAAACCGGTGCAGTGTGTCTCGGCTAGCTAGGTAGGTTCGCACGTGGGAAAGATATGCGACTCCTTCGCCGGTGTGCATGTATGTGATCTCGAGTGCCTGAGGAATTTATACTTCTTTTTGCAATAAAATTGCCACAGGTGGAGCTCCATCGACGAGGAGGTATAAAATTGAATACGCAATGCTAATAATTTATGGTCAGATATTCAAGAAATTGGCAATTAGTAGAAACAAAACGTTCAGAGTACTGAAAAGCACAGACCTTGGTTGAAGCTGCAGCATCAAACTCTTGCAACACACTGTAAAGCTCATTTTGCTTATTGTGTTGGTACAATATAGCTTCAATTTGGATTTAATTTCAACGTACTTAAAAACATACTCTCAAGGAGCTTTCAATTCTGCTGTTAAAACCCGTCATGATATCGCAATCTTTTTATGTGTTCAACTATTTATCTCAATTTTATTACAATAATGTTCCGATTTTGTCAGCTCCTATAAATTTTGTATAACTTTTGTGCTTTTAAACAAGATTTATAACACTTTTCAGCCTGCTTGAAAGTATTCTGATTCTCTGAGGAGTTTTTGAATAAAATGATGCTTTCTTGCGAGTTATTCGGGGTCAAAATTAGGCTATTTTTATAGTAAAAGTTCTATATTTCCTAAACAAGCAAAGATAGAGATATAAAATATTCAGCAATGTTGGGTAGTTTTACTATTTGTACAACATTGTAGAACATGAAAAAGTCATGCAACAACTACAAAAATAGCTAAAATAGAAAAATGATTTTTCATTTATGAGAAATAGGATTTTTCTATCTTTGCTGAAGGGATAGAAGGTTACTGTCTTCAGCAAAACTTCTTGTAAAACTTTGCAGAACACATCAAAGTGTTATATTGAAACTGAAGAAAAATAAATTTTTTATTGCACTTTTAGGGGGATTAATCAAAATTTGAATTCCGCTGGACGATTGAAATTTTAATTTTAAGAAACTCTTCCAAAGGTTCCATAAACCTAAAACCAAGTTTTCCCGCTCAAAGCTAATGCGCACCAAAAAAGGTTCAGGACCAGTGTGCTGTGCCCGGTTCATTGAGCCTTCGGTTGACCAATTGAGGGTTAAAATTTAATTTTTAGTGGAAGTCTTCTATATTCCAAGGTCTTAAGTCTTGAATTTTGAACAAATTTTCGAAAAAAAAATTCCCGATTTTGTCAGTTTCCCCATTTTGTCAGCCCAAAATTCAACATAGGGCTGACAAAATCGGAAGATTACTGTATTGATAGGGATAACAGTGAAATTTTAAGAATTGAAACAACATGAAACCTCACTGTGAATAGGTTCAAACAATTTCCTAAATCATTTTAGGAATTTTAGGAAAAACTAAAGGGAAACCAGGCACAATCGATTGAACGAAATGAATCCAAACTAACGGTACGATTTCCGAAACCGAATTTTTGTATCTTTGTCATTTGTAGCACTTTTGCATTTTTTAAATATTAATTCACTCAAGTCTTTTTTACACGGTTTGTTTTTTTCGGTCACTCAAGAACTCATACCAAAATAGCACTAGTAACTAAAAAATAGCTCAAAAATAAAACAAATATGACAAAAAACATAAAATCTAAATTGTTTTTATGCAATTTTTATACATTATTGTTTTATTTCATTATTCGGTTAGTTTGTTATCATTTTGTATCCCAGTTGTAAGTTTTTGTAACATTTTTGCAATATACACAACATGATAAATTGTACAATAGCACAAAAAGAAACAAAGATTACTCAAAAAAGATACAAAAAATCCAGAAATGACATGCAAATTAAACAAAAATATACGAATATGATACAAAAGTAGTCGTTATGACTCATACCTTTTGTCCAACGCTGGAAGGTGCATGGGTCGCACCAAGCTATAATCTAAGATTATAACCGGATTTGAACCCACAACACCTGCCAGCGCCTGTGGCTCGCTGGTACCCGTGTACCTATGAACCGCAGAGGCGCTGGACAAAAGGAGACTGCAAAACCCTCTTAATTAGGGTAACGACGCATCTGGTTGGGTCTATTTTTAGACACAAATTGTGCCTCTTCCTCCGTCTACCGTAGAAACCATCGACCGAGAAGTTTTAATCTAACTTGTTTTTACTTTTAGCACGACGACAATATGCAGGCCCTTACGACTTGCAAGGTACTGCACGTGATGCTGTTCGTCTGCCAGCGTGTTAGCCGCGAATCTCAGCTGACCTTCTTGCCCTTCTTTTTCTTCTTTTTCACTACATTTTCCTTGAGCGAAATCGTGTGCAAGAATCGACTGTGATAATCGTGTAAAACGGGGTAGTCTAATATAGGGGCAAATGTCGCAATAAAAAAATATATAAAAATAGTGCAGTTATTTCTGCACATAACATAAAAATAATACAAAAACGGGCAAGAATGACACAAAATATAGAAAACAAATTTGGGATTTATATTGTTTATCATTTTTGTTTTATTTTTGCACTGCTTTTGGTATCATTTTGTATTGTATTTGTATAATATTTTTTATCATTTCTATTCTCATTTCTGTACCATATTTGTATCATATTATACCACTTGTGTATACTTTTTTGATCATTTTTGTATTTTTTGTATTGCTTTTGTGTCACTTTTCTACAATTTTTGTGTTATTGCACAATTTATTATTATGTGTTAAACAAAAACAATTTTTTTGCCATCTTTATATATTTTTGTTCTCACTTTCGTACGATTTTTTGGTTATTTGCGTAATTAGGTTATCATTTTGTATCCCAGTTGCAATTTTTTGTATCAGATTTTCAACCATTTTCAATCTTTTTATATAACACAACATAATAAATCGTGTAAAAATACAAAAAGAGATAGAAAAATAACAAAACTGTTCAGAAAATTACTTAAAATTTATGCAAAAAATATGCAAATATGATACAGAAATGACAGTAAAAATGATACAAATTGTACAAGTAGATTACAAAATCATACCAAGGGTCAGTGCCGGTATAGTGGTGGTTAGCATTCACGCCTCCCACGTCGAGGACCCTGGTTTAAATCGCAACACGGCAGGAGTCACGAATGACCCAACATGTTAAAGTGGCTATATTCTAAAACAAAAAAAAATCATCCCAAAGCACAAGTAAACTAAAAAATTGCACAAAAATGACAAAATATAAGAAACCTTTTTGGTGTTTTTCTTGATATTTTTGTTTTATTTTCCTTGTTTTTTTTGTTATTTGTTCTGTTTTGTTATCATTTTGTATCCCAGTTGCATTTTTTTCATTTTTGCAACATCTTTTGTATCTTTTTGTATAATGTGGATTGTGGATAGTGGAAAATACAAAGTGGTAGAAAAGTTACACAAAAATGGTACAAATATACAAAAATAATCCAAAAATAGTACAAAACACACAAATATGATACAGTAATGGCAGAATACAAAATTTCAAAAGAGCACAAAAATAAAACAACAAAAACGAAAATACGAAAATGATGAAAAATATAACACCCAAATTCATTGTACCTAGGGCTGTCGGTATTGGGCGCTTTTGGTGAAAACCGGTATTTCGGTATTAGCGTAGAAAATACCGGTAGTACCGGTAAAATACCGGTATTGGCAGTTTATTGGGAATCAATAGGAATGTTGATGTTTTTCAGCAAATGTGTTTATTTTCCAACTTTAGCTTCAGTATTGTTGCATTGCAAAGTAGAATTTAAGCAGATATAATGCGTTTAGCGATTTATTTCCCTTGGTAGAACGGATTTTGTTGCCAATGTTTCCAACAATTGAAAAAACTACCGCTTTCATCGAAGTCTGATGAACGGCTCTAAGCGCATCAGATTTTTTTAAATTTAACTTTTGACTATTTTCAAAAATCTCCGTATTGTAACTTCCAGCATAATAAATGCTCGGTCTTTTACAGTCTCTTCGCGAATTTTTCTTTCACAGCGTGATCTTCTTCATCATCGTTTACAGATACTTTATGTTCTCAGTTATCATTCACACTATTCGAGGATAGCAGTTTGAAGATTTCATCTGCTTGTTTAATTAAAGTGTCACTCGAAAGACTTGAAAAATATCCTAAATTATTTTCTGGCAGATCCTTCAAAGGCAAGAATGCGCAAGCCGCAAGGAGCTGATCAGGGCCAGGTATCGTCGAAACTAATAAATGAAGCTGACTTTCGCTTACATGAAATGACTTGTTTCATTTGTTGAACAGAACGTTTCAGCTTCAGCTGAAGTTAGTGAAAGAAGAAAGCTTCAGCTGAAGTTAGTGACTGTTTCAAATGACAACGACCGACAGTCAGGCACGATTTGTTGATTGGTAATTCACTCAATGGAGTTTCTTTCGGCTTTGCAGTCTTAAAAGCTGAAAGAAACTCCATTGATTAGATTAATTATAATAGATTAATTATAATAGGCGTTGAATTGAAGGAAATGTTACTCAAATCCAATTCATTTGCATTCTAAGTGGCTGGCCTTCTTCTGAATATTTGATAGAAAAATACAAATGAAATTAAAAAGCCGGTCGTCATGATGAAGTGAAAATCGTTTAATTGACGCTGATTAAAGCCAGTTTTGAAAAGTAGCGGCACTGCTTCAGTTGAAGCTCAAGCTTCTTTACTTCATTGTTGAGTGACGATTTACTATTGTAAGTGGCGTTGCTGGGTTTTGATCTTGTTTCCTAAATTCATTATTTGAGTGCTTCGAATAATTTGGTACGTTTTAAATATCAGGTTATTAAAAAATAAATCGAAACGCGACGTCTGGCAAAGATGCTTTACTGTGCTTTAAACGGGTTCAAGAGCTATAATCATTTGAGCCATAGTTTCACCATTTTCATTGCTAGTAGTCGAGGAAAGTCGTCAGCATTAACAGCAAATGTTATTTTTCTATTAGTTTTACAATCTTCTTTCAAACTTAGTTTTTCTTCCAATAAGGAGTTCGAAAAAACTGAAAAATTAGAAAATACCGGAAATACCGGTTTTTTGCCTTTTTAAAACCGGTATTTCGGTATCCAAAAATTGGTCGGTATTACCGGTTTCGGTACTACCGGTACTACCGGTTAGACAGCCCTAATTGTACCGTTCTTGTACATTTTTGTTTTTATATTATTTTTAAGTTATTTTTGTTCCATTTTGGTATAATTTTCATTTCATAGTTGTGATTGTTTTTGTATAATTTTTTATTTGTATAACATGTATAACAACATTGTTTTTGCATCTTTTTGAGCCAATTTTGAATATTTTTTGTGTCACATTTTCCTATTTTTGTATCACTTTTGCATATTTTTTGTGTCAATTTTGTATCACTCTTGAGTCGTTATTGTTTTTTTCTCGTATATGTATTTTCGTATCATATTCATGTCGTTTTTGTATCATTTTTCTATCATTATTCGTGTCATTTATGTGTCATGCGCCATTTAATACTATTTCGGTATCATTTGTGCCATTTATTTACTATGTTTTATTCACATTTTTTTCAAAACAAAACACGAATAAGGTGCACTTATAACTTGAAACCATTTTTTTATTGTGTTAAAAAGAATTTCTTGTAACACTCCTGCTTAATTTTTTATTTCCGTGTCTCTATATTGCTATTTTTGTAAATTTTGGGCACTATTTTTGTATTTGTATAAATTAATGTTTACAATATTGTGTAATTTTATGACATTTCCTGCACATTTTTTGTAATTTTACTATCATTTTTGAATTATTTTCTATTATCTATATTTGTATAACTTTGAAGTCATTTTTATTCCATCTAGATGTCATTTTCGCTACATTACTGCTCATTTACTGTCATTTCTACGTGACTTATGTGTCATCTCAAATATTTTAGTATTATGTTGAGATAATTCTTGTTTGTATCATGTTTAAACATTTTGGTTTATTTTAGTATTTGTGCCATTTTTGTGTCGTTGCCCATTTTCGCACATTTTTTTGTCCTTATTGTATTGTTATATGAATTGTTTTTGTGTGTGTAACGTTTTTGTACCATAATTATGTCGTTTTTAGGTCATTTTGTATTGGTGAATGACCAATGACCTCGTAAATTTCAAAACTACGCGCAGATACAGACACATATGCGTAAATTCCGAGTAAAAAAACCGCGTAAATTTCGAAATTCGCGTAAAAAACAAACCGCGTAAAAAGCAACTTTAGTGTATAGGCCATAAATATACAGTTGTATTTCATTATTCCTATGGCTAAGTCGTAGTTTAATTTGGATTCTGGACATAGTGATGTCAATTCTTTCGCAATTTTGATTATAAAGACGCATCATGTTATTGACTGGTCCATTTTTCGCATAATTGGTTTTATATGATTTTTCCATAAATATTTTTCTAGTTCTAAGGTTACGACTCGGCGCATAAAAGTTTAATTGAGCAAGCAAATCTGCGGACTGGATGCGTTGAGAAATAATGTCATTGATAAAGTAAAGCATTGCTTGTTCGCGACGTTCTTTAAGTGTTTGTATATGGATAAGCATGCAGCGCGCTTCATAAGATGGTAATGGAAATACTGTCCAGTTAAGTTTTCGAAGCGCGTATAGTAGAAATTGTTTCTGAACAGATTCAATGCGTCCTTCGTGTAACGCAGTCTGTGGGTGCCATACAATATTGCAATATTCCAGAATAGGTCTTACATATGTAATGTATAAAAGTTTTATTGTGTATGGGTCTTTGAAATTATGACTGAAGCGTTTGATAAAGCCCAGCATTCTATTTGCTTTGTTAATAATGGTATTGTAATGTTCTGTAAATGTTAGTTTTGAGTCTAAGATTACTCCTAGATCCCTTACAATTTTACATTTTGGTACAATATTGTTTCCTAAGTATATGTCAATAGAGGGAGTTTGAATTTTCCTGCTAAATGCTATTGAGTTACATTTTTACCTTTGTTATACTATATAACAAAGGTTTAGAAATTGGTCGAAAAACACGAAATTGATCCAAGGCCCGGAGGGCCGAGTCACATGTACCAATCGATAGGGTTCGACGAACTGAGCAATGTGTGTGTGTGTGTGTGTGTATGTATGTGTGTATGTGTGTATGTGTGTTCGCTCCGAATTTTCTATCGCCTGTTACTCGGAGATGGCTGAACCGATTCGACCGCTATTACTTTTGTTTGAAAGGTATTATTGCCTAGTATATCACTATTAAATGGTTTCGTGGTCTGACTTTTCGTTTGAAAGTTATAAGCAAAAATGTGAAAACTACGTGACACGGTTTTCTCCGGAACCACGCAACCAATTTTGACGATATTAGTACCAAACGAAGGCTCTTACTATTACTAAACATTTTGCTAAGTTTTATTGAAAACGGACAAACAGTTTAAAAGTTAGCCTTGAAAAACCTGTTTTTACTAGGTACAAATGAACGCCTGTTTCTCAGAGATGGCCAAACCGATTTACGCGCTATTAGTTTCATTTGGCAGGTAATATAGCCGGATAGATCACTATTGAATGGTTTTCTGATTGGACGTTTAATTTGAAAGTTATGAGCAATTGAATACACCACACCAAAATTAACAATAATTTATAATGATTTTAACCAAGATAATTTACCTAATTTCAATTATTTTAATATCATACGAGAGGTTTTCACACTACGAATATATATGCAAAATTACATAAGAATTGGTTTTACCGGTCAAAAGATATTAACCCTCGAACACTCGCGCCAACTTTTATAACACGGTTACTTGCGCGCACAATAGCCCAAAACCAAAGAAACCGTGCGCACTAGAGTTTTGACTAGGAAAACTTGGTTTTAAGTTTATCGAAACTTTGGAAGAGTTTCTTAAAATTGGAAGCTCTATCGTCCGGTAGAATTTGAATTTTGATTAATCCCCCTAAAAGTGAAATAAAAAAATTATTTTCCTTCAGTTTCAATACAACACATTGATGTGTTCTGCAAACTTTTAGAGCATATTATTACAAGAAATTTTGCTGAAAACAGTAACCTTCTATCTCTTCAGTGAAGGTAGAAAAATCTTATTTATTGTATATGAATTTGTAAAATCAGTTTTTCTATTCTAACTCTTCTTGTAATTGTTGTATGACTTTTTCATGTATTACAAAGTTGTACGAATAATAAAAATACACAACTTTGCTGAATTTAGTATACCTCTATGTTTGCTTGTTTAGGAACTGTAGTACTTTAATTGTAAAAAATAAACTGATTTTGACCCCGAATTACTCGGTTACCAACAGACGGATACATCTTAAACATTTTACATTTGCTGGTAGTTTTGCTGCATACAGACACCATTTTTCCATATGAAGAAACGAGAGAAAATTCCAGTTGGGGTCAATTGCGGTACACCTCACATGCTACTTGCTTCGTTTCTGTGATGTCGGTTTATGCTAATCTTGTTTTCTAACAATTTAAAGTATTAATGCATTGAATAATTCTGACATTTTGCTCATAACAAGTTTACTGAAGAATATACGTTAGTATATACGTAATATACGATTTGTAACTTTATAACAATATGGCATACAAAAACACATGTTGTACAAAATACAACAGCGTGAGTAACCGAAAGTTAATAAAAATTGATGAAATTTATTCAAGAAAACTTTATTGTTGTGAATCAAATAGAATGGCATTACAGGAAATTATGCATAGTTCAAAAACTTAGAAACTAGACCTTTACTACGCAATGTATATGTTAAAGAATAATATTTCATCTTACAACTTACTTTTACAGCACTCGTGCGCTAATTGCACGTCCTCTAACTGCACCGTCTTTTAATTGCACGTTCGCTAGTTGCACGATCGTGCAACTAAAAAACAGTTATCTGTCAAACTACACGTGGGTTTCCTGGTGGTTGCTATAAACAAAAATGCAGCGTTGCCGAATGCAAACTTTCTATCTCTGCATTACGTAGATACATTACAAATAAATTCATGCAAATTTGGCTAAACTTTGACTAATTGAACACATATTCATTAAGCTTTTAGTTCGTTTGTAAAAATTTAGATGTTCTTTCCAAAATTTAGCGTACGTGTGAATGCATGTGAAGAGTTCTTTACAGTGATAACGCATCACGTTTTACAATAAATATTGGCAACTATCGTGCAATTAAAAAACGAAATTCGCTAATCGCATCGTCTCATTCGTGCAATTAGCGAACGAGTGCTGTACTTGCACTTACCCTCATTAGTAACAACTTACTCAGCAATTTCATGAGAAAAGGAACTATCAAAATGTATAAGTGCTTCTATTTGGTTCAAATTTTGTAAACTTATTCAATTTCCAAAAATTTCATGTAAACCAAACGTGTCGATTTCTATCTCAAATAGCAAGTAAGACCGTATAACAAAGGTTCCTTTCACCACTAGGTGGATTAAATCAGGTTTTTTACATTGAGGTTTAGTAAAGATTTGTTGCACCAAGTGTTGAATACATTGACTTCATTCTGAAATACTGCGACGTCATGGGCATTTTTTATTTCCATATATATTTTCATGTCGTCTGCATATACAAGTACTTTTGAGTGGTTAAGTATGTAGGAAATGTCATTTACGTGCAAAATGAAAAGAAGTGGCCCTAAGTGGGAACCTTGGGGAACCCCAGAGGTGACTTGAATAGGGTCCGAGAGGGCATTTTGAAAGCGAACAATTTGTTTACGTTCCGTTAAATATGATTGAAGCCATTTCAAGAGCTTCGGTTCTATTCCAATTTTGCCTAATTTGAAGATTAATAATGGTATGTCTATTCTGTCAAATGCCTTACTAAAGTCCGTGTAAATAGCTTCTACGTGGTTGCCACTGTCCATTGCATTAAGAGTAAAAGCTACAAATTCCAGAAGATTTGAGGCAGTAGAGCGGCCTTTAAAAAAGCCGTGTTGCTGACATGTAATTTTGTGTTTTACTTGTTGAAAAATTTTTTCATTTATAATTGATTCAAATAGTTTAGGAATGCAATTTCGAATTTAGCAACAAATGCGTGTCGCCTATGTTGCTAAAACCGCAACCGTGCCAAAATCGAGACCCTTTTTTATATCAAAAATTGAATGTAAATGCGTTAGAAATTGAGTAAATATTATTAATCAACGATTGCAATAATTTTATGTTCGAAAAGTCCGCCAAGAGCTATCCGTTAGGTGCACGTAAGTTTTTGGCGACCTGCGGTAAGACGTAGTTCTACGGCAATAAAAATATTATTGTTCGAAATATTCTACAATACCAAACTTTGTTTCATAAACACACTGAGGGCATCATTTTTGCGTCATTTAAAGCATGTATGCGAAAACTAACTGATATTTAAGCATATTTTTGAAAGGGAAATATTTTGTGTTGCCAAAAACGGATACTTTTGTTGCCAAAATCGAGGCATGCCAAAAATCGAACCATGCCAAATTCAAAATCCTACTGTATTGGGTAGTTCAATGGCAGGTGGGGCTCACAGTCACGCTCTTTTGGTTGGAACCCGAAGGTTTTACTAATTAAACTACTGTCGCACCCTTATATTAGGTAGGCGTATATACAATTTTGTTTTATTCTGTCAGTTCTATCACTTCATGCACCACACACTCGGTTCGACGACTATAATTATATTTTGTATGATCATTTAGACCTGTTTCTTTGTCATTTTTGTCATTAAATTTGAAACAGTTAATTGCTAATTTTTTAAGCTAAAAATTTAACGTGTTTTTATGCCGTTTTAGTATCAGTTTTGTATCATTTCTGTGCCATTTTATGTTCATAAGCTGCGTACGTGTACCAAAACATTATAAGATTCTAGGAACGTTCGACTTAGGCCGCACAATAATTTTGAAAAATCTCCTCTACAGGAAAACAGTCATATTATCCGCTACGGTTATCACACTGTCCTTGACGATTTCCTAATTCATTCCTTTAATGAGCAAAAAAATGCCATTTGTAAGCACAAAACAAGCGTGAAGGTCAGTTGCGAATTTGCGCTGTTTTTATTTTATTTTTGTTTATTTCTTCAACTTCAGAATTGGCACATTAGCCCCAGCAATCGCATTTGATCGTTCGAGCCATATCAAACTGACAGCCAACCAGTGCGAGTGAGGAGGAAGCAGCGGGCGTTGTTTCGTCCGTTGCTGAAGGCAAGCTTCGGTCGGTCGGTCGGTCGGTCGGTTGCATGCACGCAGTCAGCTGGAAACAACGGGGCAATAAATTGTAATTCAAAACTGCCCCAATAAATTGTTAGCAAGGCGAACTTTTCGCTGCCGTCCAAAGGAAGTTGCGCTGTCCGTCCGGCGGTCGGGCTAAATTTGCACATATCCACGCGCACAAACACAAATAGAAGGAAAACATACGATAAACTAGAAGCGACGCCCGAAAAATAAACGGTCACGATATTCGTCTTCCATTTAGTGCGGTAAACGAGGAGTGCAATCGTCTCAAATAGCGCAAATTTTGGATGATTTGATATAAATTCAGTCAGCTGCTGCTCCTGGGGCCTAGCCACGAAGCTCACTGAACTTGATTGAAGTTGCCAACGAGCGTCAATTGAGCAGGCGTGCGGAATAGAACTGCCACAGCTGTCTGCTCCCCGTACGAATGCTTATATGACCGCGGAGGATTTACTAAACCTAACCTAACTCATCATAGAGCGGCAAGGTAGACTGCCTTGAGTAGGCCGAACATGGTTCGTACCGCACACCGCACCGGATGGGTTCATCAAATTGACGTTACGAATCGTGCTGTTTGCCATCATGATTTAACCTCTACTGCCCGGTAGGTTAATTTGAAGAAACCCAATTTGGGAAGAGTGGAACTACGTATAATTGTATCAAATGATAATAAATCCTAGGCTAAAAATAACATAGAAAAGAAATGTTTTACTGGGAACTACAACAGAAGCCTTGTTTGTACCAGAAAATGGAGAGAATGTAAATTCAATGAAAATGCAATAACTGCACGCCCCGGCATTATTAAAAAAACACGGTTCATGCGTCACTTTCCACCTATAAATTAAGAGATTCGAAGGTTGTAGAACAGATGTAATACAAACTTAACTGCTCGTTAATGGTTTATGGTATTACACCGCACAAAAACAGGTTGCGCCCATCGCACATCGTGGCGGTTTCACTGCACCACCCTCTGCTCGAATAAACTTGCAATTCGCAAACGTGCAATGAAATTCACCGGTATTGCAATTGCAACCCTAGTTCAAAATCAATAACCTGCAGTGATGGTTCCATCCGTTTCAGCCATTTTTTTTTTTTCGTTGTTACGAAAAAACATGAATCGATTACTTCCAGCAGAGCGCTGCGATAACGAAAACAAAGTTGCACAATTTCTCCTTTACCGCGCGAACCATAACCATGATATGTTTTCGCCGGTTGTCCGTCCGAAGGGCAATGTTTGATTAGAGGAGCGAGGTCCAAGCCCCGTGAAACAGTGCAGTAATCCGCAACAACGGCAATTCTCTGATGCCCAACCCGGCTTGGAATTGCTGCTGTTTGTAGAAGAAACACATCAGAGAAGTACATTCACACGCAAGCAGAGCGCAATATTTCCCGTGCAGCAGCGCGGTGTTTGTTTATTTTACGCATGCTTTTGTCTGCCCGCCGCCTGTACTTACTTTATTGCACCAGGCTGGCTGGTTGTGGTACAAAACGTGAACCATCTGTCCATATCAAACGTTTTTATTGGTTGCAATCTAGACCTTGACCAAGCCGAATCGAACCGAACCGTAAACGGTGTGCGGGGGTTAATCAAAACTCCTCTGGTCCATTGTTTAGATCATTTGAGAGTAAAAATAATATTGCATAAAATGAAAATCTTCAAAGACAAAAATCCTTCTAAAAAATATAGTTTTTAATTGGCATTGGAACATCGAAACTTTGACTTTGCAGTGGATTCTATCCTTTCCTTTCCTGGGTAACCGTCACTTCAGGGGGAATATTCCGTGAAGCTTCAGCCAGCAAACTCCAACCAGGAAAGACTGGTGCGTTTATCAACTTGCATGCGAAATCCTCCTCCTATCGAGGTGGATTCGGTGAGAGCCCCAGCCAGCCAGGCTGCTGCCGGCCGAAGTCGTTGAACTAATAAGCACAATGTTACACAACATGTTTACATTCCTCAGGTGAGCACTGTGAGCAGCAGTAGCAGCAGCGGTGGTTTACAGACAGTAATTTTATGCTGCAGTGAAAATGAAAACTCAACAACATAAGAGTTCGATAATAGTCATTAGGAGCTGTCTACATAGTTACATGTTAGATGGTTGGACTGAAATTGGCAACCACTAGAATTCATCGTCGGTTTAGTTTAGCAACGTAATGTGTGAGAAATCAGTCAGTTTTCGACGGAAAACAGTTTATAATGAGCAAAAAAAGCAAAACCTTTTGGTGCTACATTCCGCATTCGGAACTTAACCTTCTATTTGTATTCGACAGACTTTGTAGCCAGCTGTTGGAGTACAGGACAATTGCGATTACATTGATTCTTGCAACCTCTTCCGGTCGAGATTCGAACATACGACGACTGGCTTGTGAACCAGTGTCGCAATTCGTGGTCAACTGGGAGGCCAATAATGGTTGATAATGAGCACCATATATAAAAGTAAAGAAAAAACAAAATTGTGTGAAACAATAATAATTAAAATGTAGGTTATGGGCCTAGCGATAGGCTTGACGTAGCACTACGAATGTATGTACCATTTGTCCTCCTAAATTGTGAGACAACGCGCTACTCGAACCAAAAATGCTCATGCCAGAACAACAATTCATAAATTCTGATTGGCACACCAAATTTTTTGCTTGTTATATTTTTTGATATTTTATATCATTAGGTATATGTCGCCAGAATCAGTGAAAACCTCCGCAATAGTTTGAATTGTAAGATCAGAGTTTTACTCTCAAAGCTAAGAAAAGAGACGTATGACGTAGACGTATGCAGACGTATGTTTTTATAGATGTAAAGACGTATAGCTTTATGTAACTGTTACTTGTTTTGTGTTTAGTTTGATTTGTTACTTCATGACGAATAGACTGACTCCTAAACAACGTTTATAAATTGTGTGGATTTTTTAAAATCTTGGATCAATTCGAGAAACTCGAATCAATTAGTTAACTTTTTATTCATTTCGTCCATCTGAACAATTGATTCGAGCAACCCTGGATCATTTATGAATGCTATTTTACTTTACAGGGTAATCGTCAGAGATCGTACTGTACGTACCGACGAGGCTATTGCTGCTGTAGGGTCTAGTGTCGAGAAATATTCAAACGAATGCATTCGGCATTGTGCTCAACAAAAAATGGAGCTGTGACCATCCCACTTTATGGACGAATTTGCGAATAGATTTGGTTAAAACTATGAACAAAAAGTTAAAAAAAAACTTGTAATAATAAGCATAGTAAAAACTTTTTCAAGTAAAATGACTAAAATTGTAACCAGTTATTATAAAGTAATGAAAAGGAGCAAGGTTGAGAATTGTCCGTCAGATGTCCGACAGACACAAATCACTGGTTCGTATGTGTTGGCTTGACTTCTGACAGAAAATTCTAAAGAAAATGCCGTGACAGACATTGTATCGACTAAAACGATTTGCTCAGTGACTTTGAGAGCGTGTATTCTGTAGTGTTTTGTAGCAGCAAAAGATAAGAAAAATTCAAATGGATTGCACTGACACGATCGCCTAATTTTTGGCTATCAAAACGTGAATTAGAATAGTTTTTTTTTCACAACTTCGACCCATATATATCAAAAATAGCGTCAAAAACGCCTAAACATGTGATTACCCTTTGGCACATTTGCTTTAGAGGTACTGTTCTTTACTGTATTTGAAGGAAGTCAGTACTTCTTTGAATCAAATCAGTTCATGACACATTTGAAATTTGATTTACATTATTCAAGGGCACTTAGTCTTAGACACCTAATTTTTAATCATGATCTTTCGTCTTAGTTTTTCCGTCTTTCATTTTACATTTTTTTTTCATTTTTCATTCAAAGAGACTTAGTCTCAAATTTTCATTTTTCGCCATTCGTCTTTGTTTTTCCGTCTTTCACTTTTCATTTTTTGTCGTCTTTTGTATTCCATTTTTTGTCTTATTTTTGTTTTGTTTCCTCTATCGCTTTCAGCTGCCGTCTTTTTATTTTGTTGTTTTTTTGACGTCTTGTTTTACGTTATCTCGTTGGTCGATTTCCGACCTTTTTAACATCCTCTCTGGCATCTTTATCTCACATCAGCGATTTGCTTCCATTTTTCATTATCTTATGCAGGGCCTTTAATTATCACCGAATTTCAAACAAAACAGAAAATCTTTTTTCTCAGCATACATTGTTTTTTATGCCTCTGAGTTTCGTATGTACAACTCCACAGCGATTTTCATCGTAGTATACAAGTTCAATATATCGTGAAAATAGAACAGGAGAAAGTGATTTTCAAATTCACAAGGTGATATTCACTTCAGGAAAAAAAAATTTTAAATGCAGTAAATGAAAAGAAAAATCTTATGTCCAACAGCTGAACGCAATAGATGCTAAATAACAACATAAATTTTTTTTATTGATTTTCACTGCTCAAACGTGAATATCAGTTTGTTACAATATCACAGGGCGCTGATATTATATATTCTCGTGCATGAAGTTCATGCTTGCTGTATATAGTTATTATGTACGTTTGATCAAAGCAAGCAGATTTTCAATGCAAGGTAGACTGATAATCCAGAAGTTTGGGCGTTATGCTGATGAATATTAACAGCACTGATCTTATGTCGCTTTTTGGTTTCTTTTGATGGCGTCTTTTTTAAGTAATTTAAAGTCGTTTTGGCATTACTTGTCGCTGTTTTGGCGACTTTTATTTTCTTTTCGTTCATCGCCTTTTCTGTGTATATTTATAGTGTTACTAGCTGACCCGACAAACTTCGTATTGCCACAAATTAACCTGTGTTGTACATAAAACATGAATCTCGGATGATCTTTGTCACAATATCGAGTTTTGCAAGCCCCCCCAGTGGGCGGCGCTTCCGACGGCGGGTCACCGGCAACACTCGCGACCGCAAGTTGAGTTTCGCAAAAATTTCTGTTTTATTTGTATGAGAGTCCATATCCCCCTACCACAGGGGTGAGAGGTCTCTAACTATCGTAAAATAAATTCAAGACTCCAAAATCTCCCACATGCCAAATTTGGTTCCATTTGCTTGATTAGTTCTCAAGTTATAAGGAAATTTGAATTTCATTTGTATGGGAGCTCCCCTCTTAAAAGGGGAAGGGGTCGTAATTCACCATAGAAAAAATTTCTGCCATCTAAAACTCCATTTGCTTGATTAGTTCTCGAGTTATGAGGAAATTTGTTTTTCATTTGTATAGGAGCCCCCCCACCCGCTCTTAAAGTGGGGAAATCCATAGAAAATATACCATAGAAAATATTCTTGCCTTCAAAAACACCCACATGATTCCATTTGCTTGATTAATTCTAGAGTTATGAGGAAATTTGTATTTCGTTTGTATGAGAGCCCCCCCTCTTAAAAAGGTAAGGGGTCCTAATTCATCATCGAAAAAATGGTTGCCTCCAAAAATACCCACATGCCAAATATGGTTCCATTTACTTGATTAGTTCTCGAATTATGAGGAAATTTGTATTTCATTTGTTTAGAAGCACCCTTTCCTAAAGTGGGTAGGGGTCCCAATTCATCATAGAAAAAAAATTTGTCTCCAAAAACACCCACGTGCCAAATTTGGTTCCATTTGCTAGATTAGTTCTCGAGTTGTGAGGAAATTTGTATTTCGTTTGTATAGGAGCCCCCCCTCTTAAAGTTGGGAGGGGTCCTAATTCACCATAGAAAAAATTTTTGTCTCCAAAAACACCCACATGCCAAATTTGGTTCCATTTGCTTAATTACTTCTCGAGTCCTTATTTACCATAGAAAATATTCTTGCCCTCGAAAACTTTCACATGCCAAATTTTGTTCCATTTGCTTGATTAGTTCTTCAGTTCTGAGGAAATTTGTATTTCATATGTATAGGATCCCCCCCTCCTAAAACGGGGAGGGGTCCCAATTCATCATAGAAAAAATTTTTGTCTCCAAAAACACCCACATGCCAAATTTGGTTCCATTTGCTTAATTACTTCTCGAGTTATGAGGAAAATTGTGTTTCTTTGGCACAGGAGCCCCCCCTCTTAAAGTGGGGAGGGGTCCTAATTTACTATAGAAAATATTCTTGCCCTTCACATGCCAAATTTGGTTCCATTTGCTTGATTAGTTCTCGAGTTATGAGGAAATTTGTATGGAAGCCCCCCCTTTTAAAGAGGAGAGGAGTTATAATTCTCCTTATAAAGAGGGGAGGGGTCTCAATTTACCATAGAATAAATTCTCGTCACCAAAAACATCCACATGCCAAATTTTGTTCTATTTGCTTGATTAGTTGTCGAGTTATGCAGAAATTTGTGTCTCATTTGTATGGGAGCCCCCCCTCTTAGTGGGGGGAGGGGTTTCTAACCATCACTAAAACCTTTCCTGGCCCCAAAAAACCTCTACATGCATATTTTCATGCCGATTGGTTCAGTAGTTTTCGATTCTATAAGGAACATACGGACAGACAGACAGACAGACAGACAGACAGAAATCCTTCTTTATAGGTATAGATTGCTGTCTTTTATTGCTCATTTTAAATGTTTTTGTAGTTTCTTCAGCGTTTTTAATGTCTGTTAGTCGTTTTTCGATCATTATAACATCTGCATTATAACATCATGTTTATTTCACATCAGCGATTTTTTGTCAGTTTTTATTATCTTTTGTGGGGTATTTGATTTCTCTCGATGGCAATGGCGTTTTTGTCGTTATTTGAGTTTCTTTGGCTTTTTTGGCATTTCTAGTCACTGTTTTACTGTCTTTTTATCATATGTGCTATACCGTTTCTGCATCTATTAATAGCATTTTCGTCTACTGACGTTAATTGTCGCTCTTTTGACGTTTTTCCGGTGTCTTGTCATCGCCTTTCGTCTTTTTTCATCGTATTTTTACCTACTTGTCATCATTTTTTCATCGTCTTTCCGCCATCTTTTCGCCGCGCCTCTTCGGTATATTTTTGTCGTCCATTTGCTATCTTTTCGCCATTCTTATGTCATCTTTTCGTTACCTTTTTTTAGTATCGCCGTTTTGTCATCTATCTGACGTATCTTTGTAGCTTTTTCATGGTATTTTCGTCGTTCTTTATCTGTTCGGAGTTTTTTGACGTTGCTGCCGTCTTTTTTTTAGCCTCTTTTTCTCATTTTTATCGTCTTTTAACGATGCTCTGGCGTCTTTTTGTTGTCATTTTTTACGTTGTTTTGGCGTCTTTTAGATGCCATTTTACCGTCTTTTCTACGTTTTATTTGTAATTTTTCTATCATCTTTTGCCGTCGTTTCGCCGTTTTATTTGCTGACTTTTCGTCTTCTGTTCGTATTCGTCGTGTTGTATATTTGTCATCTCACTGATGTGGTTTTATCATCTTTTCATGGTCTTTTTGCCAACTTTTCATCGCATTTTCGTCATCTTGTCATCGTATCTTTGATCTCTTTTTTTGGTATTTTTGTCGCTTTTTGCGGTGATTTTTTGGACTGCCTTTTGGTCGTTTTTTCAGTTGTTTTGGCACCTTTTTGTAGTCATTCTGCCATCTTTTCTTTGTTTTTTTTGCGTCGTTTTCTTGTTGCCTTTTCGTCTTTTCTTCGCTTTCGTCGTGTCAGTTTTTGTTATGTCTGTCTTGTTTTTGTTGTCTTCTTACCAACAAAACATCTTGATCTTTTTACCAACTTTACATCGTATTTTCAACGTCTGTTTGTCGTTTTTAAATCATTTTTGGCATTTTTGTCGTTTTTCCAGCGGATTTTTGCCGGTTTTGTCGTTTTTTTTATGTTTTCTGGTGTTTTTTATTGTCTTTTTAGCATCTTCGTATCTGTTTCTATCATTTTTCGTCGTCTTTTGTCATCGTTTCGCTATTTTTGCTGCCTTTTCGTGTTTTCCATATCTTCGTCATGTAATCTTTTAGTCTTTTTTCATCTCTGCGTCATGTTTTTGTAGTCTTTGCAAGTTTTTTTACCTACGTTTTTACATACTTTCATCAGCTGTTTAATCTCTGTTTCTGGCTTTTTGTCGCTTTTTCGGTGGATTTATTATATCGGTTTGGTGTTTAGCCTTCGTTTTTTCTGTCATTTATTCATCGTCTTTGTCGATGTTTCGCCGTTCTTTATGTCTTTCCTTTGTATTTGTCGTGTCTTTTTGTCATTTTTTTTTGTTGTCTTTTCATGACATTTTCATCATATTTTCATCTTTTGCATTGTTGTCATTAAGGCTGTGACGACAAAAGATGATGAAAATGACAAAAAAAAACAAAAAAAAACAGCAAAATAACGTCAAAAAGACGCCAAAGCAGCATCAAAACAAACGACAAAAACGGTAAACAGTTGCCGAAAAAGCGACGACAATGCAGATGATGAAACATGATGACAACTAAGGCTGTGCGAGATCTCGTGAAATTTCGTTTTTACCGAAATCTAACGAAACTTGGAGAAATTTACCATAGAGTTAACTGTAGTTTAATGGTAATCTACCATAAAATTTAGAGTAAATTTCGTACGGTTTCGTTAAATTTCGGTAAACACGAAATTTTGCGAAATCTCGCACAGCCTTAGTTGTCATCATGTTTCATCATCTGGATTGTCGTCGCTTTGTCGGCAACTGTAAACAGTTTTTGTCGTTTGTTTTGATGCTGCTTTGGCGTCTTTTGGTCGTTATTTTGCTGTCTTTTCGTTGTTTTTTTTGTCATATTTTCATCATCTTTTGTCGTCATTTCGACATGTTGGTTGTTGCCTTTTCTTGATACCCGTGTCATCTTTTTGTCATCTCTCTGTTGTGTTTTTGAAAATATACGATAAAAAGTTAGCAAAAGGACCATGAAAAGGTCTTTTTCCTAACTTTTTATCGTATTTTGTCGATTTTTTCGACGGTTTTTATTGTTGTTGCTGTTGTCTTTTATTATGTTGATTCGGCGTGTTATCTTTGTTTTTTTTTGTAATTTTTTCATTGTCTTTGGTCGACATATCGTCATTTTCTATTGCTTTTTATTGTTTTATTCGTATTCGGCATTTCGTTTTTCTCTGTATATGTTTTTATCTCCCTGCATTTGTCATTTTTTCACGGTCTTTTTGCTATCTTTTCATCGAGTTGTCTTCGTTTTTCGATCCCTGTCTTTAGCCTTTTTATCCCCTTTTCGGCAGCTTTTTGTCGTCATTTTCTTCATTTTTGCAGTTTTTTCATCGTCTTTCGTTGTCGTTTCGCCCCGTTTTTTTTTGCTATCTTGTCGTCACTTTGTTACCATTTTTTCATCGCTCTGTTTACTATCAAGACAACAAAAATGTTATCTTTTTACTGCCTTTTCGTCATTCTTTTCATAGTCTTTTTTTGCATATTTTGTCGCTCTTTTGATACTTTTTTGTCGTGTTTTTTTGGCACTGTTTTGTCGGCTTCCTTTCATCATATTATGATATTATTTTCGTCGTTTTTTGTTGTATTTCGTTGTTTTCTCGTCAACTATTAATTTTGTATTTGCCATCTTTATGCATGTTTTGTTGCCTTTTTAACGCTTTTCAAACGGATTTTTGTCCTGTTCTTGTTTTGTTGCTCTTTTGGTGTGTTTTAATCTTAATTTCATATTATTTCCGTCGTTTTTTCTCGTCTTTTCGCTACCTTTTGATCGCATTTTCGCTATTTTTTATCACATTATTTCGTTACTTTTTCATCGCTTTTTAGTGGTCTTAACGCTGTCTCTTCGTTGTATTTTCTTCGTATTTTAGTCTTCTTTTCATCAACTTTGGGAAGTGTTTTCTGAAGAATTAAAGGTTCAGTAATTTTCAATTATCGCGTAAAAGGGTAAAGTAAATTAATGCCAACAGGACAAGGATTACAGCAACTTGGTTATAGAGAACAGACTTATTTACCAGACTGTAGTAGTAAAGGATATTAAAGATCAGGAAGTTCAGGATTTTTGATTGGTGCCGAAATATTGATCAATCAGGATGTCACGAGGTTATCCGCGCTGCTTTAGATTTTTTTGGCTCAGTTCTACGTGAAGTAAAGCTTTGCGCTCCGAATATATACATGAATGAACACATACTTGGATGAAGATTGCCTGGCACATTGCAGCATCATAAATTGTCAAAGTTTATAATGGAATTGGCCGACTAAGAACTTCTGTTAATGCTGCAAGAGGGACACCGGTACACTTCTAATTTCGCTGAACTGCGAAAATGACTGAAGGAAAAAAGCTCGATAACGACGACGGCTTAAAAATGGAATGGATTTTGCAGAGCAAGCTTCTGGGTTAGTCTGTGTGTACGAGGGCTGGTGAAAGTTTTGCGACAAAGTTACAGGAACATTCTTGTAAATAATAAACCTGCTTTTCGCGCTTGACATGACTTGCTACTTAATGAGTCATTCTCTGCTTGATATGGTGATAGTCGTTTTGACCTTTTAAGGATTTTTTACATATAGTTTACTGACTAGTGTCTTCATCCTGGAAGTATTTTTTCGAGGGAAGGAAGATAGATGTTTTCCATTTTCCCAGTGCAATTTATAGTGGTTTATTTCGCTAAAGAACTGGATAAAAACTGTTGGCCGAAGACTAAAATCCCTGTCAAGAACGTAAAGTTTGCCACCTTAGCCATGTTCTACTGATGGTTAGCAGTTTGCACACAGAAACCGGTTTATTTATTCACCGAAATTTGTATACCGCAAACTACCGGGAACAAATTTACTGTACCTGCCACCGTTTTGAAAAAAAAGCTAATAAAATCACGCCCTTCCGACACGTCAGCTTCGCTCACTCACTGGCGGCGGCCGAAATGACAAAATAATCACCACATTCATTTCCATTGGTGCGATGCGAGCGCGAGATGCAAATTCTGTGCCACTGTGCACTGCCCCGGACGACGGTGTGGCCAGTATAGACACAGTTACAGCTGAGTGGGGCTTTGGCCTGGCTTCAAATGAGATAACTTCATGTTCACAGACCGCAGCCGTCAGTCATACAGCGTCGTTCCGCCGCACCCGTCTAACTGTGCGCGGAACATGGTTGCCATTCTGCTAGATATTTCCGGATTTAGTTGCACTTTTGATTGCGTGCCAGGTAAATTTCCAGATTTTTGACGGCATGCCAGATTTTACCAGATTTCTGTTCCGGTTGCTTAACGAAAACGTCATTTCATCACTTGAAATGTGTGAATGAAATCTCAGATATTTTTTTCTGACAACACTGATGCGGAACGCAGTGAAATGCGCGTAATTCACTTGGTACTTTCGTTCGCACTGACTGTGTTTTCATGTGAGAATAGAAAGTGCGAACCAGAAATGAGGAAAAAAGCAGAGCAAAGGGAAACGGAAAGTGGGGAGGCGGACTTAATACTCCCACCACCCATTCATTATCTGTGCCGCTATTACCGGCCGATAATACACACAGAGAGGCATACAATTTTCGACTTCTATGCCCGGCCCGGGTTCTTGATTTATAGACATTCTACGCCAACGACAGCAGGTTGGGCCGGTTGTTAGTTTTTGCCAGCTTGGTTTCCGCGTTGAAAATAAAAAAAACTAGTTGCAATTCTATTATTACTGCTCTGCTCGTATTTGCGTTGCGTTTTGCTCATTCGACCGCCGTACGTTCGTACGGCCTCTGGGCGAAAAATTCAGCACAGTTCTGTAGTGCGACCGACGTGGTCAAATACTCCTGTTTGCGGATAGCAAAAGGGGAAAAACTAGTTCTCTTTCTCCACCGGGTCATTTCCGGGTAGTTTTATGTAGCGGTTTGTTCTACCACTGCTTACTACTAAGTGGGTAAAGCGGGAACGCAACTGCACATGATCGAGAAAGCAAACAAATTAGCTACAACTACAACACAACAGCTGAAAATTGATTTCCGTGATCGGACTGGTTTGCTTTATAATGGTTTTCGGTTTGGTGGAATATCGATTGTTTCTTTTTGCTTTGAAATCAGAGCTAAACGTCCAACAAACAAGCAGTTTATTTGAGTTGTAGCTTATTCAGTTGTTATGAAGCTAATGTCCGACTAATAAGGGCTTAATAAGCTGGCGTTCAACAAGAATGTTAGTTGGACGAATTTAGCTCTTGTTAGAGCATCAATCAAAAATTGGTCTAAAACAACAGCAGTGCTGATTCAGTCCACTTGACACACATCATGTCATTAGTCAGCACCGATTCTTGTGAAACCGTTTTACGAGCGCAAAGATGATTGATCAGCGATTCTCCGGGACCAATTAGCTGCTGCTGTAAGCGTTTGTCGATAGGAGACTGGCCAGCTACACTACACTGAGAAAACGATGCCGTTTGCGGTTGTCATGAGTAATTCGACCTTGAGGTTCCGATGCAGCTCAACTCCGACAAAACAAATACATTACGAAAGCCACAAATGCGACAGTAACATACTGCCGGCAGGCAGGACGACAGGCAGCTCGCCGCTCGGTCTAATCCAATTACGATCCACGTCTATTACAGTGACTAGTGGCTGCCACGAAAGCAGGTTGCCCGTGAAGCAACCGAGACAAGTCTAGGAACTAAAGTATGCGGACATGTGTAGATAGTAGGAACTGGTAACGAACGGCTTGAAACGATCTCTTTTGTAACTGCGTGATACTAATTGAATCATGATTGTTATTCTAAATATTGCACCGCAGCGCGGTATGTGCCGGTCGTCCTTGCTGATTACGGATCTTTACCGAGCTCGTCGGTTATGAAAAACTCCGATAACTGCTTGTGAGGTGACGGAAACTTAAAATATGTTTCTTTTATATATGACACCTCATTAGGAATTTCCTCGGGCTGCTGTCGGAGTTGCCAGCCACGAGGCTGCTCTTTTGCTCTCTCGACCACGGCAGGCAGGGTAAATTCCGCCAATTTAAAAGCCATACATTTGTCCCTGTTTTTCATTATTCAATTAGTGCTTATTTATATTGATTACGGGCAATTCTTTCGCTTTCTGCAAATGGACTCTGCGGCGACAGAAGAACGACGACGATGACGATGAAGACGAACGAAGTCGACGGTTCGTGTGCAATTGCGAATAAAAGCCGGACGGCTTGCCTTGAGCGGCCGCACGTATGAGCCGAGCTGAACAGTAGGTAACGAGCGAGTTCCACAGTCTATTATATGCTAAATTCAACCGGATCAGTATGTAGTCGTTAAGTGAAAATTGGCTGCCCCCCCGTGGTGTTTGGTCGGAACCGGTTTCGGGAACAACTCCGACAGCGGATTCCCCGGTCGACGCCGCTCATTCGATGTCATCCGATAAAATTAGCCAGAAAGTTATATTTGATAGAACCGCCGCTCACTGGTGTGTGCGTGCGTGTGTGTGTATGACACACTAATGCTGTCAATATAAAGAGACTACAGGGAAAAATATGTTTTCAGGTCACCACAGGAGCATAGCTAATAAATAATGCAAATTGCACTATTTTGATTGCTTGGCTATTGATCGCTTCGCCCGAAAAGCAGGCAAAATTATCTGGGGATAACCTCTTGCTTTGGTGTATCCACTTCGGCCGGGTTGGTCCTATCGAATCCGGAGTGACGATGATGATATACCAAACACCACAACAATACAGTGCGCGCGACAGATTGGATCGGCAATTTAGGTCAAATGGACGGGATGGACGGCAGCAGGTACAGAGAAGAAGAGGACGAATCCATTCGATTCCGAAAGCGAGCTGGTGCGAAACCCACTATACTGCTGCTGGGTAAAGCTTCGAATGTGTGATAGGTATTATACTACTAACGAGCTACCGGACATTGACTGTTTTGTGTGAACGTGTGTGTGCATCAGGGCTTGTTCGTTCACTTTGACTCAATGTTGATTCATTTGACAGTACCGTCTCAGTCAAGCAAAATTTGACAAAATTGTATTTGGGACATTTGTAGAACTAGTTATCATCTTCAATTTCGCTGAATAAAGTTTTGCTGTATCTGTTGTAGTTACGATGCTACAATGCTAGTACGTCATTAGTAACTAAATGAGCATTCATTTAGTCACTAATAAGGTACTAGCATTGTAGCACCGTAAATACAAAAGATACAGTAAAACTTTATTCAGCAAAATTGTAGATAATAACTGGTTCTACGAATGTCCCATATATAACTTTGTCAAATTTTGCTTGACTAAGACGGTACTGTCAAATGAATCAACATTGAGTCAAAGTGAACGAATAAGCCCTGGTGTGCATACTAATAGAGAGTCATTACAAATTTGATTAGTTCAGCATCTTTTATTCCAGCTAATCGTTGTCAACTGCTAGATTAGAGCCATCGGATAAAAATAGACAGCAGTCATTCACGTAGAGAGAATTATTTTGTCTATGATGCTAATTAGTAATTAAACTTAATATTGTTCAGCTAGTATATGAATAAAGCAGATTATTTCATGCAAAATCGGTTGAAAATGGCCAGTTCTGCCCAGAATTTTTCTGATTTTCGCAACAAACAGTTCTGCAATTACGCAGAACTTCGAAGCTGATCAAATCAATGAAGTAAATCAAATTTTTGCAGCACACTTTAATGCCGTAACCTGCTAACCGACTTTATTTTCTCCGTCTACGTTAAATCATTACGAATGTTTTTTTTTGAATGGGGGAAGAGGGCGTATATTACAAAAACTTTATAAAAGATTTGTAATTGGCTTATTATAACTAAATAATTGTGCCAGACTTATAAAAACATTTCATTTACTTCTTAAATTGTAGACAGTTTTGAAATTTAAGTGTAGCTAAATAAATGTTACTAGAGATGAAAGCAACAGCGGTCAACTAAATGATTTGCTTTGTAACTACAGTAATGTTCTGATTTTGTCAGCTACCGATTTTGTCTACCCCCGATTTTATCTGCTTTTAATCCCGATTTTGTCAGCCTATAAATTTTGTTTAACTTTTGTAGTTTTAAACATGATTTATAAAACTTTTCAGCCTGCTTGAAACTATTCTGATTCTCTAGGGAGAGTCTTTGAATAAAATGATACCTTCTTGCGAGTAATTCGGGGTCAAAATTAGGGTATTTTTATTGAAAAAGTTCCATAGCTCCTAAACAAGCAAAGATAGAGGTATACTACATTCAGCAATTTTGTGTATTTTTACTATTTGTACAACTTTGTAAAACAGGAAAAAGTCATATAACAACTACAAAAACAGCTAAAATAGAAGAACTGATTTTAACGATTTTTCATTCATGAGAAATAAGGTTTTTCTATCTTTGCTGAAGAGGTAGAAGGTTACTGTCTTCACCAAAATTTCTTGTAATAATATGCTGTAAAACTAGGCAGAACACATCAATGTGCTATATCGAAACAGAAGAAAAATAAATTTTGTATTGCACTTTTAGGGAGATCAATCAAAATTTGAATTCCCCTGGACGATAGAACATTTAATTTTAAGAAAGTCTTCCTAAGGTTTCATAAACCTAAAACTAAGTTTTCCTGCTCAAAACTAATGCGCTCCAAAGAAGGTTCTGGACTAATGTGTAGTGCCCGGTTCATTGAACTTTCAGTTGACCAATTGAGAGTTAAAATTTAATTTTTAGTAGACGTGTTCGATATTGCGAAGTCTTAAGTCTTGAATTTTGAAAAAAAAATTCTCAATTTTGTCAGTTTCCCCATTTTGTCAGCCCAAAATTCAATATGGGGCTGACAAAATCGGAACATTACTGTATGTGGAATTGAAAAGAAAATCATTTTTTTATTTATGGATAAGGTATAAGAAACATTTTTAATTATTAAAGTGTTCTATTAGACGGAAGTTTTCTGGACCGAATAATAGATTATGACAGACAGTAAGACATGTCTTGTTATAGAAGAAAATCCTTAAAAAAAATAACTTGCCCACTAACACTCTTTTTTCTACATATTTCGAAGCAATAATTTGCATCCCTCGTATGGGAAAGTTTCTCACAGCCTACTGGATAAGCAGTCCAGTGCCATTGAGTCCAGGTAGGGTTGCTCAATATCTGAGCACTTTTAGGAGGAGCAGCATAGCTACTCCCAAAGTATACATCTTTTGAAAGACAATGTTATCGTAAAACAGTACACTATCGTTTCCCTATTTTATTCAAAACTTGTGTGCTTGTTCCTTTTACGAAAATTTTAGACTTGCATTTTTTATCTGGCGTTTAGGGTAACCCCTTCTGAATTAGCGTGGTCCCAAAAATCACAATTTTTGCCTCATAATTTTTAACCACTGAACCGATTTTAATGACTTTGGTCTTTTTTTATTTCACTTTTCTGTTTTAGCTGCCTCTGACTCTGTCGCGATCCAACGTAAACTATTTTATTATTATTAAAGTGGAGGAGCGTTTGGTGAGAAGAATGGTAGACTGGATGAAACTGCGAAACTTCGATATGAGGCCATAAATATATTGCGTAGTTAAATTGGTAAGTGGGAGTTCGTAGTTCTAACCCACACTCTCTCGGTTGGCACCCGAGTGTTTTGACAAATAAACTATCACCACACGATACCCTATATTAGATAGTCTCACATCTAGTTCCCGTGATTTTGGTAAAGATATTTTATTGAATTAGATTTTTTTTGCAATCGCAAAAAGCTTAAAGATTATTGGCAAAAAGCTTAAAAATGTTTGTTTTTTGTCTTATCATGGTTTCACAACAGTTTTTTGCTGCTATTTTTCCCATGTTTACAACATGATGCTGGATGCCTTCGTCTACATCGGGTCTACATCTACTTTCTCGACATAGGCACGAAAAAACACCATTTTACCCAATTTCGATGCGAATTACATTCAAACTAATACTTGGCATCAATATTTACGGATTGTTTCTTCGTAAGAACCACTGTAAGAATGTAAGAGGGCCACTATTTTTAATTGTTTTCGCATTTATTAATTCGCGTAACTTGTGCATTTACATAAAAATCATAGAAGTTTTGAAATTCACGTAAGAAAACCGCACATATTCCAAAATTCGCATATAACAAATCGTGTAAATTCCGACATTCGCGACAGAAATAAATAATTCCAAAATTCGCGTAAAAAAGTTATGTAAATTTCTAAAATCGGGGGAAAACCACCTAAAATTCACGTAAAAACCGCATACATTCCCAAAAGTCGCATGTAAAATAACGCGTAAATTCCGAAATTCGCGTAGAAAACCGCGTGGGTTGCGGAATTTACGTAAAAATCACGTCAATTCTGCAGGAAGTCACGTACAAACCACGCAAATTCTAGAAAATTCACGTAAGAAAACCGCGTAAATTCCGAAATTTGCGGGCAAACATAACATAAACTCCGAAATTCGCGTGAAAAAACTGCGTAAATTCCGAGACTAGAGAAGAAAATGTCTAAATTTACGTAAAAACCGCGTACATTCTCAAAATATGCGTATGACGCATAAATTTCGAACTAAGAAAACCGCGTTAATTTCAAAATTCGCGTAAAAAACAAGTAAATGTTGAAGTTCGCGTATAAAGCTGCGTGAATTCCGACATTCGCGTAAGAAATTCTAAAAGTTGTGTAAAAGCCGAGGAAATTCTGAAATTCGCGTAAATTACGGAAAAATACGTTAACTCCAAAATTCGCGTGGAAAAGCTGCGTAAATTTTGAAACCACGTAAAATAGCTGCGAAAATTCCGAAAATCGTGAGGAAACTGTCCAAAATTCACCTAAAAACCTCTTACAGTTCCAAAATTCACGTGTAAAAACCACGTATACTCCAACATTTGCATAAAAACCGCGTAAATTACGGAATTTACGTAAAAACCATGTCAATTCCGAAGGAAGTGACGTACAAGCTACATAAATTCTAGAAAATTCACGTAAGAAAACTCGCCTTAAGTCCGAAATTAGCGGGCAAAAATACGGAAACACCGAAATTCACGTAAAAAAAACAAATAAATTTCGAAAATCGCGTAAAAAAGCTGCGTAAATTCCGAAAATCGTGAGGAAACTGTCCAAAATTCACGTAAAAACCGCGTACATTTCCAAAATTCGCGTAAAAATGCTGCGTAAATTACGGAATTTACGTAAAAACCACGTCAATGCCGAAGGATGTGACGTACAAATCATACAAATTCTAGAAAATTCACGTAAGAACACCGCGTAAATCGTGATGAAAGTGTTCAAAATTCACGTAAAAACCACGTACATTCCCAGAATTCGCGTATAAAAAAATCGCGCAAAATACGAAAATTGAGTAAAAAAACCGTGTGTAGTTTAAAATTCCCATAAAACATCGCAAAATTTGGAAAATTGCGTAAAAACCACATCAATTTCGCAATTTACAAAAAAAAATCCGAAAATTACGGAGAAAACTTTATATAAATAAGGTTTACAGCACATTTTTAAAGGATTTATGATCAAAATTGATTATAAAAACGATCATAAGAGTGCAATAAAACTAAAATTCTTATTTGGGTTCGTAACCGTTTGACAAGATTCAGATTATTTTCAAGGGGTCAATATCTGTAACAGGAAGATTGTAGTTCTACTAAATAAATAGTGTGAATTAATGTAATATTTCAATGTCAAATTGTGTCATACACTTTCTCTATGGTCCTATCACTTCACAAGCACGTACGTCAATTATATACACCTAAAAGGTTCAACTTCAAATAAAATGGCATTTAAATGTTTCACAGTTACGACTGTCAACTCGTAGCAGATTTTAAGACCATTCTGGACCAGCCATTGATTGGTCGAATTGGACTGCTTTGCTCGGATGAAAAAACACGAAAAGGACACTCAGACAGGTCGGCGCAAATGAGTCTTTTGCTTATGCCAACTTGGCGTTTGATGGGTTTTACTGCTTTGTTCTATTTTCTGCACGATGAGATGTAAAAGAACGAAACAAACCAATTTATTCTCCAATATTCTCAACGAATGTTTTGCACACGTAGTCGGGCCGGGTTTATTACGAAATATTCTCGACATTTGGCATTCCGACAGAGAGGTTAATGATTTGACACAGCGACACTCGCTGCTTTCGTTTCGAAATTTTGGAGAAATTCTTTCACATAGGTAGTAAAAGTAAAAAGAACTGCCTCACATTTTGCTCGGTTTTACAAGAGAAACTATTACTTTTGAGAGAGGCTCTGAAATAATTTACATTTATTTTGATCTAATAAAGTGTGAATATTGAGAGCGATCGTGCGTATTTTTAAATAAATTTGTGCTACAAGTTTTTATCTTTTGAAGCGTATTTTAAAAGCAATTATAAATTTTATTAAAGTAGAAGCTGCCATACCAAATTTATCGAAATTGGTGAATTACTCTTGCACAAAATCTGTTTGAGTAACTAAAGAACCAAGTTAATAAATTGGAATTAGTGGTCCTTTCGGCCAGCTAAAATTAATGGGAGATGTACCAGAAAATCATATTCAAGTGAATAATGTCGTCTTCGTGAAATCTTTATTTCAGATTTTATCTGTCAAGCTGTTTGATAAAAAACAGATCACCAACCGTCGTGCCATGGTTTGATCAGATTTAGATTTTATCATTGCTGAGTTCGCACATTCGTCCAAACCGTCTTTGTTTACTCTGAGGATGGGTGTTATATTTCTAGTTTGGAAATAAGACGCACATCAATGACGTAACTTATGCACATCATCGTATTTCCCAATACCACTGCAGCGCACGCTGCTGCTTATCGATCAATGACGCAATTCGCACGACGATGACTGGTTCAAGTCGAATAAATATTGTCACCTTTACCTGTGATGAGACCGGACAATCGAACGAATTTAGTCATCTTAGTTGAAGCAAAAAAAGAAAAAAAAAGACACAAAAAATGTGATTCTCATACTGTCAAATATGGTGATTCCACTCGATTCGGAAGTCGCCATTTGTGTTATTATCGGCAGCACCCTCCTCCTCATTGGGCGGCGATGAAAGAACAAGAAACTGGATTGGGCGGCAATAAATATCCAAATTGGCGCGGTAGACTAAGGCTTGAACAACCAACCTGGAATGGCTCCGGTCCAAATGGGTCAACTAGAAAAGGATCCTAGCCAGCGCAGCGAACGCCGAGAGGTGCTACAATATACAAACATACGCGAGCTGTCGATTCAAGTTTGAATAATTCATTGAGTTTTTCTGCTATTTTTATTGGCAATTTCATGCGCCAAGGTTAGTTAGTTTACAAATTTGCTGCAGTAGATTTGTTCAAGTCTGCTGCTTCCACTAGAATATGATAGTATCATTCAGAGAGCTTCGCCAACATATCTCCCATAAAACCGCCTTTTTTTTATTGTCCGAAAACGAACATCGAAAGAAAAAATTGGATAATGGTGTAGTCTCAAATGTCTGGTACGGTCGGTTTTCGAAGTCGTGCAATTTTTCTTCGGTTTCCATAAAACCGGTTTTCTGTTTTTTGGTTGATTTCGTTCGGTCAAATTATCACTTTGGGTCAACTGACAAGGGCCAGCAGCTGTCGCTGTTGTGTGCTGGAATGTGGCCCTTGTCAAGTTTCGGTCGTTGTATTCGTTGCACACGTGGAAAGATTGCTTTGTTGTTGCTCCAACTCCGACAACGGCGGAGGGAGAGGGAGGTAGCGCCTTCAGAGAGAATCGGGTGTACTGTAAATAAGACGCAAAAGAAAAACTATTGCTCACAATCGATATTCATTTCTTGCTGCCTCTGGAATCACCGCTTGTAGCTGCTGCTGATAGCACTAATTTAAATATTTGCTGATTCAACCTTCATTCGTTTTAATTAACATTGCAGGATGGAACACACGCACACGTGTGCATCGGAACGAGCACTTCTTGATTCCAACGTCGTTGCACTCCGACACCAAGTACGATACGGTGGCACCAACTGACAACTAACTATGTTTGGTGATTGGAGACAACACTTCAGTCGACCAATGCACTTAATATTTGCTTTCTTGCTGCGGCAATTACTATTTTCGTTGATTGTAGAGATTCAGAAGTGATTGTAAATCATACTATTCGCACTCTTCTTCGATATAAAAAAGATATTCACTACCACATCGACAACGGGAGATCGTCTTTGATTACGGATCAAGGCAATAAATACGACTGGAGCCAGGTCTTCACTTCGGAACAATAAAGCACACCAAAAATAGACTGTGTCGTCGCGCAGTATCTCTTGTTTGGATATTTCTACTACACTGAGTTAAACTGTTGATAGCATATTAATAACAAGCAGCACATTTCAGGAAGAAAATAAAACTCGGTAGAAAAACTTTTCCTAGCTAGGTTCGGATCACAGATAATACATGCGGAATTCGCGTGACTATTGATCTTCTTTTGTCTCACACTGAATAACAACAACTACGGTAAAATTTGGTAGATTGAGAATTGACACCGTTGGACGTAGAACACTCGGTTATGCAATTTTCGCCCCTTCGTTCTAGAGAATCACTGGCCCGTTGATCGACGACGCCTCGCAAAGCGGAACACCGTTGCGTTGTACGAACGATAATGGAAGAAAAAGCCGTTCGAGGACCGGCTGGTAATTCGCGACATTCCACGCTCCCGCCCGACACACAACAACAACCGGATCGGCTCGAATCGCATACACGACTGCGACGGTAAGTTTTTCCGCAGGGATGCTGGATTTGGTCGAAAACCGTCAACCGCGTTCAAATCGCGTCGTCCTAAGTTCTGTCTGAGATTGCAGCTACTTGACGAGTACGTACGTGTGCGCGCGCGCCCGCTCCGGAGGCCTACCGAGGGCAGAATGCCGTACACGCTGTATTGTTGCTGTTTTGGGCCTGGCCTGCTGGCCAGCTCACCGTTGCTTGCTGCTACTCACTCTTCCCCTATCGTTCACACCCCTACAACACCCTACTCCTCCTACCACCTGAGCAGCGCGCATGCCAAACAGTCAGGCGCAACTCACTCTCGCTCTCGGTGTTCGGTCGGTTGATGATGTTACTGTTGATGGTGCCCGCCTGCCGCTGCTGCTGTTGGTTGCTATTGTTGCTGCTATTAAACGTATGCGTTTCGTTTCGAGTCAACTCGCTTCCCAGCAGCAGTCATTCACACACGTAGGTACCGCATACATTTGCTCGTTCAAACGAGGCGAGGGCCACACATTTTTCTTTCTGATGTGCTGCGCCTATAACTCGACGGAAACCCGTTTCTCTTTCATTCACCAGCAAGCAAGCAAGCCAAGCTGAAGCTCGTTGTTGTTGATTCACCCAAGTCCCCCCGAGTGTAGCGGCGGAGGTGAACCATTGCGGCAAATGTAGCCCACAGAGCGGTAGGTAGCTAACAGCTTGCGTGGGATGCGGTGCTTCAAACTGAAGACTATTTGGTAAACTAACTACAATCGGCTTTATATGGGTAGAGTAGTTTCCGAAAAATGTAAAAGACCAATTTTTATGGCAAAATATTATATGTTAAACTGAATTGAAAATAAGACTTGGAAATTATGTATAATTATTTGCTCAGCTTGCTTTGCTCGTTCGTTTCGGTTTGATGTTAGCAAAATACTGAGAGAAATCTAAGAGAAAGAACTAAATTCTAAATTTGCAATAATATTTTATGTTACCATTGTTTGAAAGAACTACGAAACCATCAGTGCTGATATTTTAAGGATAGCGAATAAAATATTGAAATTTATAGGTCGAAACTAAGAAGATTCAATTGACGAATTTTGATTATTTGTGTTATACCATTTTGTTTGACCTTAATTCAGAAAACAAAAATGATCGAATATGATATCAAAAAGTTTTTAACACAATACGGCAAATTTATTTGTCGATGGAAACCTCTAAACTCCGTAAAACAAAGTACCGAACTATTGAACTTTTATATGATTAAACTACATTGTAGCTAAATAAAGGAGCTAAATTTATTCTTATTCGTTAAATGCTAAGCACTAATTTGGTAAGAAATATGAAATAAATTTATAAAGTTCAAAAAAGACCCAAAGACCATTTGCCTGAAAAGAATTTTTGGGTTACACATACTTCGTTGCCAAGAAAACTTCTGCCGAAAGACATCGTTGGAAGCGGTAGCCGACGTATACCATTTAACACGAGTTTGTGATTTCCCATCATGGCAATCACTGACCAAATAGAAGTTTTACTCCACCTGCCATACTCACCAGTGTTGGCACCGTTTGCAATTTTCTACTCGTTGGGTATTTCGTGTTGAAATTTTGAGTACATGGCAACAAGCAGAAAATCACCTGCCTATTGGCAAATCTGGCATTTTATACTGCATGTTGCTGTTTATTAGCTTTTTGGATGCCACGCTGTTTTAAATTGGCATCCAAAATTCTATTCAAATTCTTCTTGCTGATAATCAGCTGCAAAAAATCATTGTCATTTCATTATGCCTTGTTTCATTATGCCTGATTTTTGTTTTCAGATATAATAAGTTCTAGTTGTCACACGGTTTTCGATCCGTAAATCTCGCATGTGCATAGTAGTTTTCGATATAAATTAATAAATTATGGTTGTTTATGAGTAGCAATACCATCATATTACATTTATAAAAAAAATGTATTTTTGATCTTAATTTTCGTCATTATACTAGCTTTACAAAAAATTTCTGAATATCTAGGTTAGTCTCATACAAGCGGTGCTTACATACTGAGTACTGTTTTGTATGATAATTTAGTATCGTTTGTTTTCGTATCTCGCTCGTTGTATTGTTCTCCGGCAGCAGTTGCTTTTGATGGTCATTTTGAATTTATTTGAGCACATTTAGCAATGGCGCGTTTGCAAACCGGAACATTTTTGAAGCATATAAAATGCATAACGTGCATAACGTGCATTTGAGTCGTGAAATCGGTTACCTAGGAACATCGCGGTTAATTTCTTTCATGTGATTATCGAATATCAAAAACTAAATAGCTTAAACAGCTCCCTAATTAAGTAGTCGGAATTTCCAAGTAAGTTTTATGATCGAAGGATGCGAAAAGGTATCTCGTGCAGTCATATAGCAACAAATGTCTATCGGTATTTATTAACTGCCCGCGGGCGATTTCGAACGAATCGAATAAGGTTGAAAGAGCATAATTTTCGGTGCGGTAAACAAATTTTTCAGTTTTTTCTTATATCGGTATGTCGGATCTCTACTACCTGTTTCGCAATGGCCACGTAACCAAAGACGTCCTCAAATCGAACGCGAGCTCGAATGACAGTGATCGCACCACCTGCCTCGGTGGATCCAGATCAATTCCTTTCTACTAACATCAACTCCTTCCTGTGATACTTGCGGATGATGCTGAGGATTCCTCGGTCTCTAGTAGCAGCAAATGTCAGACTAATATTCCTTTCCATCCCAAATTGACCTGCATGGGCGTGGCCAGCTTTGCTATTGATCATCACAAAGAATTAGATCACCAGAAAATGCACACTGAGAATGATCTGCTACTCTCAAGCATCATTCTGATGGTCCTTTGTGCAATCTCAGCTGATCTAGATCAATCGCGGGCACCTCATGGGCGGTCAAACTTTGCTATGCTAGTGTTAGTAAGCTCTCCAAAATTCCAAATTGGTGTTTGTTTGACTATGTTGGCATGGCGGTATGAATATTAGCACTCACTCACACAGATGCATCCCGGGACCACCTTTGCCGGCAGAGCGAGCTACTATCAGTGTCTCCGGAATATTGGCAGAGTTGCCAGTCTTCTATTGGCTTGCATTGCCAATTGCTCTGGTTATGCTTATTGCCTGGGTATAGCCCTCAAAGTAACAAGAAAAATTTATGTAGGTACGTTATTATTCAACCGGCGATGGACACTATTTTACTCTTTATGTAACAACGCCATCTGTGTGAAATTTCTTATAAAAATCGTGTAAAATGTGTTTTTGCATAACTAACAACTCTGCACCCAATTATTGCACACCAAAATAACCTTCAAACCTTATTATTCCACACCTTACGATCAATTGTCGCACAGCTTTTGTTTTGATTTTTCCTCATTATTACATTGGCATTAATGCTAAGTTGTTTTATCTGTGGACAAAGCCACTTACATATACATACTTTGGGATTACCTTAGCATCTATTAAGACCTACAAACCTCGCAATAAACGGTGAAAACGGAAAAAAATCGCGATACGGAAAACTACGGCTACGGCCCACCTCCTACGTTGATAACCAAAAAGCAACACCGCGGAGAAGTGAACTGTCAAATGAGCGTTGCAGAAAAACAGAGGTTAGGACGAGCACAACAGATGTGCAATAAAATTGGAAGGAGTGTGATACCTTGTTCCAATTATTGAACTTACGAATTTATCGGCAGTTTATGTTAGAAAGACCGAATTTTATTCATTTACTGAGTATAGTAAGTTTCTATCAATACTACGAAACCCATAGAACATGTTTATTTGCAACTAACGTTCGATGAAAGCTTATTTTGTAAATCAACTTTCTTAATAAGGCTGAAAGTGAAATTGAGACACATGCAAGAAAATTTGTTAGCTTTGGTAAACGTTTTGCCTTTCTACTATATAAATATATAGTATAAAGGTATAGAAATCACTTGGAAAACCGGAAATGGAAAGAAGGTCCTGCGGGCCGAATGTTATATATCATTCGATTCAGTTTCGAAAACTGAACATTTTCTGTGTGTGTGTATGTATGTGTGTGTGTGTGTGTGTGTGTGTGTGTGTGTGTGTGTGTGTATGTGTGTGTGTGTGTATGTGACGCTTTTAATCTCACTCACTTTTCTCGGAGATGGCTGGACCGATTTTAATGTTCTTAGTGTCAAATGAAAGGTATAGATGTCCCATTGGTCGCTATTGAATTTCATACTTATCGGACTTTTAGTTCAAAAGTTATGTATAAAAATACGAAAAATATGGGACTCCATTATCTCATAGGTTCTTTAACCGATTTGAACAAAATTGATTGCATATGAAAGAGGAGCCTTGCAAACCCTTAACTTCCAAATTTCATGATGATTGGACTTGTAGTTTGAAAGTTACATAAAGAAATTTGGAAAAATAGTATTTAAAACATATTTTTGAAACATATAAACATTAATTCAATGAAAAACATCACACATTTTATTATTATTTGAAAATTACTGCTGAGATCTATCAAACGAAACCGAGTTATTTAAAATCGGACGGTTCATTCAAAAGTTATTCAAACTTTAACACTTAAGCACCGTATATGGAACCGTTAAAACTTGTGAAATCAAATCATATCAATCAAATGTTGGTTGTATTCAATGTGTGTGATGTATGTATGTGTGTATGTATGTATGTATGTATGTATGTATGTATGTATGTATGTATGTATGTATGTATGTATGTATGTATGTATGTATGTATGTACGTATGTATGTATGTGTGTATGTATGTGTGCAAGTGATTACTATTTGCAATTTTTAAATTTGCATTGAAATTCAAGAAAAGTGAGAAACAGGTCAATTGTCTGAAGTTTTTGAAGCCTCTTAGTGGAATACGAACTCTGAAATTAAAGAAAAGAAAAAACTTTTACCGACTAAATTCCACTATTTATTATTTATTCGCGACAGATACGTATACGCTTTGAAATAAGACAGTGATGAAGCCTGCACATCGTAGGCGAACTACGTATCTGTTGCAAATATATATTAAGTAGCGGGATTCAATTGAAAAGTTTTTTCTTTTCTTTGCTTTCAGATTTCAATTGTCATTTTCTTCACTTGATTTTACTCACAATTGTACAAGAAAAGCAAAAAGCGAAGAAAAGCAGTTAATTTAAGCATGTAGGTCTAGTGGTGTATAGGATTAAAAATACTAGTGAGTTGATTTTTCCAAACAAAATTATACAAACTTCAAACAAATTTTCCGCATCAATAGAAGCTCTTTTCTATCAATAGATACTAGAGTTTAGGCATGTTATATGAAAAATAGGAAGTAAACGTTGCACGGTAATAATTTTATAAGATTTGTTTTCGTTAGTGACATTTTCAAGGATAGATGTCTTATCCCAAGTAACAATTTGGATTTTATTATACTCTTATGATGGCATTTAAGGCCAAAATTGGTCATTAAAACCGCCATAAGAGTACAATAAAACTCACAATGTTGCTTGGGATGTCATGTATCATGTTTTAATAAATAAATAAAAAGTGACAAGCACTTGAAATCATATCGATCATATTTCCCATTCTCAAGCATGTTTATGGCGCAGCTTTTGCACTATTTTTTTTATCTCATCTTGTTTCCCTGTCCCTCTTATGGGATACATTGTAAAAACGATGCGACCAAGCTAATGACTATCTTTTCATGAAAGTACATTCAAAAGAAGCTTAAGTTTTGATTTTCATGCAAAAATAAATATTTGAAAGAGCGCCAGCTAATAAAAATTTCACTTTCTCTTTTATATCTAATGCTCTATTCAGTTATTTTTTCTAATTCAGATACCTATATTGCAAAATTGAAGCCAAGCCAACTAATAGTAAAATTTTGAGATGAATCATTTTGTTGTAGATATCCTTTTTCTTCAAAAGCGAAGTATAATGATAATTTTTCTGAACTTTTGTTTTTCAAAGATGCTAACTTTTGAACGCATGGTATTAATATCAAAATATCAAAAAATCTGCTAAGAACACATATTTCATATTGTCAATTCGAAACATGTTTCGTATGTGGCTCTGAAGCCCGAAAGTTAAGGCCGTCTGTAGACCCGTTAGAGGGTTAATTTCTAATTTTCTATATATGTTCATTCAAGTCTACAAACATTATATTTTTTTTATAAATCACGTAAAAATTATAAAACTAAATAAGGTGTTCATCAAGTAACATAAATGACGCTTGCAACTATTTACGCACCCAAGGAAAGAAAATATAATTATTCTACGTATTGGACGTTGTGAATTTTACTGGCAAATAAGGATTTTGAGGAATACAGAACGGATATTTAAAAATAGAGTCAAGTTAATTATAGATGCTCCTGAGAAACTCAATAATGATTATTGTGGCAGTAGAAAGGCTAGGTCACGCCGCTAGGTGGATTAATTCGGGTTTTTATTTGAAATAATAAGCATTTCATCATTTTAGCATTAATAGCATCTTAAAGGCAGTTGAAAACTTTCGAGACTTTCGTTATGCAATTGATTAAAATCGTTTCTTGCGTAACACGTTTACTGTGACTCCAGAGTCCAGACTCCAGGTAGTCACTTAGGACCATTTCTGATCGTAATTTTAATCAGTAAATTGGCGGAACCTATTCCTCATGACATTGTTTTATTTTCGTAGGCGTTGTGAACCTTTGAGTAACATTCGACCGCTCGCTCGCCCTTCTTCATCAGTCTCATTGATAATGTGATCAAAGAGAGATGGAAACTTTTTTCACTTTTCAAAAGATTTGACAGTGACCTCAAGGATCCTTTTGTGATATTCGTGATTTGTTACTTGATAACACACTTGATTTTACTAGCGTTATTAATTGAATGCTGTTGATAACGCATTTTCCAGTATAATCCAGAAGGAATCCAGTATAAATTAATTAAGTCACATGTGTCAGAAAGTGAAATTGGCACTGAAAGCGCGAAAAACGATGCCACATATTTTGTCACTATATGGTGGTAGCTAAAGAAAAATATATTACAGTAGCGCCCAATATGAGAAGATTTGTTGTCGAAACCTAGTGTTGAAAGGACCACTTCAAAAAGCTTCAAAACATTTTTCTTCAAACATTCACCAATTGCCATACCGCTCCTTCATCACTGTACGGAGTAGTGCAGCATATCATTAAAGCAAGCTGAACTGCGTCCCATGTGAACACACACGCGTTCAGCTGCTTACACTCACCCACACAGTTGGAGAGCTCGTGAGGGCGAGTGCTATGCCAACAAATTTCGAACAAAAGTTCTCCTATAGAATACATTATACCCTACCGTACGTAAGCCCCTAACAAGCAGTATACTCTGCTTGTTACAAGCAATAGTATCTAGTTTACCATTCTCAGAGCGCTCAGCCGTCGTGAGTGGAAACTGAACGTTTTGCTTCGCTCAGTGCACTCTCGTTTGCTCTCAACAACGGTCTTTGGTGGATGGTTGGAATGGAGGAACAAAAGCTTTCTACCCGACAACAAACTATATGCTAATTTGATCTTCGTTGAGTGAACAACCTCCACCCCCTCCTTTGCTGCTTGCTACTGCTGAGTCAATAGGCGTCTCAACTTTCAATACACACAGACGGCCGACCGACCGACCGACACGGTGACATTCCATAAATTGGTTGGAATTGAAACATGTACAACCTACTAAATTGACTAAAACGGAATTGAATGAAGCTCGTCCCGAAATACATGGAGTAGTGTCCTCGCATGCTAAGGGTAAATTTCACGGAAATTCCAGTCGCTTCGTCCAGCACATTGGGTTGGATACAGGAACACTGATGAATACCGTGTAGGTATGCCAATAGAAACGACAGTAGTGTGGCCAGTTCCAGCAGCCAAGCCGGTCAGTTTTGTTCATTAGGTTAATGATGAGGTTGGCACGATGCAACGGCACTCTGGTGGTATTGGTTTGCATATCCGCGTGCATACCGAGAGTGGACATGTTATGCAAACAAAACTACTGCCTGGAGAAAATGCCTGGGTTTAACTGATTTTTTTTTACTTTTTATTGACGGCAATAAAACAGAACATTTTCGTTGAAAGACTTCCAAAAATTGTCTGCAGGCTATTCGAGGAGAAAGCCTAGCAAACAACAATAATGCTTGACGAATAGAATGAAACATAAAAGGACCGCATGAAACATAGACATTACGGTATTGATAACATCAGTGACGAATGACATCAGTCAAATAGAGTTTACTCCAAAAGAGCAGGTATATAATAACAACGTAAATATTGATGTTGGCGATACAATGTGGTTGTTGACAGGAGAAACCTAGCTACCATTATATAGAGATATCGATGTTCAGCCAGTAGTAGCTGCAAGGGAAATGATTGATTTACCGAAACTGATGTCATTAGATAAGTTAAAGGCGGAACGTTAGCTAAAGCGATCCATTTAAACTTTCTGTAATCATCCACTAGTACCTACGTACGCCCAAACCACACTGGTTGTTACTAAACTTTTCTTTATTCATGTGTTTTTCGCATTGCTACAGTATTTGTTTGGAAACGGTTGGATTGATTTGAGGGCTACCTTAGCTGTACTTGATAAATTAATTAGGGGTTATGATATAATACTGAACTGATTACTGTTTTGCAGAAACTGTTCCGAAGAAAAGAAAAAGGACATGTATATGTTGCTTTACTAGGTTACGCTCATTTACACTCATTTTACGATGTTGCTAAATAGATCTGTAAATGTTTTGAATGAAAAAATTTGAAGAACTGAATGATACAAGACTTTTTACAAATTGTGCTGCTATTAGGTAATATAACCATATAAACGTAAGTGTACATAACCAGTCACAACAACTCTGCGCTGTGGTTCAAAAGGGTGAAAAGTTGAACTGTTTTTCTAGCATCTTTTGCTTTCTTTTGAGTAATATAGTAATAGTGTCTTCGGCTTTTTTAAAGTATAAATACGCTCCATAACCTGAAAGTGTCAAACGTTAATATGACTTACTATAATAGAAAATCAACAAACTACCCTTTTTGTGATAGTAGGTAGAGACACTTTTTCTTCGACAAGGTTGTAGAAAATTTAAAAGCAAGCAACCTTACAGAAGAAATGATGTTTCTGCCTTTATCGAGTGCAGAGTTATAGAGCATTTTCTTGGGAAGTTCCTTAAAAATAACCTTTTCATACTGAGCGATTCCACGGAGTTTCGCAAATCGATTTTAATTTGTCATTTTTGATTTAGCTGAAACTTTGCATAGCTGTTATGTTTAAGAAAATATGTCATTTTATCATATCATGTATTTTTTAAATATCTAAACTGCTGTTTCAAAAGGGCCTAACCAAAAATGGTGCTAACCCATTAAATAATTTATATGTACCTTTGTTGTCAAAATTAATCCGTGCCATAATCGAAATCCTATAACCTATAATTGTAGTAATTAACCTAAGCTTTAAGGTGAAATATTGATTTCATGTCTCCTTGCTTCATTCTATCCTATTGGCTTGTGAAGTTAAAAGAAAATGAAGCCGAAATATGCGATAACTTTGCAAGAAAAGATCTTAGAGGTTTGCAGCCTTCTACAAAAACGCGTGTTTTGAGCGTTTCGATAAATACCTAGAATAAGGAATTCTTTTAAAATGCAATCAACAAAAGTTATCAGTCTGTGGCTCGAGCAGTAGGTTGCTCACAACCGTGTGGAAGTTTAACATTTAAGCAAAAGCTATTTTTTCAAGAACTTCCAATGAAAGTGCTCTATAACTCTGCGCCCGATGGAGATACGAATTTCATTTTTTCAACAACGTTGTTTATTTTTAAATTTCTACAACTTTGACGAAGAAATTAGGCCTGTATTTCCTGACACAAAAAGATTACTTCATAACATTTAGTGAAAAGATGCTGGGTTTTTGTGCCGGATTGAAATTGTTATTTGTCCATTTCAAGGTGGCTTTTCCCTGCCATATTTGAATATTCATTAAGAAAAGCTATGTCGGATGAAATTAATCAATAAATAACAAATAACTAATTTTTGATACTTCCAGATTGGGGATTATTCATACCAAAAAATGTTTAAGACACTATATTGCTACATTAAAGGCAATAGACGCTAGTAAAAAAGTTCTACTTTTTGGTCTTTTGGACAACAAGGTTGTATTTAAAAATCTATACTAAAAATTAATCGCACTTTGTAGTATAGAGATTCTGGAAAGCTATATATAATCCTGTGAGTAGAATACTACTGAAATTTTACGGAAGAAAGAAAAGCAGCCAAAGAACAAAAAAACATTGTAAAAAAAAACATTGCGGCTGTAATCCCAGTAACTTTGGGGTTCCAAATTCAACCTCAATCCAATTCCCAACTAATTCAAATGCTGTTTAAACCGAATGCGGAACCGGGATATCTAATCTCAGTCCAATCCTAATACTCGCCTAATCAAAATACAAATCAATCACAATTTGAATTCAATAAAAATATCTTCCAATTTAGATTCAAATCCAATCTACATCTTGCAAAATCCAATCCAAACTAGTGTCCAATTTAAAAGCAATCTGAATACAATCCAAGTCCAACTCTAAATTTATTATACATCCATTATACATGCAAAATCTAATCCATAACTAATACAAATCTAATTCAAACCCCATCCAGATCTGATTAAAATTCAACCCAGATCCGCTTCAAATCCAAACAAAATCCGAGTTCTATTTAAATTCAATCAAAATAGAAATCCAATCTCATGCCAGCGCAAATCCAATCCAAATTCAATACTTTTTTAAGTCAAGCCTAATCTAAATTTAACCACTAGCCATTCCAAATGCAGTCCCCAGTCCAAATCAAATTCAATGGAAATTTAATTCAAAGGTAATTCAAATCCAATTGATACTGAACCCGTATCCAATCCAAATTCTATCCAAATTCAATCCAAATCTAGATCATATTCAGTATTCAATCAAAGTTAAGCTGAATAAACGTCTAAATCCAGTTCGAATTCAACCCAAATTCTTTCCAAATCCAATCTGATTCGAGTGGAAATCTAATATAAATTCTCACATAGTCCATCCCGATCCAACGTAATTCCAATCTAATGAACCAATGAAGTTAAGTACCATCCAAATGAGAGACAAATTCAATTCAAATAAAAACTCCAATCCAACGAAAATTCCAATCAAATCTAGATTTAATCAGAACTCAAACTAAATATATACAATCCAAATCCAGCTGTAATATAATCAAAATTCCATTCCATTCTAAATTCAACCCAAATCCAATCCCAGGGTATTCCAAGTTAATTTTGAGGTCTATTTGAGTCTAATAAAAATCTAATTCCAATCCAATTCAAGTTCAGTTTACGTCCAATTAAAATTTATTCTATGTTCTTTTAGGGACCAGTAAAACTTCAAATTCAATTCAAATTCATTTCCAGTTCTATCCAAATCCAGCCAAAATCAAATTCAAATGTTATCCATAATTTATTCAAATGCAATGCAGCTACAATATCGAAAATCAACGCCTCTAAGGTCTCTGTCATTTTTAAGCACCGCATAATTCACTAAAACGATCGTTACTGTTTTATTTCTCAATATATTGTCATCAAATTTGAAAACATTCACGAAAAACTCTATTACTTTAACAACAACTAAAGATCGTGGCTATATGTCACGCTATACAGAAGCAATTCAGACCCTGGGAGTCCCCGCGGCATCTTAAACTTTGACATTCGACATAAAAACAATTGGCGAGTATCTCATGGCTCTCAATGGTCATACGGCCGGTTCCCGGGCACTTCTTTGTAAAAGAAATATCATATCATATGGACGGAAAATATTAAATCACAACAATTTTAGACAACAAAGCTATTAGTGTCTATCTTAAATTTTAGAAAAACATATAACTGACTCCGGATTCCAGATGTGTTCTTCTGGAATCGGTCGCACGGTTTTTTCACGGACGAAGAAAGTTGGTTTTGCAATGGCATTAGACTAGTTGCGAATCGGGTTGGATTAGATTGAGGTTCAATTATAACCGGATTTGCATCAGATTAGGGTTTGGTTGTGATAGGATGAGATTTGAAGTTTTATTGAAAAAATCTTTGTTTACGTTTAGATAATTAATAAAGTAAATGCGTTTAAGCGCATACAGTTTTACCCCTGGTAGTATTTTTTTATTTGTCAGCCCATGGACATGAGTACTGAATTGCTGACAGTGTTCGTCTTTCTCAGTTTTCTATCTTTTAAAACAGTTCATGCATGAATTGCAGTGCTGAATGATTGTTCGACTAACCTGTCAGTCAATTTGCCTACCCTTGACTGACATTTTAGTTCTCAAAGTTCAGTTTTTTAAACTGCCTGCTATTAAAATTAACCAAAACCTGACTAAAGAAAATTACTTAAAACGACTTGCAGGCTTCCTCAGTGTCTGTTTTCTGTTCGAAAAATACGTCTCTGTCAAGAATAAATAGTAGTATACATAGTAGACATACATAGTAGAATTTAATTGGAAAGTTTTCTTTTTTATTTAATTTCAGTGTTTTACGTTCATTGTAGATCTATGGTAATTTGATTATACTGAAGAACCATTAGCGATATAATCCGATTGTTAGTAAGAATCTAGTCGGTTGGTACAAGACAATAAATAGAGTGCTTGGCTATTGAAACCAACAGTTATACTACGACCCATAAGACAGATTATTGATGAAAATTTCGATTTTCGATTCATGTAGAACAAGAGGCCTTGGAGCAGCAAAATTAACTTGTTCGTTGACAAATTACCCAACAATTCTTGCTAATTTATTACCAATGACTGACTGCATCGACGTCGAAATGGTCGGCAGTAAAAAAAACTTGAACGAAATGCACATCAATTGCCCGAGACTCAATTCATTTGGCAAAGTTTTATCGATTTTATACTGAAACTGACTAACCAATGGGGTTGCTACTGACTGCACGGCTGAAAACACGTCTTCACGGTGATAATATTGCAACAATGAACACAACCTTCGATACGTAAATCACGTTGATGAAATCATATGTGCAAAGTGGCTGTCTCCGCCAGGTAGTGAGCTCTCGAACGACGGTAGGAAGTCAAGCTAAACCGCGTGCAAATGCGTCAGATCCGACGATGGATGGTATCAGCCGGAACTGGGTTGCGTGATTTGCTGCTGGACTTCCACTCGGAGACGTTACGTTCTAGACTCTGGCCGAGACTGAGAAGGCCTTAGAACATAGCCTCTGCGGGGGCCCAGTACAGTCAATTAGTGCAAGCTAAAAATAACAATAGAACAGTCGAAAGCTTTATTGGTAGCGATCTTTTCCGGAGAAGGTTGCGTGTTCACCTTGACTGCGATACATACTTAGAACTGAAACGAACGAGCGCAAGCGGGCGGGCGAGCGAGCGTTGTGCCCCCAAATACGGGCTTTCGAAAGATTATTGCGTTAAATCGGCGCCTTCCGGTTATCAGGCGAGCAGTCCAAACCAGATAACCAGAAACATGATAGAGCTACTGAAAAGAATGATTTATTGATATGAATGATAAAATGGAGTGCTCGGAGCAGCAACACAGCTGTTCGCTCGAAACGAATCTTTTTCGTTTCGTTGGTGCTTATGGCACAAGCATTTCTATCGTTGTAACCAATATGTGATTAAGCTAATCATCATTCGTACTGTCATTCAGTAGCAGTATAGCGTTAATAGTGGGAATAAAAATATTCATGTAAACCTAACCGTTTTCAGCTTACATAATATGGTTCATTTCATTGAGTCGATCTAACAACCAGACAACCAACAAAACTTTGTTGGTGTTCCTAAAAATAAATACACTTTTTCTGAGGTAATTTTTTCCCTGGTAATTCGGAATCATATTTAATATTTATCACATATGTCAGTGGTAGAAAACACGGTATACCTGAGACCCGATAAGACTTGAGACTTGAGGGAGGTTGGCGCTTCTGCTGTCCACCTTCGAGTGTGTTCTTCGGCGGAGATTAAAATAAGCTCAAACCTTCTGTCCGTATAATTTACAACTTCTTACGAGATTTACCCGGTGCGCGCTACTCGCTGGCAGCCAACAGTCAAATCCTGTATTAATTAGGGTAGGTGTCACTGTTGGTTTTGACCTTTAGAATAGTTTGTCAAATATTTGTGTACCGAGTAGCTTGAAGAGCTGGAGAATGCAGTAGAGTATCGGTAAATTGAATCGATCAAAAATCAACGGTGGGTCAAAAAAGGTACACGCTTCTTCGAAGCGTTTAGTCGCTGTTGAAATTATACTGATAACAGATTTGTTCTGATCTTTCTGGTTAGCATTGTTTTCGTGTGCATGCTTAATTATGGTAAATATATAAGCTGACAACAGTCAGACAACACGTGTTTTAAAATGGCTACGAACATGCGACTTGCGCAATGTTGTAAGTCAAAATAAAAACAATCAAAGTTATATCTGGATCTAGCGTTTCACAAACCGACGTCAGCGTCTGAAGTGTGGACCAATGTGGTTCGCAACTGACAAGATTAAAAATCCAGTTAATTCCATAATTTATAAAAACACCCACCGCCATAATCTAATAAAATGCAGCACGTTCCCGACAGGAACGATAATTTACAAAAACATCCACCGCCGTAATCTAACAAAATGCAGTGTGGCTCCTCCGACGGGGGTGATGTAAGCCGGGTAAATATTTTGGAACAATCAAATAAGGTCATCTTGAAACATGCAGCTCAGTGTTTTATTCTTCCTCTTATTCCCAGTCAGCACGGAATGATAAGTCGGCATTGGTTAAACCAATTGAAATGCACGGAACGGTGTGAAACTAAATGAAGAAAATAGTGTCACAAAAGTCGAACCGCGAAATCAACCGTTATTCTACTGCCGACCGACCGACGACCGCGCGTGCCTGGCTGCATTGCATTTGTACGTCCTATGCAATGTCGTATTCTGCAAAATCAACTGACCACCCTCTCGTGCCTTATGAGGCAGGCAGGCAGTGCCAAATCGGACCGGGAAGGTGTCGACAATTGGGAAAGTATTCCTCCATAGTCCATACCAGCAGCAGCACCAGCATCGTGTATCCGAATGGAGAATGGTTGATTGCAATTGTAATTCAATTGAGCTCAATTGAAAGCGCTAACTCGTCTAGATTTGCCAGTGCAAAAGCCATTCCTGTGCCCGTGCGGCACAAAACGGACAGGGCTGACCAGCTCTCCGTTTTGACTAACTCGGACGATAAAATGATAAAATCTCATCCATTTTCAATATATAGATCATCGTTATCATCGAGCTATAGCAGTTACCTCAGGCTCAAAACCAACCATTCGTGTTCGCAATCTTTCCAACGCGTGTGTGTTTTGTTTACGAAAGCATTTGGCTCATCCATGCCGTCGTAAACAAACAAACGGATAGCCAGCGGGTAGTGATTGTAAAACTTTTGCGTTGTTCGCGGTCCACAAAAAAAAAACACAAAAGTGGTAGGCAACATGCTCGCTCGAACAACTGACAGCATTTTGGTTGAATCACACTGCATTGACACAAGACACCAGCAGGGATGCCAGTTGTTCGGTGTTGATGTTGACGGACAAGTTCAATTGTAATCAATTGTTTTTAACGTAGAACTAGAACGTAGAACGTTTTTGTTTTCTATATTGGGGTGCATTTTAAAAGCACAAGAAATGAACATGTTATGAAAAGTGGTTATGTTTTGTACAATTATAACTCAGCTATTTTGCAATGAATTTCAGAGATATTTGCAACAAATGGGTCGGAAATTTTTCTAAGCATTGAATGATCTAGCAAATATAATAGAAATTTGTTAAATCACTATTAAAATTAGAAATATAAAAACACTGTAACGAATTAAAGAATCAACCAATCACATATAAGCATGACTTTGCTTTCCAGGCCCGCGACGATGTTTATACACTTGTAAATTCAAATACATTAGAAAAAAGTGACAATATCCTCCCTTCCAATAGGTAAAGAATAGAAATACTTAGGTATGAGAGATATGTGAAAGCAGCCATCTTGGAATCCAAACGAGCAGCGAGAATGGAGATGTGATGTGACGCAGCAGTTCTCAAAGTGAAAAATCTAAGAATCACTCAACAATTGACATAATAAAGTGCTCTTTTCAAACATATCATTATATTTCGCAACCAGTAAGAGATAAATGGTAATATTCCGCAAAGTTACTTATTGTAGTATGTTCTGCAAATTTTCGAAAGAAAAAATTTGTTTTGAATCTATTACTTCTCCAAAGTCATCTCCCTTGGAAAATTCACATTTTTACCCAATTGTTAATGTCCGCTTTTTTGCGATTCTGGACCACTGTCCAGAAGGATCAGAAACGCAATAATTTACTATAGTGACTTTGGAATATTTTCGCTTCGGTGCATTTTGGTGCCTTGATACATTTTAGTGAGTGACCGATAAAGTTCGCCTCATTGACCATTGACTCTGTATCATATAGACAGCATTAAGCTTACTAGCTTATTAGCTTGTCTGGTGTTCCTCAGAGGGGTGACCTAAAGCCGCTGTTCTTTTCCATAATGACGTCCGCGACCTCCTAGTAAAAATTTGGCACATGACGTCGGACGTTGTCTGACCGACACAATTCTTAATGACCTGGCTTTAAAATGTTGAAGATCTGAAATTTTCTTGTCGAATGAACAATGTTCCATTGGCCTTTTTTCTTCCAGGCGCTGGCACAGTTTGATAGCTCCGAAATGTTTTGTAATTTCGTCCACACAGAAGAAAAATCCAAAATCGTGAGACAACAGAGTATCTGGATAGCGCTGGAAAGTTTCAGTAATCAAAGAGCTAACTGTAGTTTAAAACACAGAATTCTTCTTTAAGCGTTATTATTCTCACATCAGTATTTTTACGTGTAAGGACTTATCCCAAGTAGCAATTTGGGTTGTATTATACTCTTATGATGGCATTTGGACCAAAATTAGTCGTGAAAACCACTATAAGAGTGCAATAAAACTCACATTGTTGCTTGGGTTGTACCGTTGATCTATTGTGACGTCATTCGGGTGTTTACTCTATAACCTACAATACAATTATTATTGTTATAATCGCTATTGAGTGAGCGTTATACTTAGTATTAATTTTAAGCGTACTTGTGTGTAAGGGCATTTGTCCTTTCTTCAAAGATTGCTTTACTTTACCCACTCGTTCCTCACTGCCATTACTATTTCCAATTATAGCTGTCCCAGGTGAGAACTCATTGCTTTCTTCAGAACAGTACACAACTATAAGAGTAGAGTAACTTTTCGACTGTCAAGAGGCTTCGTCAAGGGTAACAGAATTTACTATGAAGGAAATCTTCTTCGACAACCTTGCGACTACGGGGCCCGTTCTCAAATCATACAATACGTTATCAAAAAATTCGGTTTCATCCAAACAATGTTCACTCGTACTGCTAACGTGCGTTATATTTTTCACTCGTACACTTCATTATACAGATATCTGCTGCCATATGGACTTTCTATACTGCAATACAATGTGAACTAACCGGATTAACAAGAGCATTTTTTAGTAAAATTTGACAAAAAAAGGAACAATTTTGAGAACCTTAAGCATTAACCTCATACGGTCATACGTCGTCCGACATAGGCGCACCTTTTGCTTGTAATCTACAATGCTTGGAACTTTATACAAGTGTACTAAATTCAATGTTATGTCCACTAACTTTGTTAGCAAGTTGAAGATTTCTCGAAGTGATGATAGGTTTAAGCATCAGCAAACTTACTACTGTTGTTCACAGACACATATTTTCTGGCATGGTTCTGCTAATGCCATTCCCGTCAAACAATAGCAACATCTTGTTTATTGTTTTTGCAGCTAAATTGCTGTGCGGGTTGCAATATTGCAATTACATCCTCATAAATATGTCATTGCACGCTCGGCTACTTCTTGTGGTAGAAGGTCAAATAACTGTCTTCTTACATCCGTTACTATATCGAAGATCTTTCTCAACGGTAGCTGACGTACCACTCCTTGAACATGATTATTGGATAAAAACGGATTGCGGTACCGGGGGTATTTGCAACACTTCTGTGCATAGCGCTTTTGACAGCTCTAACGCATTTGTTTGTTACCATAACCATTTGTAACCAATGGCGTTTTGAAGAAGTCCCTTTTTTACCTATTGTTTAGTCCAGTTCAATGCATTATATAATTATTTTGCTTGTTTTTATACGATTGGAAAGTAATTTCACTTTCAGAGTAGGAAAAAGGACGTGCAAAGTTGCGTCAGTTCATTGACATGAAATTATTTTTTATCGTTTAGTTGCTTTAATTTAGGTGCATCATATAAGCTACCAAATAGCAACTTTGAGCTTGGAATTTAGAGAAGAAACGATGAATTCATGTTGTTACTTCCAATATGGTGCGGCTTGCAGCACTTGTAAAATATATAATTATCGTAATAGACAGTATGTAAAAAGTAAGTTTACATCTGTACGATGTTATTTTCTCTATTGGCCATCTCCAGAAAAATTAAAATTGTGGAAAATTGCACGTGCCTTTGGAGTTCGCTTACATGCTACATTTTCAGAGAGTATATTTAAAAAATCGATAGACGAAACTGGCAAGCAAAATATGCTTCTAGTAACACTGGTTTTACTGCAAACATGCTTAAAATATCTAAAAATAGTCATTCGCGGTTTGAAATTAAATTTAAAATCACAAGAAACGCAAAATCGGAAAATTGTTGCAAGTAATCTCGTTTACTGGGTAACTTGCTACACCCCTATTTTCGGTTTATTCATTTAATTAATCATAATATGAAATCAAAAGTACTGACTACTAAGTTTTAAGTAAGTTTTGGGTACTTACACTTGGACCTAAATGGTACACTTCAAAAGTTATACCAAGGCAACGTTCAAACTGTTGCAAGTATCCCCGGATGACGGTACCATGATTTGCCACTTGGGGGTTTATCCGAAACGAAAAATTCCAAAACGACATGAAAGTATATTAAATTATCTCGTCTTTGACCCATCCTTATTTTGAAATTCGAACGCATAACAAAATGGCGGACATTCAAACCTAAAAGTTAGTTTTAGTTTTTTAGTAGAATGTTTGATTTTAAGCGTTTTTAAAAATACATAAATCGCAATATCGAAAAAAAGAAGCAAGTGAATTGCTTGAGCCGTTCTTGATGGTACCGTCCTAAACCTGGGTTCGAGAAAAACGGCGTTGAAGTTTTTATTCGCTGTGTAATCGCTTCAGAGATGCGTGGAACAAATAGCTCAACTTTGGCATTTTTGGGAAATTATCCAAACGCACATATGCTCAAAATGTCTTTCGATATAACTAATAAAAAATCGATTTTTCAGGAAAAGTGCTATGTCCCCGTATGTCGTATGTTCGAATCCCGGCTGGGCGAGGCTGTTAGAGTCAATAGTACCGTAGCAACTGGCCTTGCAATTGTCCTATACTGTAACAGCTGGCTGCGAAGTCTGTCGTATAAAAAACAGAAGGTCAAGTTTCGATAACGGAATGTAGCATCTAGGTTTTGCTTTGCTATGCCGCTTAAATAAATATAAAACCTATAAAAACTGTAAATTTTGGAAGTATATTTCAGTAGTTGAAGCATTAGGGCTAACACATGAGAAGGGAGTGTTTTCAGACTCACAAACTACAGGGAATATTTTCATGAAATAAAAATCCTGCATAATTTTTTTCTTAAATTGTTTGGCACCGCTGTACAACCCATTAACAGGATTGTAATGGGCATCGAGCTTATTCACAACAAACTGACAGCATTCGCCTGAGGGTATACTACTGGCAGGCAATAGTTGTGCACGTGAGAGCCACCCGAATAGTGAGCGAGAGAATGAGTTCCATCAGTGAGAGCTCGTTTTTACTGATTGAGCAACTGAGTGTCGGCTCTAGACAGACAACTCGCACGCAAGCAGGTTTTCAACATTGCAGCAATGCTTTGGGAAAGTAAAACGAGGTGAGGAGGAAAACAAGTTTTTCGCGTTCGCTTGAACTCGCGTTAGTGTTGTGCTGTTTGTGCTTGTGATTAACCGGTAGGTATAAGTATACGCAGCAACATGACGACGGAGCGGTCCGTAACGGTTGAGTAGGTGCGCGCACTTGGCAGCAGCTTGCATGGCCGTCGCTCGCTGTCGAGCGAGTGGCTGGCTGTCTGTGGTGCGAGTGGTTGGCTGTAGACAGACAATACCAACGACGGCGAAGCTTTTTGTGCTCACTAGAGCGCGAGGCGAGTATGACTCATGCCGTGAACAGCGGTAAGCTGTGTTTTGCTGAAAAGAGAGCGGGTTTGTTTAGCGGCTGATGACTGTAGGTGAACAGCGAAATAGCATTATGCTGTCAGTTGATGTTACTTGCTTTTGGCTGAAGACATCAAAAGCAAAGCCCGTTTTGGAATTTGGCCTAAGACGCTACCTGGTTACCGACTACTAGTGTGCAGCATAATTGGAAGATTAGTACTACGGTCTTAATAATACAACGAATCTTTCCAGGGTTCGAGTCTCACATAAGATAATTCCCTGTAAGAATGGTTGGTCCGATATTGATTCCACATCGATTCCACAACTCTGCTTGTCAATTCAACATCGATCCGACATGTCGGTCCGTTTCGAATCCGTTGTCGGACGATTTTGCAACAAAAATGTCGGAAATGCCGGATTGAAAATTCATCCGATGAATCCGGCTCGAGCACCTCTAGTTGGATCGATGCCGGTCCCACGAGTGGGTCGGTTGTTGGCCCCGAATACGGGACCAGGAAAACGGGAGTGCGTTTTGGTTGTATTTGTTTTGAAGCAAAGCCGCTGCTGCTGGCTGGCGTTCGAAGCGGACTTGATCAAAACAAATACAACTGAAACCCTTTTTCACCTAGCAGCGATGGCGGACCGGCACCGGTCGCTGGAGATGTTTGTTTATGACGCGCATTACTAGGGCGCATCACTTTCACTAGTGCGGTTCAAATTTAAAAGTATGTATAAATATAATTTTAATTTAAAATTGACAGTTTTTGCTTTACTTTTTATTATTAATAAAAAGCGAAACTCAACATAGAAAAGATTAGTATTAAGCTATTTTTTGTAAAGCTTTATCTTGATAATTTCAAAGATTAAATTATTGTTCTATGCTCTAGGGTAGATTATAACGGTTTATTAATTAAAACCGAAGTGTGCTACCGATACAGGATGTTTATTTAAAAGATAACAATAAATATAACTGGGTCGTGGTTAAAAGTTGATAAGTCATTAAATTAATGACTAATGACTAAATCAATAAATCCAAAAATTTAAAAAATCAAAAAATCGAAAAATTATAAAATCAATAAATCAAGAAATCAAAAAAAATTAAAAATCAATTTATCAATAAATCAATCAATCAATCAATCAATCAATATAGGGGAAGGGCGGTAAAGACGAACACTGCGGGAAAGACGGACACTTGTCATATTTTATAAACAATAATTTTTTTAAGCAAATCAATGATGGGAAATGTTTCTAAATTACCACTTTTGAATTAAACTGCCGATTTTTAGCAGCGCAGCTGTCAAATTTATAAGCAAAAATGCGTAGATGCGCTAACCGATGTAATTTTGTGTGTGAAGAAAACAGCTGGTAAATCGTTAAAAAACAACATATTCATGCTAAACCGACGACATTGCGTTAGTTTGATCCTTCATTGAATATCCATGGAAACCTGGTGGATTTTTGAATATTCAGTAAAAAAATATTGAAGTTTGAAAAAATGGTATCCAAGTCGGGAAAGACGGACACCCAACGGTAGGGAAAGATGGACACACAGATTTTAAGCCCATTTTGCCCAACAACGATTTAACATTGCAAATACTTACATATTATATATGTAAAAGTAACCAGAAGTCATACACTCAAGTACTTTTTTTACACGGTTTGTTTTTTCGATTATTAAGAACGGGGCAACACAGGGACCATTCATCTATTTCTCAATACATTTGGAAGCGGCCCGACATTCGTCACGTAGTTTGTAAATGGTCCCTAAGTTACACCGTTCTTGAGTAATCGAAAAAAAACAAACCGTGTAAAAAAAGACTTGAGTGTATAACAGTTGGAATAGGCCAACTTTGAGAAACGATTAATTCGTCATCAATTAAAATATTGAAGGGAATCATTTTATTTTTTCGCTCAAAGGGGGGATCGGGAAGGGGAAGGGGTTTTCCCAAACGAATTCTTTCCTAAATACATGATGAAATATGTTAATCTTTCTTAGTACTGAAAATTCGACGACGCGTGACACCTTTTTACGAGTGTCTTTACCATATCAAGTGTCCGTCTTTCCCGCCCATGCGCAGAAGCTCTGATTTAAACATGATGTTTATAATATTTAAAAAAAAGTATAAATTTTGGAACAAATTTTCCAACACACGTTGTATTGTAACTTTATTAGACAGAGACTTAAAGGTTTGTACGAAAATTGCGATCAATACAGTTATATTTGAGTAGATATTGAGTCTTTACCTTAAGGTGTCCGTCTTTACCGCCCTTCTCCAACCAATTAATCAATATATTAATAAATCAATAAATTAATAAATCAATTTATCGATAAATTAAAAAATCAATCAATTCATAATTCAATAAATCAACAAATCTAAAATTCAAAAAATTAATAAATCAAAGAATAATTAATCAATGAATCAATATATTTATAAATTAAAAATTCAATAAATCATTAAATTAATAAATTAATAAATCAAAAATTCAAAAAATCAATAAAACCATTACAAATATATAAAAAAGTTTTTGTCCTTCCGGAGTTGGGCAACTGAAGAGGAGGGGCGAAAAAAAGCAGATTTTTAATCGAGCAAAAAAACTACGTTTTTAGCATTTTTACTTAAACTTTAAACGTGAAAGCTAAATCTATTCTTGATTTTTATATATCCGTTATTAATTTCCATGCAAAAAAATACAACATCGAATGAAAACTTTTTTGCCGATTTTCGGAAATTCCCTTGTTCGAAATTTCCATTTCTGTTCCGTGTTAGAAGCGTTTATTTTAATTTTTCGAGTTTTTTAGGCTGTAGAGCCCACAGACAATTGATTTTATAAAAATATTTTGACTTATGTCCGACAAATTAGTTTTCTGCCCTACGATTTTTTATACCAATTTCAAAGAGCAAAAATGACAAAAGCTTTAAAAATACTTTGCAAAGGCCAAAGTCATTGAATCAAAAAATTAATAAATCAATACATCCATAAATAAATCAATAAATCAATAAATCGTTGATAACTAGTTAATAATCTAATAATCATGATCAGTAAATTAAGTCGTCGATATATGTTGTTTAACAAATCAAATCAAGAATAGGATTTAAGAAGGCGTATCTAGAGCATTTTGATTAGAATTTAATTTTTATATTCTTGTTGTTTATTGTTAATTTTCCATTTAGTTTCTTTTACACAACACTTCATCTAGTCGAATCGTGAACATAAAAGACAATAGTCTTAAGTTTTTGTGAGCAAATAAACTAAACTAAACAAACAAGCCACTGAAGTGAATCTAAAAAAATCAGATAATCAATTTATCAAAATAGAGCAATAACCCGGGTTTGTCTCCCCCATGATGAAGTTAAGGATGATAAAAATCGGATAGTGACAGATTCGGGATTTTTTTAATTTTAATTATTTTATTGATAATGTTTTTTACAAACTGTTTATATTCCACGTTGACCATTGTTATGGCATTTACAACTGCCTACTCCACGTCTGTCGAAATTTTTCTTTTCGTGTCTATATCTTTAGCTCTTAGAATTAATTTAACTCTTGAACCTTAAGCCCTAACTCCAGAACAAATGCAAAGCAAAGCCTTTATCGACAGACTTCGCAGTCGGCTATTAGGGTACAGGATAATTACGGGGCTGGTGCAACAATCCTACTGATTCTATCTAGCAGCACCGCCTAGCCGAGATTCTGGCCTAGCCTGAAGACTGGTTTGTTAGACCAGCGTTGTACCTCGAAGCTAACTGATATGGACGGACTCAAGAACAAAAACTGCAATTTTTACCACTAAAAGTTTAGGTAAATAAAAAGAAAGGATTTTGATAATTTTCCGTACATTAGAACATAATTTTTCCGGCTTTTCTCCACCACTATGACAAACTTTTTCCAGAAAATATTTTGTTTGAACTGCTAAGAAAGTTTGCTTACATTTTTATCCAAAAATTTTAATTCTACGATGCTTGGGCCAAGAGTTATAAAGATTTAAACAAGCGATGTCTGAGAAAAAAACGGAATATTTCCTTTGCAGTTTTTTCGGAAAATAGAAGACATAGAATTTTTATAGTGATCTCGTCCAAAGTCCATTGACTACACGGGCACAAAATATAAAATAAATAATATGTAGCGACAGTCTGTACGAATTAAACGAAAATTTGCATATTAAATTTAATCAAATTAGGAGATAAACCCCCTTCCCTTCCCTTCCCTTCCCTACGAATATAGTTGCGCCACTGCACAAAACACAAATCCGAGCAGAAAAGCAGTTCGATCGGGTGAAAAACATGACAAAATCGGGAAAAAACGTGACAAAAACGGAGGTAGACAAAATCGAGGGCAGACAAAATCAGGAAGTGACAAAATCGGGTTACAATGATAATTAAGAATTATTGTCAAATAGTCTTAGTAGAACTCGAAAACGTTGATATCTATCACCGAAATTTTGACCAAACGTTCAGCAGTCCTACGGTGTACGGTAAAAAAATTAGGTGTGCGGGTTCTTCTTTAAACAGAATAAATATTCAAATTATGCTTGATTTCAATATCGACGGTTGGTTTTTCCAAAAGCTATTGAAAGGGCACTACAAGTATTTAAATGGCAGGTACGAAAATTTACTGACAAGATAGTGGATCAGGGAATTTCGGAGAACAAGAAAAACAACGTATTACATAATTATTGAAAACTTTATTTTTATGACACAAATTTTAATTAAAAGTTTGTTATAATGGGACGCAAATACAGCAAAAACTATAAATACAACGATATGCATATGATATTCAAGGTTGTTTACATATTGTTCCTATCAATTTGAGTTCAACTTCGATCCAAAAATATGAAATTATTGTTTCTTACATTATATGTTTTTATTAGTAGGTACGCAGATATTTATACATACTTGAATCAGTAATCATAATTTATAGGTTCTATCATTGTTTTTATTATATTAATCCTAATTCTACTCTGCAACTGATTAGAAGAGCGGCTGTATTTAATTTTTAGCAATTTATTACAATTTTTCAATATTGTCATCTATTTGTATGATAACGCTATACATATTGTGTTGTCTATGGCGTTTTAGGAATTCATATAAATTTAATTCATATTTGTCATTTTCTCTATTCCGATACTTTTGATAATCGTGCAAATTTTGACATAATATTTGGAGATTTTTAATGTTTATTATACCTCAATTTTCTACTTATATGTATTATATTATTTATAAATTTTGCGAATCCTATTTCCATGCTTGCTCAAGCTTCGTTAGTTCTATTTGAATTAGTTTCTGTTTCAAACTAAACCTGTAAAATTAATATTTCAGTGTTCCGCCTAATTTTCAAATTGCCTAATGTTGCCTTATTATTTTAAACTATTTTACATCAAACTGTTGTTGTTATGCAACAGTTTTTTCAGCCTTCCATTTAAATATTCAAAATATCAAAATATTTAATTCAAATTAAAGATCACAATAGGGTTAATCCATTTAGTTTAAGCCTTGATCAAGACAATATATAAATAAAAAATAATAACACCCAATAGACAATACAGTCTTCCTCTGCAAACAAAAACCATCAATGTGGGTGTATAAAATGGTGACGTTTTGATTAATTTTTTGCAATGTTTTTTCGCCAAGAGTTAAATCGCTCAGTTGCAATCACACATATTTGTTACGCATGATAAATGTTTTACTTTTCTGATAGAAAATGCAATATTTTAGGAAAATGGTTATTGTTATCAATAATTTAAGAAATAGCTTAGCAAAATAGTTAACAAGTTTTGAAGACGGTGGAACACGCATAGGGTTGCCAAGTGGCCGGTTTTTGGCCGGCCAGATCGGTTTTTCACTTGCAAAGCCGGTGGCCGGTCAATCCTGCAAAAAGGCCGGTTTTCTGACATACGAAGCCCGATTTGTACTTTTTGCCTGATTTGTTAAATTTTCTGATAAATTTATTAGCAATCCTGAGCAGTATACTTTGCTTCTGGCGGTAATATACGTTAAATTGTCCACTAGCACCATAAGCAACCCAGCAAACATTTTGGTCTGTATAACTTAATTCTAAATGAGATAAACGTCAGCATATAAGGTCTATCAAATCATATATCATGCGCAGAAACGGCATATACATGCAAAAGTGGAGGCGATATACATGATTTAGTTCTTCAGAATAATTGAAATGACGACAAAACAAAACAGTTTATACGACTGAGCCGATTGACTGGACTGCATTTCGACAGAGTTACGATAATATTTCTACTTTACCTTTCGCCTTTCCACCATGTGGTAAACGGCAAGTGTCAAAAATTGCATACAGAGCAGGCTATTTATAGCCAAATATTCGCCCTGAAAGTTAATGAGACAAAAAAGTAAAAGCTTTGCTGAAAGCTTTTTTTCATAAGCTTCCACCAGGAGGATATTACCGACCTGTCACAATACTTAACTTTTTTGTCTATATCATTTAAAACAAGTTGTACTCACCTGGTTTAGAACCAAGAATCACCCGCACCGCAGTATTTGTTCATTACCTTTAAGCTACTGGTACATCAGAACCTTAATGATATTTTTGCACATCTTAAACCGAAGTCATCGTACATGTAAGCAATGACGTACATGTAAGTACGGATTTGATTTATTCTCATCCGACATACGAGTTTGTGTCAATTGTGACTGAATTTCTGTGTCGTAAATAAGTTTGCATTCGATCGTTAATTTTAATGATAATGTTGACTTCATGGAATGATATGCAGTACCTTTGTTAGCATTCCGTGGTACAGATTGTTCTAAATATACATTAGAATAAATACGTTATATGCATATTCATATTTGATTACATGGAGATAATATTATTAAAGCTCAAGTACAAAAATATTGTCTGTTATTTCAGAAGCTCTTAAAAAGAAATTAAAAGTTATTTAAAATAGAATGCTACTTAACATTTGTATTTCTTCTGAAAAGCCATAAGATGCACTGATATTAAGGCATTTAGATTAGCGGAATGAATCATAATCTAGACTTGCCCAGTTCTGAGAAATACTCTCCTTGGTAAATTTTAAGATTTCCGTTCGTTCACTTTCCTATCAGAGAAATATCTAAAAAATTATGTGTTTCTATTTTTAACATTTTTAATTTTTAAAACGTTACGTTACGTGGTTTTAATACGCCAAAAAACAATCAAACTCCTCAAAGAGTGCTTCTTCAAACAGATCTTTTATTGTCTTGTCAATATGTCTTAATCATTATATGCTTGCTGCTTAATATTTAGGCGGGCTTATTTGAATTATTAACATTTTTAAAATAGTTAACAAGGTAATTGTAAAAGTTTTTCAAACCAGGTAATAGTTTTTTGAATATTCCACCACAATCAAAATAAGTTCAATTTTAACAAAAGAAATAAATAGTTATTTAAAGTTAAAATAAAAGCGAAGAAGCCGTTAATTTTTTTGGTTGACAAATCTGCATTAAGAACGTATCCTTGAAATCTCTCTATTTTGTTGTTTTTGTTGTAAAGAAATAACAACAGATTTGAACGTGTTTTGATGCAAATCATATTTTAATGCACCTAGAATCTCATGATTATCACTGCTTGTATATAAATCTAAAACGATGTCATATAGGACATTTTGCAAAACATAATCCGATGAAAACTGTAATTAAATATGATTACATCTTCATGATAGCCATTGTTGATAACTAAATCTAAGAAATCGTCATATGCGATATTCGCTTAGCATAACCCGATTAACTTTCGACCTATTTACGATTTTTACTTTTAATTTGTATGTCAATCATCGTGTGCATTACATACGATGAAATTTACACAATATGCTTACAACATGTGTACATTTATACGAGTCCGATGTGATATCCATTTATATAAGATTAAATCTCGACATGAATATACGATATCTGGTTTGCTGGGAAGTAGTTGTCAATCTGAATCTAGCTATCTTCAATAATTCATTCAATGTTCGCTGTGGTTTCGACTGTGATGTCCTGCCGTTCGCTATCTTCACAATTGACTGCTCATCCCATTTACACAAAAAACTGTCAACCGACTTCCGGCGACTACTCAAATAATATGTCATTAACGCACATTAGACATTCCATCCTCTAATAATATACTGCTATAACCCCCCCCCCCCGCATTTTCATTTTTTGAATGCCTGGCCGACCGGCCGGTTTTTGTAATTTTCAGACTTGGCAACCCTAAACACGCATAATGCATAATTTATTTTAGTATGTTCTGTAATTTAGGGCAACCGTTGAATGTTTTTACAAGTTTTGGGAATAAATAAAAATTTTAAAGTATGATTGTGAAACTTCTGAAGTGAAGTACCCAAACTGACCTATTTACTTACCATTATTTTGACTGGATTGCAATTTTGGTCGAAAACGATCAAGAAGCTGTTTCACTGATTACAGTATTCTTAACAGTTACGCCCCCATGAACTGAAAACATTAGCATCACCCTAGATATATTAAAAAATTAGGTAAGACTACTTTGAGAAATACAGCCAACATGGATAGAACATGCGCGAATGCTAGCTAATGCAAATAGAACAGCACAACATATATCGGTAAACGAATCATCGGTATTTTGGCTCTAGTAAGAGTCGGATTTTATTAGGTAATTTTTTTATGCCAAATATCTGTTTGCAAAAATTACCCCGGAAGTACCCACGTGCTTTTTAAAGAAGTGAAGAGCCGCAAGTTCGACATCGTAACGCTGCAGGAGGCATGCTGGAATGGAACGATGGTACGTACGTATAGAGATGGTCATACCATCTACCAGAGCTGCGGCAATACACACGAGCTGGGCACTGCTTTTATAGTGATGGCCGAGATGCAGAAGCGAGTGATCGGCTGGTGGCCGATGAACCCCCGAATGTGCAGATTAAGAATCAAGGGCCGATTCTTTAATATTAGCATAATTAACGTGCACAGCCCTCACCTCGGAAGTACCGATGATGACAAAGACAAATTCTACGCGCAGTTGGAGCGTGAATACGACCGCTGCCGAAGACATGATGTCAAAATTATCATCGGGGACTGTAATGCTAAGGTTGGTCAGGAGGAGGAAGTCAAACCGGTGATTGGACGGTTCAGCGCCCACCCGCAAACGAACGAAAACGGCCTTGACTTGTCGACTTCGCCGCCTCCAAGAACATGGCCATACGTAGTACCTTCTTCCAGCATAACCTCTGCCATCGGTACACCTGGAGATCACCCAACCAGACAGAATCACAAATCGACCACGTTCTGATAGATGGTCGGCACTTTTCAGACATCATCGACATCAGAACCTATCCGGGCGCTAACATTGATTCGGATCACTACCTAGTGATGGTAAGGATACGTCAAAAACTATCTGTTCTGAACAACATACGATACCGGCGCCCGCCATGGTATAATGTAGCGCAACTGAAGCAACCGGGGGTCGCCTAAAACTACGCGTTGTCTCTCGAAACCGCATTGCCGGAAGAGGGTGAGCTGGACGAAGCCCCTCTTTGGACTGGAATGCCGTGAAAACAGCCATTAACAGCGTAGCGGAGATCGTCCTAGGCCGTGTGGCACCGAATCGACGTAACGAATGGTTTGACGAGGATTACCAGCAGATATTGGCTGAGAAGAAAGCAGCGCGGGTACAAATGCTGCCTAGAGCCACCCGTCAGAACGTGGAGCGATACAAACAGAAGGGGAGGCAGCAAACCCGACTGTTCAAGGAGAAGAAGCGCCACTAAGAGGAGAAGGAGTACGAAGAATTCGAACAGCTGTGCTGCTTTCACGATACACAGAAATTCTATCAGAGACTCAACGAATCTCGCAAAGGCTTTGTGCCGCGAGCCGAAATGTGCAGAGATAAAGATGGAGGTATCTTGACTGACAACCGTGCGGTGATCGAATGGTGCAAGCAGCACTACGATGAACACCTGAATGGCGTGCAGGCGGAAGACCATGATAGCGGAAGAAATGACCACATTGGAGTAGCAAGCAACGAAGATGTGCCACCCCCATCCAGCGGCTGAAAAACAACAAAGCGGCGGGAAAGGATGGCATTGGAGCGGAACTTATTAGAATGGGCCCGAACAAGTTGGCCGGCTGTCTGCATCAACTGATTACGGAACGACTACCTGAGGAGTGGAAAGACGGGGTTACCTGCCCTGTCTACAAGAAAGGTGATAAGCTGAATTGTGAGAACTACCGAGTGCTGTCCCAAGTCATCTTTCATCGACTATCGCCAATAGCCAATGGGTTTGTGGGAAGTTATCAGGCCGACTTCATGGAGAGTCGGTCTGCAACGGACCAAATCTTCACCCTGCGGCAGATCTTCCAGAAGTGCCGCGAATTCCGATTCCCCACGCACCACCTGTTAATCGATTTCAAAGCCGCATATAATAGCGTAAACCGACAAGAGCTATGGAAAATTTTGGACTAAAACGGCTTTTCGGGTAAGCTTACTACTGTGTTACCTGACTCATAACGCACCCCTATTTCCGAAATTCTAAAATCTCTCACGCTTTTATTTTTGGAGTAAACATTTAATTTCTTATGTTATACAGTTGATATTTGTATGCTCTATTCGAATTTATGATCAATTAAACGAAAAACCACAAAGTTTGTGAGTTACGAGACCCTTCCCCGTATATAACGTATATTCGTTATGAGTCAGGTAACACAGTAGACTTATCATGGCTACGATGCATGGGATCCAGTGCTGTGTGAGAATCTCGGGTGGATTGTCGGACCCATTCGAATCTCGCAGGGGACTTCGACAAGGAGATGGTCTTTCCTGCCTGCTATTCAACATTACGCTTGAAGGTGTTATAAGACGAGCGGCGATCGAAGTGCCGGGCACGATTTTCAATAAATCCAGTCAATTTATCTGCTATGCTGACGACGTGGATGCTGTTGGCAGAACATTTGAGGCGGTGGAAGATCAGTACACCAAACTAAAACGCGAAGCAGAAAAGATTGGATTGAAGATAAATACGTCTAAAACGAAGTATATGCTGGCGCGACAGGACCCGCTAGGGCATTACCATGGTAATCGACGGGGATGAGTTCGAGATAGTCGACGAGTTCGTATACCTTGGCTCACTGGCAACAGAGGACAACAATACCAGCCGTAAGATTAAAAAACGTATTAAAAGTCGGGGCTACTACGGACTCCACAAACACTTGCGGTCGAACAATGCGGGGGCTCACAAAGTGCACACTGTACAAAACGCTAATTAGACCGGTTGTTTCTACGGGCACGAAACGTAGACACTGGTAGTAGAGGACCTACGGGCACTCGGAGTTTTCAAACGGCGGGTGCTAAGAACCATCTTTGGTGGAGTGCAAGAGAACGGTGTATGGAGGCGAAGAATGAATCACGAGCTCGCGCGTCTTTACGGCAAATCCAATATTCAGAAAGTGGTTAGAGCTGGACGAATACGTTGGGCAGGACATGTTGCTAGAATGCCGGACAACTATCCTGCAAAAATGGTTTTCACATCAAATCCGGTAGGAACAAGACGAAGAGGGGCACAGCGAGCGAGGTGACAAGACCAGGTGGAGCGAGCACTTGTTGCCCACGGAGCTGGAGATCAGCTACCATGGACCGAAATAGATGGAGAAATTATACTGCGCAGGCCTTGTCGTAAGACGTTAGGTCAATTAAGTAAGTAAGTAAGTAAGTAAGTAAATAAGTAAGTAAGTAAGTAAGTAAGTAAGTTGTTTGCTAACAATTTTGCTTACACATATTTGAAGATAATAACATAGGGGGAAGTCCAATACCGGACACGTAAGGATTTTGACATACATAAAACACTTAGCATTACTTCAGTTTTATTAACTGAAAGAGTGATTTAGAAGACTATTTTCCAATAAAAATAGGTTACACATACTTGCATCACTAATGAACCATTTTAAAAGCCAAATGAGAAATCGATAAAAATCATTACTTGAAAATTGTGTCTCCCAGTACCGGACACTTAATAGAAATCATAAAATAAAACAATTCAGGGCTTAACTTCTACAAAACTTATTTCAAAATGTTTGAAATCTCTTATTGCTTGCATACTTGTTGACTAAAGATTTAAATACTAGATCAAAGCTCTTCTGTTTTCCTCGAAAAATTTATCATCAATTGGTTTCCTTTTTTTCATATTTAAGGTAATCGGTTCGGTATAAGTGATGTTTTCTTTCTTCTCCATACCTTTTTTTTGTAAAATCTTAATTTCATTCAAGAATTTAACTGAACCAAGCAAAGCATTTTGCTGTCCGGTATTGGTGGACGGCTCGGTGTCCGGTACGGGGTACGGTAATCACTAAGTACAATTTATATTTTTTAACGAGTTAAATAACTTTGTGGAAAAATGAACTATGGAGCTTGGAAAATATTTAATGAAAGATATTTTATACATGAAAAACCCGAATTAATCCACCTAGCGGCGTGACCTAGCCTTTCTACTGACACAATAATCATTTAATTTCTCAGAAACATCTGAACAGAACAGAAAAATAATGTTAACACAAAAGATAATTTTCGCAGACTTGAATGAATATATATATATAGAAAATTAGAAATTAACCCTCTAACGGGTCTACAGACGGCCTTAACTTTCGGGCTTCAGAGCCACATACGAAACTTGTTTTGAATTGATAAAAAAGAAGAAAAACAAAAAGTTATTTATATCCTTTAATTCTACTACTGTGTTTTATTGATATATACGTATTTCGGTCTCGACGTGTGACCTTCATCAGTATCTAACTAACTTAGACTGTTTTGTTTTGAATTGACAATATGAAATATGTGTTCATAGCAGATGTTTTGATATTTTGATATTAACCATGCGTTCAAAAGTTAGCATCTTTGAAAAACAAGAATTCAGAAAAATTATTATTATACTTCACTTTTGAAGAAATAGGATATGGACAACAAAATGATTAATCTGAAAATTTTACTATTAGTTTGTTTGGCTTCGATTTTGCAACATATCTGAATTAGAAAAAATAACTGATTAGAGCATTAGATATGAAAAAGAGAAATTTCTTAGCTGGTGCTCCTTCAGATAATTATTTTTGCATAAAAATCAAAACTTGAGCCTCTTTTGAATGTACTTTCATGAAAAGATAGTCATTAGCCTGATCGCATCGTTTTTACAATGTTAGAGGGTTAAGAAAACAAGAAGTCGAAAAATAGTGCAAAAGCTGCGCCATAAACATGCTTGAGAATGAAAAATATGATCGACATGATTTCCAGCGCTTGTCATTTTGGATTTATTTATTAAAACATGATACATGACATAAGACATCTGTCCTTTAAAATGTCACTAACGAAAACAACTTTTACAAAATTACTACCGTGCACCGTTTACTTCCTATTTTTCAAATAACATTTCTAATCTCTAATATCTAATGATTGAAAAGAGCATCTATTGATGCGCAAAATTTGTTTGAAATTTGTATAAATTTATTTGGAAAAATCAACTCACTAGTATTTTTGCCTTTCTACTATATAAATATATAGTATAAAGGTATAGAAATCACTTGAAAAACCGGAAATGGAAAGAAGGTCCTGCGGGCCGAATGTTATATACCATTCGACTCAGTTTCGAAAACTGAGCATTTTCTGTGTGTGTGTATGTATGTGTGTGTGTGTGTGTGTGTGTGTGTATGTAACGCTTTTAATCTCACTCACTTTTCTCGGAGATGGCTGGACCGATTTTAATGTTCTTAGTGTCAAATGAAAGGTCTAGGTGTCCCATTGGTCGCTATTGAATTTCATTTTGATCGGACTTTTAGTTCAAAAGTTATGTATAAAAATACGAAAAATATGGGACTTCATTATCTCATAGATCCCTTAACCGATTTGAACAAAATTGATTGCATATGAAAGAGGAGCCTTACAAACCCTTAACTTCCAAATTTCATGATGATTGGACTTGTAGTTTGAAAGTTACATAAAGAAATGTGAAAAAATAGTATTTAATACATATTTTTGTAACATTTAAACATTAATTCAATGAAAAACATCACACATTTTATTATTATTTGAAAATTACTGCTGAGATCTATCAAACGAAACCGAGTTATTTAAAATCGGACGGTTCATTCAAAAGTTATTCAAACTTTAACACTTAAGCACCGTATATTAAACCGTTAAAACGTGTGAAATCAAAACGTATCAATCAAATGTTGATTGTATTCAATGTGTGCGATGTATGTATGTATGTATGTATGTATGTATGTATGTATGCATGTATGTATGTATGTATGTATGTATGTATGTATGTATGTATGTATGTATGTATGTATGTATGTATGTATGTATGTATGTATGTATGTATGTATGTATGTATGTATGTATGTATGTATGTATGTATGTATGTATGTATGTATGTATGTATGTATGTATGTATGTATGTATGTATGTATGTATGTATGTATGTGTATGTATGTGATGACAATTTGCAATGAAATTCAAGAAAAGTGAGAAACATGTCAAAAGTCAGAAGTTTTTGAAGCCTCTTAGTGGAATACGAACTCTGAAATAAAAGAAAAGCAAAAAACTTTTACCGACTAAATTCCACTATTTAATATTTATTCGCGACAGATACGTATACCCTTTGAAAAAAGACACTGATGAAGCCTGCATGTTGTAGGCGAACTACGTATCTGTCGCAAATAAATATTAAATAGCGGGATTCAATTGCAAAGTTTTTTCTTTTCTTTGATTTTAGATTTCAATTGTCATTTTCTTCACTTGCTGTTACTCACAATTGCACGCAAAGCAAAAAGCGGAGAAAAGCAGTTAATTTAAGTATATAAGTATAGTGTTTTATAGGATCAAAATACTAGTGAGTTGATTTTTCCAAATAAATTTATACAAATTTCATACAAATTTTGCGCATCAATATATGCTCTTTTCAATCCATAGATACTAGAGCTTAGAAATGTTATTTGAAAAATAGGAACTAAACGTTGCACGGTAGTAACTTTGTACGATTTGTTTTCGTTAGTGACATTTTAAAGGACAGATGTCTTATGTCATGTATCATGTTTTAATAAATAAATCAAAAATGACCAGCACTGGAAATCATATCGATCATATTTCTTATTCTCAAGCATGTTTATGGTGCAGTTTTTGCACTATTTTTCGACCTCAACTTGTTTTCCTAACCCCCTAACATTGTAAAAACGATGCGATCAAGCTAATGACTATCTTTTCATGAAAGTACATTCAAAAGAAGCTCAAGTTTTGATTTTCATGCAAAAATAATTATCTGAAGGAGCGCCATCTAAGAAAAAGTTCAATTTCTCTTTTTCATATCTAATGCTCTATTCAGTTATTTTTTCTAATTCAGATATATTGCAAAATTGAAGCCAAGCAAACTAATAGTAAAATTTTGAGTTTAATCATCCAACAATATCCTTTTTCTTCAAAAACGAAGTATAATAATAATTTTTCTGAACTCCTGTTTTTCAAAGATGCTAACTTTTGAACGCATGGTATTAATATCAAAATATCAAAAAAAATCTACCCTTTGGGCTAAAACCACTCAAAAAAATATCAAAAAATATGCTATGAACGCATATTTCATATTGTCAGTTCAAAACAAGTTTCGTATGTGGCTCTGAAACCCAAAAGTTAAGGCCGACCGATTATAAAACTAAATAAGGTGTTCATCAAATAACATAAATGACGCTTACAAGTATTTACGCACCCAAGGAAAGAAAATAGAATTATTCTACGCAATACGTTGTGAATTTTACTGGCAAATAAGGATTTTGAGGAATACGGAACGGATATTTAAAAATATAGTCAAGTTAATTATAGATGTTCCTGAGAAATTAAATAATGATTATTGTGGCAGTAGAAAGGCTAGGTCACGCCGCTAGGTGGATTAATTCGGGTTTTAATCCTATACACCACTTTACCGACATGCTTAAATTAACTGCTTTTTTCGCTTTTTGCTTTTCTTGTACAATTGTGAGTAACAGCAAGTGAAGAAAATGACAATTGAAATCTTAAAGCAAAGAAAGAAAAAACTTTTCGATTGAATCCCACTATTTAATATTTATTTGCAACAGATAAGTAGTTCGCCTACGACGTGCAGGATTCATCAGTGTCTTATTTCAAAGCGTATACGTATCTGTCGCGAATGAATATTAAATAGTAGAATTTAGTCGGTAAAAATTTTTTATTTTCTTTAATTTCAGAGTTCGTATTCCACTAAGAGGCTTCAAAAACTTCAGACAATTGAAATGTTTCTCACTTTTCTTTGCAAATTAGAAAATTGCAAATTGTCATCACATACACACGTACATACATACATACATACATACATACATACATACATACATACATTGAATACAATCAACATTTGATTGATATGTTTTGATTTCACACGTTTTAACGGTTTAATATACGGTGCTCAAGTGTTAAAGTTTGAATAACATTTGAATGAACCGTCCGATTTTAAATAACTCGGTTTCGTTTGATAGATCTCAGCAGTAATTTTCAAATAATAATAAAATGTGTGATGTTTTTCATTGAATTAATGTTTATATGTTTCAAAAATATGTTTTTAATACTATTTTTTCACATTTCTTTATGTAACTTTCAAACTACAAGACCAATCGTCATGAAATTTGGAAGTTAAGGGTTTGCAAGGCTCCTCTTTCATATGCAATCAATTTTGTTCAAATCGGTTAAGGGACCTGTGAGATAATAAAGTCCCATATTTTTCGTATTTTTATACATAACTTTTGAACTAAAAGTCCGATCAAAATGAAATTCAATAGCAACCTATGGGACACCTAGACCTTTCATTTGACACTAAGAACATTAAAATCGGTCCAGCCATCTCCGAGAAAAGTGAGTGAGATTGAAAGCGTTACATACCCATACACACACATACACACGCACACACACACACACACATACATACACACACACAGAAAATGCTCAGTTTTCGAAACTGAGTCGAATGGTATATGACATTCGGCCCGCAGGACCTTCTTTCCATTTCCGGTTTTTCAAGTGATTTCTATACCTTTATACTATATATTTATATAGTAGAAAGGCAAAACGTAATTTTAAGCGACCGAATAGTACTCTAATGCTGATCCGAAAATTAGCCTAAACATAACAGTTCGATCGGCGGTAGATAAAAACAAACAAATCTCTGTTTTCATGAATGATTCTGACCTATAAAATCACACATGTTAACTTTTTGTCCTTTTTATTGATTTTATCATATTAGCTACTAAGGTGCACCATTTGAAGCTGTCCGGCACTGGAAGACTTTCCTCTATATTTGTGTTTGACCGTTTGGAGTGCTGCGATAATATTGATATTCTCAGATATTATTCAAAAACCAAGAAGTGGGCAATTGGGTGGTGGACAACAATTGGCAAACTACCTTAAGTGCTCATTTGATCGAAGGCTCTATAAACAAGCGGCGTGCAAGCAGAGCCGATTCGTTTGGCAATTATGTAACCTGAATTTATATAAAAAAAAAATAATCCAAATTTATTTCGACTGTTTTACATTTATTCGCAACAGATAGGTATTTCGCTTATAACTTGCAGGCTTCATCAGTGTCTGTTTTCGAACACTGATGAAGCCTACAAGTCGTAGGCGAAATACGTATCTGCCACGAATAAATATAAAACAGTAGAATAAATTTGGAAAAAGTCTTCTTTTATTTTACTTCAAGTTCAGTATTCTAATAATGTTGATTTTTATTGAAGGCAATTTTTCAAATATCTTTAGTCAACAAGTGCAAGTAAGTATGTCAACAAGTATCCTGAATTGGTTTATTTATGATTACTGTAAAGTGTCCTCTTCTACTTCCACAGAAGTTATGCCGAGTGTTGATTTTATATTTGTCAAAATTCTTTGGTATCCAGTACTGGGGGACTTCCTGCTATTAGATCGTAATGACAAAACTGTAGATAAAAGTTTATCCATAGTAAAAGTTCAACATGAAAGTTAAATTTGTTTGATATAGTGGATAGTAAATTACACAAGTTTTCTACCGTCAAGATTTATGAACTTATGAATAAAAACAATATACAAAAAATTCCAATCGAAGAACATTTTTTTATGAAAATCAGTTGGTAAAAATTATTAGGTTGTAAAAGTGTTTTACAAAAGTTTCTACGACGGAAAATCGAAAAATTAGGTTTTAATTCTGAGAAATTCCTATTTTACTTTTTTTATATGTCGGTTTATACGAAACCGTATAAATAATATTCTAGAGTTATGGTCGATTTTCCTAAACATTTATTTAGGCTATTACAAATATTTTATAAAGTTTTTGTTCCTCCGGTGTTGGGCCACTGGAGGGGGGGGGGCGAAAAAAACAGAGATTTTTTTAAACGAGCAAGAAAAATATTGATTTGAGGCATTTTTATTTAAAGTTTAAACGTGAAAACAAATCTATTCTTGCTTTTAATAGGGTAAGCGTACCCTTAGTGGAGGTAGTACCAATAGTGATGGTACTTGAATAAAATACGCCCTTCATGAGATAAAACGCAATTATGCTTCTAGATAACGTTTATATAATCTGCACCTGGGTTATACAGGTTTAGTTGAAATAATCGTCTCTTCCCTTAGTTGTAAAATGAAATCTATAGAAATATTCCACTGGTTTTGTTAAGATTTTCTGAATAAAAAATCTTCCATAAAATTTTTCGCGATGCTGAAAAATTCCAAAGAAAGTCGGAAAAAGTATTTTCTATTGCTTGGAAAGTTTTAAACTTATTTTTTTTCTTATTCACCAACTCATTTTTTTAATGGTGAAAAATCACGATAGCGTTATTATGTTGAATATAACGCCATTATATTCAACCGACCGAAAGCAATTGCGATGGTTTATTTAAAAAGTGTGATTAGATAATATTAGCTTTAGTAATGTTTCAGGCAGAGTGATGACATGCTGTGCGTTCTTTAGAAAAACACGATTCAGTATCGCGCAGATTTAAGCACTGACTTTTTGTTCACGTGATGAATCTCAAAATCATAGATCCTAGAAAGAAAACGTGAAACTTATGAACGTTTAATTAAATTTTAAATTTGTTGATAACTTTCAACAGAAAACCCGTCATATTTACATAATTCAAAACAGTTATCAGGGGGCATTTATATAACACATGAGCAGTTTAGGAGTTTGGGGGGTTTGAAAATGTCCACGCTTGTTCGCGGAAGGGCGGCCGATCGCGCGTTTGTCAATTTAGCAAGCCAAGGCGAAAACGTATTGTGGCTTGATAAAGTCAATGGCCAAGCTTAGGTACGCTGGTTGGTTACTGTTGCAGAAGAAAGACCGTCAAACTGAAACGGGTTTTTAAATAGCCGATATTTCACAGTAATTAAAATATAGTAATTGAAAACAAAATGCCATCAGCACCGAACCAGTAAGTTTGCGTTTAGTAAAATTGAAAATATGATTGAAAAAATAGTATTCTGTGCAATTCTGCAGCTACAAAACATAATAAAGTACACTACACAAAATATTCAACAAATAGGTACAAGTTCCGATAATATCACTCATAATGTTATCTACAATTGATTATATCTCAGCATTCCGTTTGTTTCATTTTAAGTTGTACAAAGATTCTGTATCTAAACCACCTAATGATAATTTTTTAACATTTTACGGATTATAAAGTGAATACTGAAAACTTCCGGTATAAAAATTTAGAAAAATTACTCAAAAGAAATATTAATGATAAAAATAAATTAAAAACAAGAAAAATTGTAAGAACATGATAAAGATTAGGAAAAAATAATCGAAAACTATTCAAACTGAAATCTTAATTAAAAGTAGAATAGCTTTTTCACTGCTTTGCTTTCTACATAATTTGATTTTCAACCTGAGTTGCATTTTATTTACGTATTTATCCTTAATTTAAATCCACATTTATACAAAAGTTAAATTAAACGAGATATATATTTCAGAGATGAGAACATTTATTTCACCGCATTTCATGTTTTCAAAATCAATAAAGCAACCAAACTTACATTACCCATCCGAATTCCTGAGTTGCTTCGGCAAGGCTACCGGAAGACTGCTCAACGGTAAACATTCGTGATGTGTTGCAGTGGCGGAGATTCCTGCTGCAGGTAGTGGCTGAGGCGGGAAACTAGCCACATAATGAGGAACCGACTACCTAGATGAATATGTATAATCCTGCATTTTAAACATTTTAAAACGCTTAAAAAACACTAGAATTCACTTAGCACACTTTTGCTTAATAATTGCACACTATATTTTGCTTTTCCGTTCAAATTTTATCAGGCAAACGCCACCAGCTAACGGTAAACACTTTTCAGGCGACTTCACATAAGAACTTCACTACTGGCGTTTTATTTAGCACTCTGCATTTTTTTCACAAATGCAACGACCTATCACTTAAAATAAAATCACTTCTTTGGTTCATCAAAATTAGTAGTTTATTTATTATAAATTAATCAACAAATAGTCAAACGAAAAAGCAGTCAAGAAAAATTGACGAATCGCACGCGCACGGTTTACTTCGATTCGTAATGAATGTAAGTCACGGAAATCGGGAATGACAGTTCCTATTCCAACCTATGCAAAAAAAACGTCGCCTCAACGAACGGGCTCAAGTTGACAACTTCATGCAGTTTTTCAATTTTTTATCTCTCGTGTTTCGCATCACACACACGCGCGGCTCGAGCGCGCGTCATGTGTTAGTACGTGTAAACATTCGTTCGAGTTGCGTTTCGTGCTCAAACCAGATGAATCTTCAAGAATTCGAACACGACATAGAAAATATGAGAGAGAACGTCGGACGATTTTCGGTCTGGGCTCGTTAGAAAAGTGATCGTATATCGAACGCTGTCAGATACATAAAATTACATAAGGTTTTGAAAAATCATGCTATCATGTGATTCAATCTTTATACTGAAAACGGTTGCTTGAAAGACAGCGTTACATCATCCATGCTTTTTTTTTGTTTGGTTGAATCCAGTTTCCATCTCTCCTGGTAGCGCCGCTTCGCATTGCTGCAACAACCTGTCTGTCACTGGAAGTGGTCTCGAATCAATCGCCCAACGACTTTCGATAACAGGTTGCAAAGACAGACAATTTCATCTCAAGCGCAAATCGGCACCGATCGGTAGTTAGTTTCTCCGGTTGTCATTTGAAACATACATACATCGGCGCCCATTAGAAAGCGCATCGATTAGTGGTAGTAGCGCGCAATTTATGCACGGAAGATATTTGCTCGAAAAAAAGAAGCTAAATTGCATCTTAAACTACGCGACAACTTTCGCTTGTTTTGCTATGTAGCGGAATCATCATCATCATCCATCAAGCTGGCAGCACGTGCCACACGGTCAATAATAACAGTGAATCATCCGACACTGCTAGGCAAGGCAAGGCAACCGGAGAGCGATTAATGATGGTGGATGGATATTGTGCTGTTATTTTCGACTGCGCTTTGCAGGCCAGTTCGTCGCTTCGAAAGAAGTCACAGACCTGTAGCCAGTGTTTCTGCCTGCAGCAATTAGAAACACAGAAAAAAAAATCGGTATAGAATAAAACTGGCTGGCTCTGACTGCGGAAGGTTATCGGAAATGGTGAGTGAGCACCGAAGAGAAAATAATGCATGAAAAGAAGTGAAGGATGCTTTTAATTTCGTTTTTATATTTTTACAATTTCCATGGAATTGCCTATTGCTTCAGGTAAGGTCTTCCTCTCGGTTCAATATTTAACATACTAATGGAAGTGACGTTGCAGCAGCAGCGTTGAAAGCTAAGAATATTGAACGTTTTACAGTAACAGCTGGAGTCATAAACCATGTTCCTTCAATGGGAGGAGGAATGGTGTGTAAATAATATTGATAATCTTTTTTGATTACTTGGTGGATGGTATATTTACTCTCTTAGTCACGCATTACACCGCCGTTTCTTTTTGCTACTAGAGACGCAGAATAAGTGACAGACAGTATGGACGACTGCGAAGGAAAAGCGAGCGAAGTGAAATCTAAACGAAAAAGAAATGTATGTTGCTGAAACCATTATTTGATTGAATACATAAGCAGCACTTTTGCTGTCGGTTTGCTTCGAATGCGATAACATTCGCATGGCGGCGTCTTTATTGAAGTCTATGCACTATGAGCATGTATGTATGTATGGTATGTATAAAAGGGGGCAAACACATGTCTGCCAGGGCACTTATAGCGATAACTGGAGCATGCGCGTTAACCGACTGGTACGATGGGAGTTTGATTGTGCAAAACAATCAAAATGTTGAATAGAAAAAATGGCAACAATAACTTAAACGATTTGTTTCGGTAGTTCACAGATTAATCGACAGATTTAAAAAAAACATTCTAAGGCTCACATTATTTTTTCTAAATTGTGTCGCACCGTTTCGCCTACGATGTACAACACCCAGTGCGGCCTTGTACCGTGCAAGCTTGTGTCAACCTGTTCCCTTCCTTCTTCCAACAACATTACGAAAAATTGTAAGTAGCGAAGCGTTTACAGAACAGCAACGAAAAAAAACAGATCCAAATTTGCAAATCCACCTCATCGCAGATATTAATGTAAAACCTATTTATAAACTGACAGCATCTCCTGTGCACAGGGCGCGCGCGAGTGAAGGCAAGATTATCCTATCCCCGTCAGAGATGATGATGCGATGGGCAAGCGTACGAGCAATCCAATTCGATATGACGTCACTCCGGTTTCAGGGTTTGTTTTCGTAAGGCAGAGACAGAGACGTAGAGAAAGAACGAACGAACGAACGAACGACCGACCGACATTAAATACTAAATCAAGCATTCAGTCGCTGGTGTGATGAAGGTGCCATGAACTTCTTTCGCACACACATCGAGTGTTCGAGTATTCAATCGGGAAGACGGAAAAGGAACTTGTTTCCGATCGAATAGACAGATATGATGTGCAAATTAGTGTTGTGCGTGCGTACACCACGTGCATCTCGATCATGCACAGTCGGTAATTTTCGACTCCTTTCCTTACAGATTAAAAGCCAACGGAACGAGACCGTTAATTAGCGACGGTAGCGGGATTTGGCGTTGAAAGACATTGATTGCGACGACGACGACGACGTTGCTTAATGTTATGATGTGGCACAATATATTTTATTGTGTAACCTAGAAATGGTCAACATCGGAAAGTTGTTTACTGCGAAAGCACAAATAATACGACGAACACGTCCATAATAATTAGGCATTGTAGGTCGTCCGTCAGTCGGCAGTGAAAATTGAACCAACCATCGTGAGAAGTTGAATGTTTTCTGAAACAATTTGAGGCGTGTCTTTTAAGCGTTAGGTAACGTCGAAAAGTGGTAATAAAATTGTAATTTACTGTAATGTTGAACATTATTTATAATGCAGAAAAGTGCAATCGTCGAAAGTGTTTGTATGGCAAGAAATACGGTTGATTGACTTTACTGCAGAACGATATGAAATTTATCAATAAATTGAAAGTGCCGCAAGGTAGCAATTTGAGTTCCTTAATATGCAACTCATGTTATTTGACGCTACGCTACTGCTAGAGGCCGAAACCCAGATGAATTATGAGAATGACGTAAAATTATAATAAAGAAAAGCAAAGCGTCTTTCTAAGACTTGACTCTTCTTTATCGACAGACTTCGCAGCCGGCTATTATAATACAGGACAGTTACGGGGCTAGTGCGAAAATCCTACTGACTCCTCTATCTAGCAGCACCGCCCAGCCGAGGTTCGAAAATACAAAATTATATACAAAAATACATACACAAACTACAAAAATATATACAAAATTATAATAAATTCAACGTAAAAAAGGAAAGCCATGGGTATAACGTCCTTAACAACTTGACCCTTCTTTATCGACAGACTTCGCAGCCGGTTATTTAAGTACAAGAAAACATTTTTTATGATAGGTCATATTGCCATATTCTAGCTTTTTTTTTGGTTCGCAAGCAATAATTCATCAAAATAAAGCGTGAGTTGCAGAAACCAAGTTACAATCAATCGATATTCATGCCACAGAATGTAACTAAAATGATTTTGCTAGAAATTGATCGAATACATTTAGCTTGTTTAAACAATTGGTTTTTCAAAATTGAAAACTTTCGACAATAGATTGATTTTAGCAACCTATCATTCCAATATGCACGACAAAATTTAATGCGCATATGTTACACAATTACGGACGGAAACAGTTGAAAATTCATTATTGCTGAAAATTCAGCATTTTTTTCAATAAGTTCCTCAAAAATTAATTTTTTATACTTAACATTTGGTGATTGCATTTTTCAAGAATACATTGCTCTAGACAATTATAGAAGCACTCATACACACATTTTCGCAGGAAACCGCAAATCTCTAGGGCTGTCACTTGCAAAGTTATCACAAGTTCTTTAAGCTTATGTCTCTACTTGCTACATTCTGCTCTAAAGGTTTGTGAAGTTGAGGAAAATGCTTAACTTTAAAATAACTTTACAAGGAAAGGTCCTAGAAAATTGTGGTCTTCTGTAAAACCGTATGTTTTGAGTGCGTTAATAATTGCTTAGAACAATGTATTCTTGTAAAATGTAACTGACAAAAGTAAACTATGAAAATCTTATTTTGAAGGAACTTCCACTACCAAAATAGATCAAAATAATGGTCGCAGTGGTGCTTATCTTTTGCAAAAAATAACTCTACATCTATTGGAAATAGAATTTTTTTGTTCAGCAAAGTTGCTTATTTTTACAACTTTGGCGAAGAAGCCATGTCTCTACATTCTAAGTTCTAACTCTTAAAAGCTACTTCTGCTCTTTCCAGTTTACTCTTTCTAGTTTACGTCGTGACCGCGTAGTCACATACGGGTAATAAAAAGAAAAAAAAAAACAAACCCGGAGTTGGTCACGAGACTTACCGGAGCGAGTGTCGGCAACGCACTGCTTGTTTCTATTGCACCAACCGAGTAGATGATAACAGTCTATCTTCTCTTCTCGGCGGTGGAAACAAAGAGCAGTCATACAAAAATAATATAGTCGCATAGGAGTGTGTGGTGCGTATAGGGAATGATAGAATTGGGAGAATAAAACGAAACTAGGTATTAGACTATCAACTATCTAATATAACAGACGACAGTAGTTTAGTGAGTAAAACATTCGGGTGCCAACCAAAAGAGCGTGGCGCGTGCACAACCGAATATATTTTGGTCTATATTGAAATTTTCCAGTTCAATCAAATTAAACATTAGACACTTTCTTTTAAAAATAAAAAGCTGGTTTTTTGATTAACATAACTAGCACTTTCAACTTATGAGCATTCGGAACAACAACGTTCCGAAGCCAGTATATTGCTAAAAGGAAAGCAAAAGAGGCAAGAAAAAAGTTCTTCTATTTGCCCTTTTGGATCACAGTTCATGGCTATCGGGTATGAAATAGGAAAGGCAACTTTGAGAAGGAAAGCGCTCAACATAGCTCTGGCCATCTCAAGTGCCTACTTAGCGCCTCTAAGTGGTCATACCTGGAAATACTCCAATTTTTATAATTAAGTAGCCAAGCTAGGAGATGCGAGATCCTGAGGCTTTCAGTTCCTGATCCTAAGACTGTTGTAATGTTTCCATCCTATGTATCATAGGATGGAAAGCCGCCATTTTGTGCTGGTGGGAGTGGTTAGATGAGGTTAGGTTTCTTGTAAATTTCAAATTTTAAGGTTTCTGCACTTTCCACTGTCTAATTGCCACGTCCAAGAAAGTTTTCCTTCTTTTCTCATTCCGTATGTGAAGTAGTGTATGTTCTTGTGTGTTCCGTTCATGACTGCTAGAATGATTTCCAGTTCGCCTTTTTTGATTGATTATGCTGAAAACGTCGTCGACGTATCGCCACCATCTTTTTGGGAGTGTCTGGTTTTGTTCCAGCTTACTTTCAAGGTTAGCCATGAACAATTCACACAGGAACGGTGATAATGAATTGCCCATCGGTACACCCTGTAACTGTTTGTAGTAATTGTCTCTAAACGTGAAATAATTCTCCATCATAAACATATCAGCTCCAAGTATCTTCCCACCTTATTTCTCCAGGCGTTGTCCCCATGTTGTTTCAATAACCAGTCTTCCAAGAGGCTTATCGATTCTTTCACAGGGACGCTTGGAAATAAGACTGTAACATCGAAAGACACCATTATGCCGTCTTCTGCTAGTTCTTCCGATGTTCTAGGTGCTTTTCGTTTTGTCATGATTTTATTATGTGTGAACCAGAGAATGATTCAAATTTTTACATTTTTATTTTTCTAGAAAGCTGAGATTTTATTTACATTAAGCCAAAAATTCAGAAGTGGCATACCACAGAAGTCGTGGCAGGTATGGACCAAACTCAAGGCATGTGCAGAGCTTGCAAATAATGTGGATCCCGCAAATCTTTGGTTATTCAATACCTTAACCTAGGTATTTTCACTTTAGAAATGAAGTTAAAACAGCGGGTTTAAAAGGACCATTCTGTAAACCAATGAAAAAGATCTGGCATTTACAAAATATAAGAAATAGTAATGGTCCAAGTTACTTCTCTATGGAACTCCTAATGTCTTCAGTTACAGTTGTCTTCTTACTTTGCAGAACAAAAGTTAACCTGGGAGTGACCACAAATTATAATAGCGTTCTGAATCCCGATCTCGGAGAAAGAAATGTAACAGTAGAAAGGACCGACCCCTGGCTGAACTCTACAAAAATGGCGAGGAACCACTAGTAACGGCACTTCATTGGATAATTTCCACAATACCGGAACAGTGGATAGAAGGTGTAGTTCTTCCATCTATAAAAAGATCGATCAGCTCGATTGCTGTAATTACCGCGATTAACCGCGAATTAAGTTGATTAACGACGCCTACAAGGTGCACTCCCATATCTTGTTATCTCATCTATCCCCAATAGCACGAAATTTCGTAGTAGCAGGTGGGCTTTAAGGGGGCCCGTGCAACTACGTACGAAAATTTCGATGTCCGACGAATTTTCCACAGGTATCAGGAGTACAACATATCCACGCGTGATATGTCCGTGCATTTCAAGGCAGCATATGATACAGTCGAGCGTGAACATCAACGGCAGATAATGCACGAAAATGGTTTTCCGAAAAAACTGACGGCTGATCACAGCTGCCTAGGAATTATTAATGTGCTACAAGCGTATTTTGGAGGCATTGTATTTGAACAGAAGGTATTGCGGAATATTTTTGGCGGAGTATAAATCGAAAGCAGTAAAGGCGTATAATGAAGTTAAACAAAAGAACTATAATTTCGTTCAGTAAGTAAAGTAAGTAAACTTAGATTTGCCATGAATTTTTAAGAGCAATAGAATGATTTAGTATTACAAATCAATATTATATATAATCTGATCAAAATAAACGAACCAAAATTGGTTTTTTTGCGCCGTCATATGGAAAAGGGCCTTGTGATGCTGCTGAAGGTACAATGAAATGTGTAGGTGACGTATCAAATTTACTAAAAGTAAAAGCACTCAAGTGTCCGAGGCATGTGCAGAAGAGCTTTTTCATCAGTGAGCTGAAGCGTAATTTTACCTATACCTATAAAAATGGATTTCTGTCTGTCTGTCTGTCTGTCCGTATGTTCCTTATAGAATCGAAAACTACTGAAGCGATCGGCGTGAAAATTTGCATGTAGGAGTTTTTTGGACTGGGGAAGGTTCCTATGATGGTTAGAGACCCCTCCTCCCACTAAGACGGGGGGCTCCCATACAAATGAAATACAAATTTCCTCATAACTCGAGAACTAATCAAGCAAATGGAACCAAATTTGGCATATGTGGGTTTTTGGAGGTGAGAATTTTTTCTATGGTGAATGGAGACCCCTTCCCTCTTTAGGAGGGGGGCTCCTATAGAAATGAAATACAAATTTCATCATAACTCGAGAAATAATCTATCAAAAGGAACCAAATTTGGCATGTGGGTGTTTCTGGAGGCAAGAATTTTTTCTATGATGAATTAGGACCCCTTCCCTTTTTAGAAGGGGGGCTCTCATACCAATTAAATACAAATTTCCTCATAACTCCAGAACTAATCAACCAAATGGAACAAAATTTGGCATGTGGGTGTTTTTGGAAACAAGAATTTTTTCTATGGTGAATTGAGACCCCTCCCCTCTTTAGGAGGGGAATTATGAACCCTGCTCCTTTAAGAGGAGGGGGGCTCCCATACAAATGAAATACAAATTTCTATCAAAAGGAACCAAATTTGGCATGTGGGTGTTTCTGGAGGCAAGAATTTTTTCTATGATGAATTAGGACCCCTCTCCTTTTTAGAAGGGGGGGCTCCCACACAATTAAATACAAATTCCCCCTAACTCGAGAACTAATCAAGTAAATGGAACCAAATTTAGCATGTGGGGGTTTTTGGAGGCAAGAATTTTTTCTATGATGAAATAAAACCCCTCCCCACTTTAGGAGGGGGGACTCCTACACAAATGAAATACAAATTTCCTCATAACTCGAGAACTAATCAATCAAATGTAACCAAATTTGGCAGGTGGGGGGTTTTGGAGGCAAGAATTTATTTTTTCTATGATGAATTAGGACTTCTCTCTTTAGGAAGGGGGGGGGGCTCCCATACAAATAAAATACAATGTTTGTTTTCTACTTTACTGTGAGGAAAATTTGTACATTAAACTCCTCAGAAACTTGCAAAACTCGAGATTGTGACAAAGGTCATCCGAGATTCATGATTTGTGTACAACACAGTTTAGTTTGTGGTAATACGAAGTTTGTCGGGTCAGCTAGTGTAAAATAAAAACAAAACTAGCTGTTGATTCGATTTTTTCTATTCAACTCCAAATCTACTTATTCATTATGACCAACTATATCATATCACACTGTCAATTCATTATTCGTTGTTGAGCCCCCATGATCTGCCCCCTGCGCTTCGCAACGGTTTTCATCCATTTCATTGGCAAAATCTGAAATTGAACCAAGCGCTTCATGATGGATGAAGCGATAACAAAGCTCGAAACCGTTTTCCGCATCGATTGAAATTGAGCTGTAATTAGTTTCTTCAATACCGTTGAATAGATTTTAACAACACAAGCAACCGGATAACTATTATCGCAATTAGGCGCATCAGAACTCGCTAATTTCATTCGACAATCGTTTTCATGTTTACAGCTTCTATCTGACGAGAATAGTCAGGACAAAGCAGTATCTAGCTGTATGAGGCCGAAAGCAATCGCTTCCGAACAAAACAAACACAGCCCACAGGCCACAGGTCGCCAGCCAATAGAACCACAGTCCCAGGGGCCCTAGGCTAGGGCTAGGGAGGTCGGTGGACGGTTGACTTTTTCCAGCGACGATTCACTCTGTGACCTGGATCAATTTCGAAACCACTCAGGCAGTGCTGCGGATGGCTGGCAGTCTCCTGGTGAAGCAGTAGAAATAACCAACATTCATTATTATATAATCACGCGCGCGCCAATTTCGACGGTGTGTGACGTGCGGAAATGGCGAAAGAGGAAAGTAGGTAGGTGTGTGCTTAGCCGAGAGGCCGCAGCGCAGAGACCAGGAGAAAGAAACTTTCCATATTATTATGCTGCCAATTGCCGACGTTTCTTTTCGGTTAAAGTTGTCGATGGGGAAAATGGGGGAAATTTTTCTGTGGCTCTGTGGGTATGATGCGGGGCCTACCACGGCCACGGCTGGCGGGCGGTGCGGTTGTGTGCTGAGCGGACTGGGCCACCGTACTCTCCTCCGGTGGAGAATATTTTGATTACGTACGGCTCAAGAAATTCCACCAGGCCCACATATGGTATTCCGCAAACTTTGCGGAGCTGCAGTTAAACAATAGGCTTAAGCAAATGTTTAATTGAGCAACTGCATGTGATCGTTTTTCTGTTACTGCCGAACGGAAAAGAATAACCGTCTAGTTCTCAAGTTCGGTGTGTGATACCGTGATTATAACAGCTACAATTCTTCACAGTTTGTTCCACGGTCGGGGAACCCAGTGAAGCAGTTTGTTTTAAATAGGGAATGATGATGTAGAAAAAATTCTGTGAATTACTTCGTCTGTGCGTATGAATAGTAAGTTTTTTTATGGCATGTAATGTAGCATATTTGAACAAGTGCAGTAGAAGAAAGACGCTAAGAGGATTTTGCATCGCTGAATACATGCATAAAACAAAAAGCAAATGCGCCATATCTTGCCAGTCATCATTCAGGTATGTCTAGCCTTTACAGCTTGCAATCACCTGCGGGTAATGTTTATCTCGAAAGCAGGATTCATGAATAAATCCAAGAGTAGGGATCATAAAACATAACTGCTTCTCAAACAAACTTGGTGAAAGACGAAACGGATCAAATTTTTTCCGTCAATTTGTAAAGAAGAGTCCTCATCGGAATTTCTTTTCAGTTTATGCAATAGTGAAAACTTTCGCAAAGTATGTGACCTTTCGTTTTCAGATAAAAAAAATCTCGCACAAAACATGCCAGAAAACAGCGACCGTTCCATAATACGGCCAGTTTGATGTGAGCAGCAAACTAACAAGCAACTAGCAAAGTTTGTCGTCTCCATCTTAGTAGTTTTAGTTTGCGTTGAAAGTTTTACGATCCCTTATCTTTCAATGCACTTGCTTCGGATGATATTAAATTCAACGCAGCGTCTTTGCGCATTATTAGGTGGCGTATCGTCCATCCATATCGGGAATATAAAATTAAAACTCATCATATTTTCGTTTTCTGAGAAGCCTGGCGATCAAAATGTTGTAGCAATCTGCCTATGGAGAAAGACCGGTACCTTTCTTTTGAACAAATCTCTTGGAATAATTCCAACAGGTTCCAAATTTTTTTGTTGTACTTTAGTTTATCTCAATGAACTTATTGCTGTGGAAAATCATGGAATTGATTCTCAAGGATGGATGCGCTTCTTATGACTTGGCAAAGTGATATAAGCCAAAAAATCCAATATCTTTCTGTGCTAAACCACTAATGTGAGTGAGTTATTGATCTATCTACGAAACATGTTCTATTTTTTTTTCCATTCGTCTACTATATAAGAGCAATATTCAGACTGTAGCCAAAACCAAGCCCCTGACAGAACGCCATATTTTCTTGGCTAGAAGAGAGCTGCGCTACGCTTGACACAAAGCTCAGACAATTTAATACAAAAAAAGTATATTTTTCACCGAGATTATAGTGCCTTCGGATCGTTTACCTGATACACGCGGGCTACAGCTAGTTTGTAAATATTACTTATATCAAAATCGCAATATTTACTTCGTTCGAGAACGGTAATCGATCACGGACAATAGTGTATATAGCAGAATGGAATGAACTTGCCCTCTAGCTAGAATCGGTTGCATACTACCAGGAGCAAAATCGAAATATATCAACTTAAGAGGAAAGTTTTCATCGAACACGACACACTTCTAGGAGACAAAGCAGCCGCAGACTAAAAGTCTCGGAAATAAAAAATCTAATCTAACAATCTATTAGTTCACCAGCTCAGAACTCGATATTGTACGAGGCCATCGACTTTTTTTGTCACCCAGCCAATTGGTTGGTATTAAGCCAGACCAAACCAAGTGGCAAAATGTGCCAAAAAAATTAAAGTTATGTCATTTGTAGCTTTTGATCTTCCGAAATAATCTCATATCTCTGGCTTATTGCAACATTTATGTAATCTGATTAGAGTAAAATATATCTAGTACTTCATCGTTTGCTGTCATTAACTAATCTTTTAAATTCTGCGACTTCTTCGGTTTGAATGTTTTTTTATATTGGATAATTTTTGCGTCATTTTTGTATTAATTTGGTACCCTTTCTGTGTTATTTTCGTTCCGTTTGTTGTCATCTTTCTATTAGTGTTGTCATAATTGCAATTTATTCGTGTTCTTTTTGTGTATTTTTGTAACTTTTTTTTTGTCGTTATAGAGTAATACTGGTAGTAATTATATTTTTGAGAAGAATGAAAATTGAATGAACTGGGACAAAAGGATGTAAAAACTTGTAACAATAATTGACTGAACAGATGCGATAGTAATTCTCAATGTCCGGTCGAGTGCGTTATTTAATTACACCACCGCACAGTGGTGCCGAAACGAAAAAACGCGATCATTAGTATTTGCGTAAAAAACGCGTAATTTTTGCACGTTAGTTTGTTTGAAGAAGTTTATCAATAAAATATAGTGCATTTTTTCGCGCTATTAGTATGACCGTGAAACCAACTATTAGCGTGATACAAACTTTTGTTTTTTATGCGTCCAAAAGATTTTTTTCCTAGAAAATTAGTAGAACATACTAAAATGAGCAACTTTGCTGAATATAGTAACTGAGTAATTCTCATTAAAACGGGGCCACTGCGCACTGACACGAAGTCTTCAAATATTGGAACTTTTGCACTTAATTAGTTGAAAATGGTTAAAAAATGAAAATTACATTTTTAATACCTCGAAATAGTCGACCGCTTGTTCGCCAAGGGACCTGACAGTTTCTAAAAAAGTTGAATTTTCAGCAAACCTTGAGATCTATGTCATGTGCTATTTCATAAATTTACAATGAAACAACTAACAAATTGCCCGGTTCTGTGCCATTGCACATCTAATTTGATGAATATTTCTTGTAACATTTTTTCGTAGCTTTCCGACGGTGGTCTTAAAATTAAAATCGGTTGAGGGGATCATGGCGAAACTGAAAATTTTTGATAAAATCCAACATGGCGGCCAAATCTAAAAGCCCTGTTCTGCTTTTTTACAGAACCGTGTCGTTTGTAGTTTGTTTCAAAGCAAATTTTGGAAATATCACAAAAGTTATATGGAAATTGTGAACCTTGCTACAAATAACTGGTTGTTTTATTCAGTTAATGCCACTGCTCACCTAATTTCATCTATGTTTCTTGTAGCATTTTTTCTCAGCTTTCCAATGGTAAAAAATGGCTTAAAACGAAAATTGGTGGGGGGGCTCATAACGAAAACGGCGATTTATTGATAAAATCCAATAAGGCGACCAAATCCAAGATGGTTACCAACAAATTTTTTGAAAGCCCTGTACTTTTTCTTTACAGAACCGGGCAATTTGATAGTTATTAGTAGATTTACGATATATCACATGATATAGGTCTCAAGGTTTGTTGAAAATTCGACTTTTTTTAGAAACTGTCAGGCCCCTTGGCGAACGAGGGGTCCACTATTTCGAGGTATTAAAAATGTAATGTAAAACACTTTATTTTTTGGGCATATTTTAAAATCGAATATTTGTATCACCCTAATAGGTGGTTATACGATCACCTTGATGATGTAAAAAGATGTTTTTTACGCGAATTTTGGAATTTACTCGGTTTTTTTACGAGAATTTCAGAATTACGCGGTTTTTTTTCGTGAGAATTTCGAAATTTACGAGTTTTTTTCACGCGATTACATCAAATAATGAGTGGAACTAAACTATCAAAATGAAAAAAAATAGAGCGTATCAATGCCTAATTTCTCAAGGAAACTTTCATGAGGGAACTTCAATGCCTAATTTCTCCAGGAAACTGTCTTTAGAGAACTTCTCTAAAGATAGTTTCCTTGAGAAATTAGGCATTGATACGCTCTATTTTTTTTTTATTTTGATGGTTTAGTTCCACTCATTATTTGATGTTCCCTAATCGCGTAAAAAACTCGCAAATTACGAAATTCGAGTAAAAAACCGCGTAAATTTCAAAATTCGCGTAAAAAAACAAACCGTGGATCTCAACACTACGTGAAAAAATAGACTACTTGAGCATATACGCGTAAATACCGCGTAAATTCCGAAAAAAAGCGTAAAAATAGTCGCGTAAAAAGCGATTTCAGTGTATTTTGATGTCTTCGGCGTAAAACAGGCCGTATCCAGATGGCAGTATAACAAAAAGTTCGGTGATAAATAGCAAAAACAAAAGAGGGCCAAGATTGCTCCCGTGGGGGACGCCCGAGACATTCGTATAAATACTTCAGAGCAAGAAGTTTCGATCTCAATGCAAAGTGGTCGGTTTATCAAATAGGATCTAAACCCGACGGTTAAAGATCGGTTGACTCCAAATTTCTCTAGTGTGAATTTGTGTTTTTGTGATCCACTCGATCAAATGCTGCCTTTAGATCAGTGTGAACAGTATCAACTTGTCCATCGTTATTCATTGTTCGAACCTATAGTGATGCAAATTCGGTCAAATTTGTCGCAACAGACCGTTTGGGATAGAATCCATACTGAGCAGTTGAAATGTAATTCTTACATGACCAGAAAAGCGCCTCATTGACATTGATTTCAAAAACACTTATTACCTTTCTTGCGAACAGGGAACATAAATGAGAATTTCCACAGTTCAGGAAATTTGCTATCTTCACTTTTGCAGTGACCTGTTAAATAATTTCGTGAGTGGGGCAAGAAACAGCTTCGAGCACAGCTTTAGAATGGACGCTGGAATGCCATCTGAACCAGCAGCATATGAAAGCTCTAACTTTTGGAGTGCAGACATGACGATTAAATGTTCACACCAAAGCATAGACTGCATGTCAGCAGCAAAGCATGTGTCGAGACTCAGACGGTAATCTTCTCACGAACGAACGTGAGGTGATCGAGAGGTGGAAGCAGTATTATGACGAGCACCTTAACAGCGATGTAGCTGAACATGGAGGTGACGATATGGCAATAGATCTTGGAGCACGTGCAGAAGACGACAGAATACCAGCCCCTGACCTCCAGGAGGTAGCAGAAGAGATCGGTCGGCTGAAGAACAATAAAGCGGCTGGGGCTGATCAGCTACCCGGCGAGCTGCTGAAATACGGTGGTGACGCACTGGCTAGAGCGCTGCACTGGGTCATTGTCAAGATTTGGGAGGATGAGCTACTACCGGAGGAGTGGACGGAAGGCATCGTGTGTCCGATCTACAAAAAGGGCGACAAGTTGGATTGTTGCAATTACCGCGCAATCACACTGTTGAACGCCGCCTACAAGGTACTCTCCCAACTTTTATGTCGTCGACTATCACCATTTGCAAAGGAGTTCGTGGGGCAATATCAAGCGGGATTCATGGGTGCCCGTGCCACTACGGACCAGATTTTCGCGCTTCGGCAAGTGTTGCAGAAATGTCGCGAATACAACGTGCCCACGCATCATTTATTCATCGACTTCAAATCGGCGTACGACACGATCGATCGAGATCAGCTATGGCAGATTATGCACTACTACGGATTTCCGGATAAACTAACGCGATTGGTCAAGGCGACGATGGATCGAGTAATGTGTGTTGTTCGAGTATCAGGGGCAGTCTCGAGTCCCTTTGGATCTCGAAGAGGGTTACGGCAAGGTGATGGGCTTTCATGTTTGCTGTTTAACATCGCTTTGGAGGGTGTGATAAGAAGAGCGGGTATAGACACGAGTGGCACGATATTCACGAAGTCCGTCCAGTTTCTTGGTTTCGCTGACGACGTTGACATCATTACACGTACCTTTGAGAGGATGGCGGAAACGTACATCGGACTGAAAGCTGAAGCCAAACGGATAGGACTTGTCATTAATGTATCGAAAACAAAATACATGAAAGGAAGAGGTTCTAAAGAAGTGAATGCTGACCTCCCTCCCCGAATTCATTTAGACGGTGATGAAATCGAGGTGGTAGAAGAGTTCGTGTATCTGGGCTCACTGGTTACCGCAGACAACGACACCAGCAGAGAAATACAAAGACGCATTATGGCAGGAAATCGTGCCTACTTTGGACTCCGTAGGACGCTGCGATCGAACAAAATTCGCCACCGCACGAAGTTAACAATCTACAAGACGCTGATTAGACCGGTAGTTCTTTACGGCCATGAGACATGGACTATGCTCGTGGAGGACCAACGCGCCCTTAGTGTTTTCGAACGGAAGGTGTTGCGCACCATCTACGGCGGAGTGCAGATGGAAGACGGAACGTGGAGGAGGCGAATGAACCATGAATTGCATCAGCTGCTTAGGGAACCACCCATCGCTGCCACTGCAAAAATCGGTCGCCTGCGATGGGCTGGGCATGTCGTGAGGATGTCGGACGACTGCCCGGTTAAAAAAGTTCTCAATAACGATCCGACTGGAACGAGACGGCGGGGCGCGCAGCGAGCAAGATGGATCGATCAAGTGGAAGGCGACCTGCGGACCCTACGTAGACTACGTGGCTGGCGAATTGCGGCCATGGACCGAGTAGAATGGAGACGACTTCTTCGTACAGCAGAGGAAACCACGGCCTGGAGCTGATTAACTTACCAAAGCATAGACGGAACTTAAAAGCATCACTAGGACAGTTGTTAATGGCAATGGTAACTTGATCAGGTGAGGCAGAACGTTCGTTGAACGAATTCATAAAACGCTAGCCAAAAAGATCGCACTTCTCAAGTTCAGAGTTGGTAATTTGTTCTCCAAGATGAACTGGTACTTGCTCCTTTACCGTGTTCTCAGGAGCATTACAAGGTAGCCACATAGGTCCATTACTGTTTGTGATTTTAATGCACAAACTGCCTGAAGTTATCTCACACACGCAACCGTTTTAACTTATGTCGACGACGTGAAAATTTCCTCTTTTCCCATTAAGACTCGACCAGTTAGCTCCGGGGTACGCTGCTGGTCTAACAAACCAGTCATCGTAGGTTGGAATCTTGACAGGGTGATCTTTGCACTAGCCGTGGTTTTCCCGTACTCTAATAACTGGCTGCGAAGTCTGTCGATAAAGAAGGGTCAAGTTCTTAAGGACATTTATACCCATGGCTTTGCTTTAATGACTGCCTAAAATTGTAAATCATTTTAGAGCATTTTGGAAGGTTCTGTGAAAACTGCGAAATAAAAAGTAATACGAATGAGTGTTTAGTGATGACAGTCACTAGGAAAGATAGTCCAGTGATCTTTGCCTACTTTCGTCGGGATAGTATTGAACCGCGCGCAGAATATGTACGTGACCTAGGGGTAACATTCGACAGACTACTTTTCTTTGTTGGCCATATTGACAACAAGATTAACGAGAGTCTGAAACTTTTTGCGCTTGTCAGGAGATTTGCCCGTGACCTCGATGATCCGTCGAAATTTAGTCGCTCTCGGCTCGGTCTCGTTAGAAGTAAACAGGATTTTGCTAGCGTTATTTGGCGTCCGCAGTATGTAACGTATATCCAGCGCATCGAGGGTATCCAGAAGAGATTAGTAAGATTTGCTATCAGGAATCTCGGAACGATAGAATGGAGAAGAGCTACCATGACCATTGTTCTTTGGTGGACACGGTTTACTCGAGGCATAAACAATAGCTCAGTCACATTTCGACGACGTAGAGCCTTCGAGTCAATGAGTACATATAAACGAGACTGTATTCGTGCGAATTATTGTATTCTGAAAAATGCTTCGTGCATCATACGAATGTTGTAAAGCTTATAACAAAAATAGTATAATACCGACACCTATCGGAAAATAGCAAAATCTCTTTTTTTTTCGAAAAAAGCAGATCGGGAATCGAAGTTGAGCTGGTTTGTTATATTCAGCAGGTATCAGCATCTGTGCAGGACGTTTCTCGAAATCGTGTGGAAGCTTTGTGCCTTGGTTTGTCATATTACCGTAAGAACAACCGACGATGCCGCAAACCACACAGAACCACGACGACTGCATTAGGAAGCACGTCATAACTGCACAAGTATATTTTCTCTTCTATGCCATCTTCACAGCCCGATCTCGTCGATAACGATGCCAGACAATAATCATGCATCGAATGTGTTCTGGTGCAAAATGTGCTACGAATGTGGTTTCGTACCATATACGAACCATTCGTAATAACAACTTTTGCAGTAGAAAATAAGGCTACGAAGGCTCATTTCTCATACAACTTGAAAATAAGGTCCCCCTTTGTATTTTGTAAGCTATTTGCCATAATTTGGGTGAAACTGAAACTAATTCACGCAGCTAAAATGGTTGCTAAGATATGTGCCGGACCGCTGGAATATGTCAGCAACGAAAATAATTTACGAATATTTTTTCTAAAAAAATACAAAATAATGTTCTGAGTGTGATATTTTAAGGATGCTGAAACCATTCGGAATAAACTAAAGATTCATCTTTTGTACTACCGAACGATACAAGGAAATCGGTTCTTGGAAAATACTCCTAAAACCTGGCCGTCAACGTACTGTTAGGGCGCCATCAAGGGAAGTCATCAAACGAGTAAGAACGAGCGAACTCGACGGAAACCAGATTAGTCTGGCGTAAGATGGCCAAGGAACTTGAGATTATACAGTCAACCATGAATAGTAATTTGAAAGATGATCTTCGATTGGTTCCATACAAAAAAAACAACCAGTGTACGGTTTGACTGAAAAACTGAAGGTTACAAGAGTCGAAAGATATCGGTAACTACTTAAGCGGCACGGTGATTGTGATATTCTGTTTTCGGGCGAAAAAATTGTTCCTGCTACAGAATTATCACCACCAACAATCGGATCGGACATCTTTTGATATTCCTCGGGACAAACTGGTTGTTCAAAGGTTCCAGAATGTTTTCGGTGTGATGGGATGGGGATGTTCATTGAACTTGGTGTTAAAATCAACACTAAATATTACATCGATAATGTTTTGAAGAACCATTTGCTTCCCATCGCCAAAAAAAAAATACTGCAAGAGTGACTGCTTCCAACAAGATTCTGCACCGCCTCACAAGGCGAAAGTTACACAAGCTTAGTGCGAGGACCAAATTTCCAAATTTTCCAAATTTTATATCTTCGGAAAAGTGGCCTGCCTCTTCGCCTGATTTGAAACTATCGACTTCTGTGACATGGGGTTACATGCTAGGTAAACTAGGGAGTACCAAAGGATTGACTGCGGATACTTTTAAGCAACGTTTGGAGAAGATTTGGGATGAAATGCCTCATGGTATCGTGCGTGCTAGCTGCAACGCTTTCCAACAACGATTACGACTGGTAATTAAAGCAAAGGGCAAATCCACATCCTGTACATTGTTTGATATGGCAAATGGCCTATTGTTGTACAGAAGGTGCTGGTGTTTACTGTCGCAAACCAAAGTCAAAGAATCAATACCGCTTAAAACATGTTGCGCTCTGTTCTAGACTGAGTTTTTTGGAATCATATGAGGAGTACAATCTACACTTTATCAGAATTTTTTTGGCATATAATTTGTCTTTGTTCTGGAATTTCTCAGCGCTCTTAGTGGTCATAGGTTGCCCAAAACTTACAATAGATCCTGGGCTTAAGATCGAGTATGCCATCAATTAACGAAAGTTGGCGATATATCATTCTCGTTCAAATGTTTTGGTTTCATTTCTACTACTATTCTCAGTGAGGAATTTAGAAGAAAACACATAAACCTGAATAACTTTCAGAAAAAATGAATCCACATTAAACCGCTCACAATCGCCAAGCAAGCAAACAAACTACCCCAGTTTGCTCCATTTAATCATAATACGCACTGCAGTAATTTTCACATCCACCGTGACAGCTGTTGTGCAGAGAAAAGTAATATCTTATATCTCGGTGTCGGTACGGTCTTTGTGATAACCAGAAGAGTAACGAGCAACAATGGCAGCCAGCAATGATGCAACATATCTCGAGCAAAGAAGCTGTTGCTGTTGCTGCGGCTACTGCTGTGAAGTGCAAACACCACCTCACAGTTCTTCGACGATAACAGGAAGGGGGCGGAGTGGGGGTGGAGATCCAAATTAGAAATTCAATGGGTTCATAAAGTTTTGCTTTGTTTTTTGCTTTTTGCCTCTTCCAATTACGAACACGGTTATGGATGGCCGAAGGCAACAGAGCACATCCCTGGGGTCACTTTCTCGATCGGTATCGTAACAAGCTGTGGAATGACTGCAGATTCTCCAGAGCTGAGCAATAAGGTTGTGTTTACTGTGGGCGGGTTCAATTTGTTTTCGGTAGTGAGTTTGTACCAGTAAAAGTTTACGACTTTATTACCGGTTGATAAAGCTAGACTAAACAATACCGTTTTATTTGTTGTGACGATCTTAACTGACAGTAGTTTCCAGGTCAAAAAGTATATTATGCTTTTTTTCTCGGAACTTGCCTCAATTTCAACTTAGCTCTCTTAGATTGATCCTAAGTAAACAACATCGCGAAATTTGTTTACACACAACAAAGCCATTACGGTGGTAGTAATCAGTCTCCATCAGCACGAATAGAATGCATCATCTACTGTTCCGCCCGCCGACGTTAGAGGGAAGTTTTGGGCACAGAAATTCAATTAAAGCTACTGCCCACCCTTCCCCTCCCGATCCATCTGACTATTCATCTTATGGAGCACATACTTTAATAACAGCAATCAATATTGAGCTTCTAGCGTTCGTTCGCCAAACAACGAAACCGGAGTAGATGGTCATATTGCAGCCATGGACGAAGAAAATGCTTATCCTCACCGTAGCACCGTACCGGTGCGGCGGTGCTGGCAGTCTACAGATGAGTCTTTTCACGAATAGCATCTTGATGGCCGCGGGAGGTGGGTACCCTTGTGAGTTACACGTATTGATTGATTCTATTCACGTTAGTTAGCTCATTGGTTCTGTGCTGTGCTCGAAGGCGAAGCGAGAAAGGTTGCAGCAGCAGCAAGCGTAAAAGCAAAAGCAGCAGCTCATCTTGCTTTGGTCCTTCCGCTTGGCAGCGCCAACGGAAGTAATGGAATCAACGGTTTACTGGATTGTAACGATAGACGAAGCACAAGAGGGCGTAGTTTCGGATTTCCTCATTTCCCCGGTTGTTCCAAGTGCACTACAAGGTTGGGTTTTTGCCTCGGAGTGGAAGGAAACAAAAAAAAAGACTTCGGCCTTGATGGGATTTGTCACTTGCCGGTAAGCTGGTTTTATGGGTATGGACCTTTCGAAGCAGCAGAAGCGAACGATTTATGTATTAGGGGCGGAAAAACTCTATAATGAATCGCGTTAATTGGAAGGACATGAAGGGTCAGAGAACGATGACGACGGTTCTTAGAAAGGAATTTGTTTGAAATTTCCATGCTCAAATATCAAGTCCATTTCAGGTACGGTGCTATGGTAATGAGATTCTATCTGCAAAATCGGCAGGGCAAACTGGGTCATTTGAATGGACGGGATAATAAACTTGCACGGATGACCATTAAGGGACAGCAGGTCAGGTCAGTAAAATAAATTCTATTTTTGACTGCAACCGTTATAAAATGTTACACACGCAACAGCAGACAGAAAACAATAAGGCTAGCAGTAAATAACGCTGGATTGAAAACAGGTGTATGGGATTTGCCCAACCCAACCCAACCGAACCCAACCCATAAGGGCAAGTAGTTTAATAGGATTGTTGGATTATTTATCAATCACTGCTCCGGAATGGTCGACAATCACGTACCTACTAGGTTGCCGAGTTTAAAACAATGAAAACAGATAAACCGAGAACCGAACCATAGCAAGCCCAATCAACACGCTTCAACTGAGGCTGTTTCGTGGGGCAGAGCGCGCAGAAATAGCCCACACTAGCTGACAACGAATTTTTATTCATTCGTATCCTCGTGCGTTCACAGTTGGTTCAGTTCGCAAGGCCATGCGTGTCCCGCAACAAATGGCACGACACGTGGGGAATAGTGCTGCACCGGCGCGCAAAACGTGAATGTGAGATTGTTTTAATTTTTAAATCCGTTTTTTAAATGCATTGATATGCTGGTACAAAACGAGTTAATTTTTGCGAAACATATGGGTCAGAGCGTCGACCTAATTTTTACAATCATAATCCGCGATTTTTAAATAACTTTTAAATACGTTTAACTAAATGTGTTTTATAGCTTTTGCAAAGCAATAGTTAACCTGACTGGAAAAGTAGTTGATACACTGATTTTTGCGCTAGAATGTTTCAAAAATTGAATGTTATGGCATCGAGTCTGCACCTTCGTTTATCCAATATTTTTGGCGTAACTTCCAAAACTTCAAAATGAAAAAGAAAAATAACTTTTACGAGATATACCTATTTCAATACCAACATCATTATCGCCACCATCGGTTCAGTGGTCCAAATGCTTAATTTTCGAAAATGGGTCTAACTCTGAATGCCGAAATGATGATTTTCGGAACCATCCCAAGACTCAGAAGTCATCATCCTAAACTCTAAATGGAATATACAGGTTTTAAATTTTCCGAAAAAGAACAAGTACACAAGTTCTGGACAAAGCACCTTTGATAGTAGGGGAGTGTCGTCGTGGTTGGAATTCGCCCATAACTTTTGGTTCAAAAGGAATTTTGGAAATCCAAATACATCGTTGCAAAGGTCTAAGAATAAGATATATTTCCAATCGCCTTTTCCAAAGTGTACAACTCCAATGAAAAAAACAACAAAAAACTAGGTTTTTAACGTATTAATTTTGCTTTATTTCATCACATTTTATGTGACTGACATTCTCTAGCGATTATTGCGCTTCTGCGCTTTAATTTATGGTGGCCCAATCATGACTACTCAAGTGGCCCGACCTTTACAAATAGCGCTTTTCTAGTATTTCACCTTAGCCTTCCCAAACACCTTACTGAAGGGGAATTTTCTATAGTCTTCGTGTGCAACACAACACACTTCATACATTTTCAAAATTTATCTCGATAATTGCATTTCATGAATCATTTCTTGAAGTAAAGTCCATTGCGCCTGGAAAACTTTTTTTGTAGGATTTAGTCACCGAATTCAGTACGGGTGTTTTGAATACACGATTGAAACTCACAATATTGTGAAAAGTTAGCTATCACAGTAAGAAGTTTTACAATGGTTGTATCATAAATATCATGAGTTACTAAAACTGTAAAATCGTGATGACCCGACCATAACAGTGGCCCGACGATAACGACAATACCCTACTTTTTCATGGAATTACTTGTTCATAAACGTATGGAAAAGAAAGCATGTCTGTATGTCTGATTATCCTTTTAGACTCAACATCTACTGATTCGATCACGAAAATTTTCATAAAGGGTTTTTTTGGGTATGGGGTGTAACACACATACCTTTTGTTTCTTTTTATTTTACTGAATGAAAAAATATATGAAAATTTGAATATTGAAGTTCATGATGCGTACGGCTTATGTTGCTATGCAGCCAGCTTTGCTCAGTGGCGTCAACTACAGGTATACCTCGATATAAGACAGCCTCGTTATAAAACAACCTCGATATAAGACAATTTCGATATAAGACAACTTTTAGAAATTATAAATTGTCTTATATCGAGGTATCCCTGTAGTGCAGTGTTGTGAAGCACGCGGGTGGTCTAATTTTCCCACACACGCGATCTCGTTCTAACGAACTCACCGACATGAAGGTTTCTTTTGGATTCTCGCTCTTATTTTTTCACGCACTGCGAGGAGTGTACATTTAGCTATCAGCCACGGGTGACGCACACGCATTCTTATCCCCTGTGTAAGCTAGCGCATAAGATGGAAAGGAAAAGAAAAAGTAATGCAAAATCTAGTGTGCCACGGATGTGAGCAGCCAGGAGTTGTCTGCCTCGTGAGCGGGCTGTGCAGAAAGACGCACGCAATACCACATATGCGCAGGACAGCTTTTCAAAGGTTATCTTAAAATTAAAATCGAGTGGTGCGCTCATAACGGAAACTGCGATTTTTTTGATAAAAGCCATTATGGCGACCAAATCCAAGATGACCGCAAAAAAAATTAATTCATTTGGAAGCCCTGTTGTTTTTCTTTACTTTATCATGTCATTTGTTAGTTGTTTCATTGCACGAGCGGTGCACTGTTTCGAGGTATTAAAAGAGTAATTCTCATTGTCTAGCCATTTTAAGCGTATTAAGTAGGGTACGTGTGGGTATTTTCGGCCCATTAAGCGGTAGTTTGAACAATATTCAGGAAATGCGTTGAAATTATATTTATTCGAGACAAGATTTGTATACCAATTGGTAGAATACCACTTACTTAATATCTGAGTGCATTTTGGTCTTAATAAAACGCTATTGACAAATTTGAGTAAAAACTGCCGGCGTGTCGCTACCTGCTGCGATGGTGAGAAAAACGAAAACAAATGTCAGATGCGGTATATTTCATTAAAAAATTTTCAGTAATTTTAATTTTTAACTGGTTTTCGATTGAAAACTTTACTACATTTTTATCAGGTTTTGTAAGAAATTTGCTGTTTTACAAGTTACTCTAAAACACTTTTAAAATAGTGAATTAAAAGAGCATAAATTTGAAGAATACTGTAAAAGTTAGTGTGGCGACTTAACTAATCGAACACAGCAGTGATCCTTAAGCGGTTTTTGCATATTATTGGAATGTTTTTCTACTTTACAAGATCCTTATGCTTGTTTTGTATCGGTTCAAGTCAAAGTTCTGGAGATTCTAATATCTTACAGTCTTATCGAACCATGTTGCTCCGGCACTACATGAAAATATGAATGTTCTCTTTAGTTATCCTGTATCTTGCTTGCAATAGCCTGGTTTATATTAATTTCACAAAAAAACAAGTTTTTTACCACTCAAGCACGTGGATTTTTATAATTTAGCGTGATATGTAACCTGTTTGTTGTCGCATAAATATACAAAAACATTATTTTCTCGTATATACCATAAATAAACCACTGACAAAGTATATACCAAAAATAAAGTGCTCAATTTTCTTACATTTTGCAATAAAAATTTTACTTGTATATTGTTTCACTACATTAAGAAAATTAAAAAAGTGAACTTTTTTCCGATTCTTCAAGCAAACTGTCAACTTTCTCACCGTTCGGCTAATTCCAAAGACCACCACCATCAGCGCATAAGTTTCTGTCGAACAGGTCAATTGAATTTGAGTTATAGTGGCCTGAAATGATAAAGTTGTTACGACTATTTTAGGCCCATTTTTTATTGTGGTGACTGTGTTGTTTAAATTTCCGGTAGCCCAAAGGCGCCTGTACGGCACAAACCATAACAGTTATAAATCAATCCCTCGAATATTTCAATGATTGCTACTGCGCGGGCGCCCACCGTAATTTCTTAGTTGCGCAATTAACAATAAAGCTGATGGTTGGCATATTGTTGGGCTTATCAAAGGCTCTCGTCTGCCAAAAACCAGCTATTTGAAGAAACCTGGGAAATTGCGATGAGCAAACAGCACCATCCAAGGGCCTATTCGGTGGATTGCTGTACTTCAACAGTAGATCAAAAGGAAGTAGGGTATTTTACGTGTCGGTGTTGCCTACATACCGGTTCATTGAAGATAACTAGTTCTGTAGTGCCAACAGTTTGTTTCTGGCGCTTGTGCATTAAATCGTTCATATACATTAGCACCAGAAGTAGGTGGTTGTCACTCAAAAACTAGCTATTTCAACACGATATAAGTGGTCCAGGCGCATCTGCATCGCATATTTGTAGTAGTGTAAATGGAGCATTTTTTTAGGCTGAAATTAAAAACAAAATGCTGCAAAATTCTAGTGAATGAAAATCGATTTATATTTTCATATCAGAGGGGAATTCTTGTTTTCCTCTGTGATAAAAACAAGTACAATTGTTCTGTGTACCGTATTAATAGCTGTTTAATTTCTAGAATAAGTAAACGTGAACATAATTGTGTGGTTTCCAAACCATCATCTAGAGCGGATACATGTAAGCGATGGCTTCTATTTTTTCGGCCTAATTACGTGCTAGTGGAGAAACAGGGGTTTTAATGTTTATTGAATAAAAATTAGCAAATTACTTGCATTTTTATAAAAATAGTTATAACACATTAAGGCCTTTGAGTGCTACATTCGTTTCAGTATTGTTATATAGCGGCAAAGTTGGGAAAGCGCAGCAAAAGAAAAGGAATGTGGGCTAAAAATATTCTTCTGTACTCGACAAAAATTTCAATATTTGAAGATATCGTGTTAGTAGTGGCCTCGTTTCAAAGAGAATGGCTCAAATGTTTCGTTTCGGAGCGATAGAGGGCAGTGTTGCGAAACCCACACTCGTGAGGTCTAATTTTCTCACACGCGCGTACTCGTTATAACGAACATGCCGACACGAACATCAAAAAATCTGTATTCCAGTACACTGTTAGTCCTCACGAGCAGCTGGTTGTTCACGAGTTGTTTGACTCGCGAGTGAGCTATGCAGAAAAACACTACGAGGCTGTGCGTTCGCGAGTGTGTTGGTAGCAGAATGTCTGCACACAGCAACGGGGGCAGTTTGTCTTACGTTTGCGTGAAAGTAGGCATCGTTGGGTGCTCACTCGATTTGCAACATTAATGGAGGCGCTTAGAAATTGAAAATAAATATCTGATATCATTTTAAAATCATAATGCTAACTGATGGATTTCCAAAATTGCATAGAAATCTCTCAAAAAGGACTGTTTTTGGCTACTCTGAAACTTAACAAGCGTATTGTTGATTAAAATAACTGACTAAATTATACAGGTCACAAAATTAATTTCGATATTAGCAAACTATAACACTTAAACTGAAATTATACTTTCAGATAATTGCTTTATTGTTGGTAGAACATCTAGAAAAGCAATGCATGAGTAGAATTTCAATGCCTTTGTCAGTCATAGGAAAAATTATTTAGCGAAAGCTGCAAGGAAGAACGGGTGGTTTATTCTTTCGAAAAGAGTAAATATACTTTTAAAAAGTTGAATGGCAAACCGGTGTCACGTGATCTGGATAAACTAATGATAATAATTGAGTAAATTTTGAAGTGGCTTTTTGATACTCTTGTCAGTTTTAAAATTATTCGAAATCTACATTTTATGACGTCATTTGTTCCATTCTTCGAACGAAAATAAACAAAAATGTTTTGATCCAACTTTGAATCTCTAAAATGGCAAAGTTTTCCTCGTACTGAACAAGCTGAAAAGAATACGGTAAGTTCTGGAGACATTAATTTATACCATTATTTTGTATAACGATGTTCACAAAATAAAACCAAACATAGTACATGTTCACAATAATAAACAGCGATGAAACTGATATGCGTACATCGGTTGAAAACATTCGAAAAAGCTAACCCAACACCCACACACCAATGGACGACGACGACGCGGACTGCCCGCTTGTAAGCGCGCGCTGTACAATACAAAAACGCACGTAGAACTACGCGTGTAACGCACGGCCCGTGGTGGATCCAATTTACCGATGAAACATAGCTAGTTGATACATATTTCTGTGTGCCATAATAGACACACGATAAATGATGGTGCAGCGCACTTACCTTGCTGGAGGACGAGCGATTCTTGACGGCGGCGGCGGCCGTAGCGTGCGAGTGCGACTTCACCGACGATTCGGTCTGGGTAGCGCCCTGAACCGGCGCGGCGGCATTCGTGACATGGTCGGCCGGCAGCGATTCCGGTACCGTTTGCAGGGTAGTTCTCATCGTGGCCGACATTGTGCTGGCAGCTGTACTGGCGCTCACTGTGGCTGGCACGGCAGCTATCTTGACGTCCGTCAGTTTGGCCTGTTGTTGTGCCGCGCGACGCTTGACACACTACCACCGGATAGATAGATAGATCGAGCAGTTGTTTCGAGAGCAGATAATAATCACTCACTAAAGACTGTGCAAATGATGCTCGGCTTTGCTTAACAATTCGGAACTAGTAGTCGTTCGCAATTCTCTGGGAAGCTACTTTCTTATTATAAAACAAACAATAACAACAGATGCCCACATACCCAACTGCTCCTCGAATTTGGGCCAATTGCGAGGCAGAGATTGATTTTAATCACTTTTTAATGTGCTCGGAGCAGTTTTCCGGTTAATCACATACACCACAAAATGCGCACTTTTCGCTTTTCACTTCTTTTCCTTTCGTTTCGGGGTCACACGATGGTTCGCAATTGGCGGAACTGTGAATGATTCCCCGGTCTACGGCGCAAACTACGCACACACCAACACACACAGCAGACTTTGATATTTCCACCAGAAAAGGCTAACACCTAGTAGTTTGAAAGTTCCGTCTTCCGCTTTTTAGCGCTACTCTCTTGCGGAGAGCCCACACGCACACAACAAGTCGATACCTAAAACACGCACTTGGCAGTCAAGTTTCGGCGGCCCCGGGCTGATGGTTGCATATCCGTGGATTCACCGCGAGCGAGGAGTTTCGATTTCAATCTTCCCCGGAACTGTGGAGGAGCAATTAGCGTGCAGCTGTCAAACTACCGCAATGGCGCGTAATTGCGGTGACGATAACGCTGCGCTGGCTGATTGGTTTGCTGGCTGGTAAAGAACGACGTCATTGACTGTGTTGTTGTGACCGGACACCGGAAGTACCCAATCCGGGTGGATTTTATCGAATGCTAATTCTGGAGCTGGCGCGAAACCTAAACCGTAGTGGCTTTATCGAGGGTTAACGGATTCCTGTAATGCAGAGAATGGAGAGAAAAATATGTGTCAGTAGGTGGCTCTATTCTTAGATTCGTCATTTGCTATTTTGAATAGTTTGAAATCGAGATATTTTTAGCACGTTTCTGTGCATCTGGTATATAATAGGACGGCGTAAAATAAAAAAGTTTTTAACTGTTGGGACGTTGAATTGAAATCGAAACCCCAAGGTATGATGTAATCAAAATTTTTATTTTACGGTGTCCCATTTATGGCAGTAATCATCATCATCATCATCATAAATATAAGAGCCTGATTCGGTCTGCAACGAAAACACGAGCGCCACAGTGGCAACTAGCAAATGTAAAATAGTTCCAGCGATTCACCGCCAGGTGCTACTCAATGCTACTAAAATAAATACTTGAATGTTACAGAACTATATACAGGGTGGCAACTGGATACTAAAAACCAAATTCCCTGATTTTTCCAGGTTTTTCCCGGTGTTTAATAAAATTCTAGGTTTCATGTTGCGATATAATTTTAACTGAAAATGTGTTTCGATCATTGATATTTGAATTGTTTATCATTCTACGAGGTATTGAGAAAAATTTCCCCACCTACTCTATTTCCCTAGGCGAATTCTTCAATCACTTTCTCTTATTCTGCCGACCAGCAAATTACACTCCTCCCGTGAGTTCCTAATCTGTTCTTTTTCCCGCGCAAGTTTATTTGCAAACTCAGGCGCAAGCGGAGTTTTAGTGCCCATTGCGGCTAGCTTTTGAACCCCCTGTGGTGCTTTCCCTGCCAGCCATGCGGGAATGTTCGTATGTTTAATTTTCGTTCTTCGAGCCATAAGCCATGCAAAAAAGCAGTTTAATTGAACTAATTTTTAATTACGCTTTACCACTGGTGGCTGTTCTACTTTCTGACCAACGCGGCTTATTTCACTTTGCATGGATTGATCGGGGTTTACTCTTCCGGGTCCAAGATAGAGCCAAAAATTCGTAACGTGGAAGGTAGGGTCGCTACACCCGCATTTCGGTTACAACTTGTTACAACAGTATGGCACGTTTATGTACTGCCGTGAGTCAATGGAATTTCTCCAACATTTTTATCGAAAACCGAATTTTGCTGCGGTGTCACTGGCATTTACTTCGATATTCTGCGAATTGTGTCACATGCCGCAAAATGTTCGTCCTGAAACAATGTCATTCGATTCGACTTGACTAACGCCAAACGAAAAGCGCAAAGTGAGTGCAAACTAAATTTGTTATATCTTTTCACTTGCCTCGCAGAATAAGGCCCTTTGCAAAACACTGAGCTAATGATCGATAACCCAATCTATCGCTTGTGTGCCGTACTTCTTCATCTATTTCTATTCTAAGTGTTCTTGACTACTCAATGAATCGATCATTGGGGTTTGTTTGAAAAATTCCCTGATTTTGTTAAAAATTCCCTGATTATTCCAGGTTTTTCCAGGTAATTTCAAATTCCCTGACAATTCCAGGTTTTTCCAGATAGTTGCCACCCTGTATATAACATATACTCACTACAGAAGGTACATTACCACTTTGATTAAAAATCTACTTCTAATAAAATTAACTTAAACTGACAGCACTAAGGATGATGACACTCCATTAGCCAAATATACATTTTCCATACGGGCGGTTATCATGCATGTGGATGCCATAAACACGAATGCCATAATGAATGTTTGACATAATGGACGGGAGTCCTAATATACGATAGCCATCATGGACAAAAGCCATAATGCACGTTTGCCATAATTCGATTTTGCCCAGATGGTCCAGAACTATAATAGACCAACAAATTCTAAGTTTAAAGAACTTACGTGACCATGTTGTGTCATTTTTGTGTCTTTTTGTTTATTTTTGTGTTAAGTTTGTATCATACTAGTGTCAGTTTTATCATTTTTGTGACATTCTGGTACTATTTATATCATTTTTTCACGGTTGACACTTTTGTGATTTTTATACAGGAGTAATTCTCGCTGAAACGGGGCCACAACTGACACGAGGTCTTCAAATATTGGAACTTTTGCGCATAATTAGTTGAAAATGGTTAAAAAATAAGAGTTGCACTTTTGCTACCTCGAAATAGTGGATCCTTCGTTCACCAAGGGGCCTAACAGTTTCAAAAAATGTTGGATTTTGAGCAAACCTTGAGATCTATAGCATGTAATATTTCATAAAACCATGAAACAACTAACAAATGGCCCGGTTCTGTAAAGAAGAAGGACAGGGCTTTCAAATAGAATAAAAAAATTTTTGGCGGCCATCTGGGATTTGGTCGCCATGTTGGATTTTATCCAAAAATCGCCATTTTCACCATGAGCCCCCCAACCAATTTTCATTTTAAGGCCACCATTGGAAAGCTGAGACAGAAAAAATGCTACTAGAAACATTTATAAAATTAGCTGTGCAATGGCATTAACTGAATAAAACAACCAGTTATTTGTAGCTAGCTGTATAAAGGTGTTGCAAGTTCTAAAACGAACTTTTACTTAAGAACAAGTCATTGGCAAAATTCACATCACTTGTATACGACAAAGGTGACGCAGTGGATCGGGATAGGTTTACAACGCGGAACACCCGGGTTCAAACCCAACAGCAGGCAAATGCAACGAATATAGAAGTTAGGTAGAAGTGTGAAAATTAGTTTTTTTTAATTTTTGACAGTTTATTTCGAAGCTGCTTAGCGTTCTATGCAGCGTACCCAAAACAGCTTAAAAGTTCGGTTAATTACTTAAGGGACGCTGCTTAGCAAGTTATAGATTAACGTACATAAAGCTGTTTAACCCTCGTTAGATACCATTATTCGAACTCTTGGTTACTTGGGTAGGCCCCTTTGTGAACGAAGGGTCCACTATTTAGAGGTAGCAAAAGTGTAATTTTTCAACCATTTTCAACCAGTTAAGCGCAAAAGTTCTAATATTTGAAGACCTCGTGTCAGTAGTGGCCCCGTTTCAGCGAGAATTACTCACAGCTGTTTTTATTTACGCGTGCAGGGCGTTATATCTCTGCATTAGTGTTGATAGGAGGAGATGCTTATCAACTTGGGGACTATATTGGCACACTTCATTGTGCCTGATTTTTAGGTTTCAGGTATAATAAATTTAAGTTTGTCACGAGGTTTTCAAGCCACCGTCAATCTCGCATGTGCATAATATTCGTCGATATAAATTTTTAAACTATGGTTTATTATGTAGTACCCTTACCATTATATTTCATTTATAAAAAAGTTGTATTTTTGATCTTAATTTTCTTTATTACTGGCTTTACGAAAATTTCTGAATATCCCGGTTAGTCTCATACAACCGGTGCTTACATACTGAGAATCTTTTCGTATGGTAATTTAGCATCGTTTGCTTTCGTGTCTCGCTTGTTGCATTTTTCCGACAGCGGTTGTTTTAGAACGCCATTTTGAATTCATTTGAGCACACTTAGCAATGGTGCGTTATTTTTTTTAACGATGGTTCTATAATGGATGGAGGGACGGTAGGGGAAAGTAATAAAAATTTTGGGAATGGTGGGGAAAGAGTGGAAAGGAAGGGGGGGGGGGTAATTGCTAGCTACACTTAACAAGTTGTCGTTGTGACTCCTATCTTTTGTCCAATGCTGGAAGGTGCATTGGTCGAACCAAGCTATAATGAGAGATTATAACCGGATTTGAGCCCACAACACCCGCCAGGGCGTGTGGCTCGCTGGTATCCGTGTACCTTTGAACCATAGAGGCGCTGGACCAGCGTCCCCCCTTCCTTTTCACTCTTTCCTCACCGTTCCCAAAATTTTCATTACTTTCCCTTACCGTCCCTCCATCAATTGTAGAACCATCGTTTCAAAAAAATATTAAAATTAATGCCTGACTGACCGCGCGCAATTGCGAACGAATCGAATATGTTGATAGCATATAACTTTCGGTGCGGTAAACTGATTTCTCATAGTTTTTTTTTCCTATATCGGTATGTCGAATCTCCACTACCTGTTTCGTAATGGCCACGTGACCAAAAAGGTCCTCAAATCGTACGCGAGCTCGAATGACAGTGATCGCACCACCTGCCTCGGTGGATCTAGATCAACTCCTTTCTACTCACAACTCCTTCCTGTGACACTTGTGGATGATGCAGAGGATTCCTCGGTCTCTAGTAGCAGCAAGTGTCGGACACTAATATTCCTTTCCCTCCCAAATTGACCTGCATGGGCGTGGTCAGATAATCAATAGCATCTCAAAGAATTAGATCGCCAAAAAATGCACACTGAGAATGACCTGCTACTCCCAAGCATCATTCTGATGGTTCTTTGTGCAATCTCAGCTGATCTAGATCAATCGCGGGCAACTTGTTATAGCTGTTTTTTATCTTGACTTATGTAGTGAAGTCAGGTATTATTATTATTTTATAACGGTCTTTTCAACAGACTTCTTCGTCTAGTTGAGTTCGAATACGACACTAATTGGTTTCCATTATACCCAGCTTCAACTCGTGGATCCCTTAACTTTTAAAAGCAAACGAACTACGATCATAATAAGTCTTCGCTTACTCACATCTTGTCTCAATATAGGGACACTATAAAACACGTCTGATTTCATTACTGTCTTCTACTATTTCCTCCGTCACTTGCTTTGTGTTTCATTTTAAAGTAAATTTTATACCATTTGTGAATAACTTTTGCACTCATTTTCTATCTGGTTGTCGTCTATGTCATTTATGTTCTTTGTCATTATTGTACCATTATATGTGCTGTGTTTGTATTAATTTGGTGCCATTTTAATGTCATTTTTGTGTTATTATTTTTGTAATTTGTTTCATTGTTGTGAGCCTATTATGTCAAGTTTATACTGTTTCCGTATTTCTTTCATGAGATAAATGAGAAAAATATGGAGAAATTTACTACTTTAATTTTACTACCTTAATTGACTTGTCCCAGATGCGCGTAATTCGGTTATGGCTGTCGGTGAAAAAATAGTTTATCATTATTATTTCATGTTATTTTTGTATCATTTTGTTTTTGCTGCTAATTTAAAGTCCGTTTTGTGTCACATTAGTAGTTTTTTTTGTGTGTAATTGTGTGTAATTTTTGTACTGTGCATAACATTATTATCATTATCATATTTGTATCGTTTTTTCTAGTTTTTGACTTGAATTGACTTAATGGTTGGTAGTTACAAGAGCCTTGTATCATTTTTATGTTGTTTTGGGTTGTTTGTTTGTCATTTTTGTGTTTATTTTTGCGTCAGCCTTGTATCATACGTATGACATTTTTGTCCCGTATTCATATCTGTAATATTTTTTATTTTTGGTGTCAATTTGTTTGATATTTTTGTCTTTTTGTTTCTTTTATATTATTTTAGTATCATTTTATGTTATTTTTGTACCATTGTTCGAGTTCTGCTGTGTTACTTATGGATTATTATTATTTTTTCTAGAGTGGTTTTAACCCAGAGGGTCATTCAACACTTAGCTATTATTTTGTCAAATGATCCTTTCATGAGTGGCTTATAAAATTTATAGATTGAGGAAGACGACACTTTTCCTTTTGAGCAATTTAATAAAAAATTTTATATAGATACAGGGAGTCCACATTCGACGGGTAAACTAGTTTTTCTGAAGTATTCGAAAATTTGCAGTGACCAGAGGAAACCGCAGATGTTCCGGGTTACCTAGTGGTATGTCTAAAATTGATTTGTTTTGTCGCTTTTATCTTTCTCTGTTACGGAAAATCAATTAACATTCATATTTCCTTTTTTATAACGGTATTTTTTACATTCGACGGAGGGAACGGTAAAAGAAAGTAATGAAACAAATGTGTATCTCAGGGGAGACGAGGCGTGAAGGTGAAAGAACGGAAAATTAAGTAAGCGAAGGTTATTGCAGCAAAGCTGATTAAGTTTTGTATAATGTTCCTCTTTACTCCAGCGGGGAGATTTGTGATTCGTATAGAATAGATTTCCAGTTAATTATTGAAAAGAAGACGAAAACCCATTGACATACAACCAAGATATGACCATTTCCTTCACATCAGTGGCAATTATAGGACATGACGCAACAAACACGCAACATAATAACAAAAGCTTAAACAACCGCCAACATTGGAAGCATGTTCAGGTTTGCTGCTTACCATGGCCAGCCTGCCTGTAGCAGGTTTTGGGAACCCAGGCGATAAGTGGTCATTTCAGTGCATGTCCGAAACAATGTTAATGTAGGCCAGCTTTGCTATTGATCATTACGAAGAATTGGATCACCAGAAATTCTGATGATTCGTTGCGCAGTTCCAGCTGATCTAGAATCGCGAGCAACTTACAGACGGTCAAACTATGCTTTGCAAGGCTATGTTACTTTTTGCAAGGCCATGTTACTTTGTAGCGCAATTGGTTACCGTCCAGAAACTTATTAATTTTGAAGTTCCTTTAGGAATTCCTCGAGGCAGTCATCTCCAACCGTTGATTTTTACTCTTCATTCAAGTGGTATGCTCTTCCAGTTCATCAAAATCATGAAGTATTTTCCGCTATAGGAATTTGACCTGCCGATTATTTGTTCGACAGGTTTTGCAGCTAACTGTTGTTGGTGTACAACTGTACAGGACAATGAGATGACTGGCTTGTTACACTGTGCCGTGCCGTGCCTCGAGGCCAACTGGGAGGCCTACTCCTACGGAAGCATAGCATAAAAGTCAGAGAAAAATATGAAATTTTAGGGAATATTAGTTGCAAATTGAATCGATAGCCCGTCTTGTGTTTGTGTGTATGCAGAAGTCGTTTTTGTCAACACTCCTTGATGAACATTTAACTGTTCATCGAAGCAGTTGTAATGAGCGGTTGCGAAACTTTAGCGCAGCTTGCCAGACCATAAGCTTTGACCCATATTTCGGCTTGAATAGCTGTCTAAGACTGGTCGTGTGTAAAATCCCAATTTTCAGCAACGATTATTTCAAATGAGTAATGAACATATTTAAGAACATTTCGAAAAATATTTTTAACGGAATACTGAGTCGATGCATCTCAATGACTTTTTGTAGCACCTAATTGCCCATTTTGCATAAGCTAGTCTTTTTTTTGCTAACCATTCGAAGAAGTGCATTCAGGGAAATAACTTGGATCAAGTTCAAAGTAAACTTTGAAAGTTAGTTACTCATTAACTAGGGATGATGAAGCTGAAACCATTCGATCTATGAATTGATTTTGGAAAGCTTCTTTTATGCCTCAAGACAACTTGAACTTTCAAACGAACCCGATTAACACCAGTAAATCTGAAATCGATAGTAATCATTCCAAATCAATGTCGAATAAATGTCAACAACCTCTTGTAGGTATAGACATTCGACTACGATTTCGATCAGCAACTCAGGTTACGATACAATCATCCAGACAAAAAAAAACTCACTGAAACGATACAGTCTGTTGATGTTTTCGGTACGGATTTCGCAGTAGGGTATATCATTCTGCGCCGCGTTTCCTACATCAAACGAATTGTAAATTTATGTTTATGCACAATTTCTGAAATTGACTACCCCTGGCACAAATAGTAATCATCCACCACTCTCTTGCCAGTCAGTTGCCGAACACGCCAAATTGAACCGGCTACAATTCACCTGTCGCTCAGCCATAAATAAACCTTCCTCAATTGGTTGTGTACACACAGCGTAAAGTTTTTTTTTCTTTCAACCCGATAAATCATCACTGAATATCTAGACTCGGTCGACCAGTTGTGTCATACGTTGACATAAACGGATATATAAAATACGCCGGAGTAAACGAAAATGATTTGGCAAAATTATTCGGAAAACCCGTGTACAGTGCGTGTCCATGTTTGTTCCACCATCACGCGCGTTCAAGCATAAAACAAAAGTAATGTTTTATTATATAGTAGAATTTTTAAGTGACTGAAAAATGAGAACAATAATTAAAGAGTGTATATATTTCGCTTTATCTTTAGCAGCTTTTATTTATTATAGGTAAACTAATGAGTTGCTTTTGTTTCCCATGATATTGACTACAAAAAAAAAAATCGTTGAATATTTCATGGTTTATGATAAGTGGCTCAGCCCACGCGTTCAATTTGAAGTGCTAACATTGTCGTTGCCAAAAGGTGTTCAACTAATTCGTATTGATTTTCTGACACAATCAGCTTTATGGTTGACTTAAATCCATTAGCATCCAGGCAATGTAGGGGTTTCCAATGATTTTAAATTGAACTGAGTCTCTCACTGTAAACAAAACATTATAATTGGACTGATTTCTGAACGTGTTCAATTCCAATACTGTCCAGAGGAAATCGAAAATTATCATTTATATTATGTTTTCTGCAGCCTTTATGATTGAACGAACCTCGGTCCATAACTCTCTTACGGTTGGAAACTCTACACCTCGTGTCAAGTCAAGTGCCAATCGGAAAGCCAGTGCGGAACCGGCTAAATCTTTACGCAAGCAGTGACTCGCTCGTTACAGTTGACACGGTGTCAGAGTCAGTCTGCGCTTATCACAATCCTAGCAGGAAAAACCATCTTAATCTACTGGGCTCGTGCACATCCCATCCAATCAACCCCCACATCCCCCCACCCGCACCCTCCCCTAAGGAAAGTCCTTGCAACTACGACGCAAACATTGCTGCTACCGCCTCCGATGCCTTGTCCTTGATGAAGAGGACGATTAAAATATCCGGTACATCCTGTTCCACAGCAAAAGTTTCCTTCAACCGTGACCCTGTTGTGCTGAATGCCAATCGACGACGAGAGAATATCCTGCCAGCCCTGCCTCTGCCACAGCCGGAGCGCAAAGGCACTGTTTGCGCATCGAGCCATTATCGCCTTGGCTTGGTCTTGTGCTTGCTGTTGTCACATTCACCACCGTTGTCCAATCGAATGTGGGAAAAATGGAAAATCAATAATTTCCAGTGAAATGGTTCGTCACACCATCCTCAATGCTTCTTTACTCTCAATCTATCTCTTTCGCTCTCTGGTGGCACACAGTAAGCTCGTTGAGCTCCGGACTGCCCCGCGCGGGTCGTCGGGGAGGCACACTATTAATAGAAGCGACTGTTGCGAACACTCTGCTGCTGCTGCTGCTGCTGCTGCTATGCGGAAACAGAGCTACTAATTGCGCATCGTCAACGGAACGCCGCTGCATAGTATCCCACCAGATCTTCTTCCGGTTGGAATAAGAAAGCTTTTGCGATGAAGGACGGCTAGAAGAGGAGCAGCACGGCGAGGAGCCGATAGAAATAAAGCGCTCGGACGCTGATAGTTTCAGGGATAATTATGTTTTTATTTCCATCGTTTCACAGATGCCGTAGAAAGTAATTTTATTTGTGCAGTTTTTTTCTTGCATTTGAATTAAAGTGTAAAGTTAATTAGTTACAGTTACAGTATAGTTACAATTGAAGCGTAAAGGTTACAGAAAACACAATTACAATTCAAAAACTCTTTGAGGACGGCTCGTTTTTGACAATTACTTTTCCTGGAGTTATAGTATTTAACTATTCTACTTTATGGCCACACGAACGTTTTTTGGTAGTTCAGTCGATTACGATAGAAATTTGAGTATTATTTGATGACAGAGAGGTAACGGAAATTTCCCTATAATAACAATCTACTTGATGTGTTAAATACATTAGCACGAAACCTATAACTGGAAGCAAAAGCACCTTCGGTCGAAAAGTGGACATCAAATCAAAAATGGAATATTTTCATTCGTAAATACCGAGATCATGCAAATAAATGTGGAAACTGGTCATACATCGATTATATCGGAAAGCTTATTTTATGTGAAATTATCTCTATGATATCACAGATGATTACGATCATAAACTATTCCACCCTTGAATCGGACTATTTTAATTTTAATGTATCTTGATGTAGAAGATATTTTCAATCTATTTGTAAATTTTTTTCAAGACATCTAACAAAATTAACTGAAGGAATTATTTTGCATTTTAGTTCTCCAAGCATAGACCAACCAACAACAAAACTCAAACAATTTACGACCTGACGAAATCCCTTTAGTGTTTCACCTCTGAATTTTTTTGGCTTTCGAACCTGCCACTGCAGTCCGAAAGCTTTCCAATAATATAGAAAAATGCATTTCTCATTCCAGAACTGAATCTTATTGAACTAGTCGAATCCTATTTAATAAATAATTAATTACAAAAGAGACAACTACAATCTAATTCGACTCCCCTTAGATGTCCTTCAAGGTTTTCATTTGAGATTTCTTCTTTTTGTTTAGTACGTGAACGGCATTTTTTTTATTCTCGAAAAGTTGGACGTGTTGATGTATGCCAACATCCTCTTTTAATTTATGCTTATTGTATTGAATAAATTTCTCTGTACTGTGACGGATTTCGCGCCAACTCGCCGAAAGGTTGGTATGACCGTCTCAGAATTCAATGAAACTTTATGTATAAAAGTTAATTCATGTAAAGAAGTAATTGCATACTTAGATTTTCCAAAATTGGTATAGATTAGCTTCTGGAAGGGATTCAATTTTTTTAGATCATACCCTGAATATTCATAAAAAAATGCTGACAAAAATAAAAATCAATTTTTACACTACAAAAGTATAAAATGCTTATTAGCAGCAATCATACAAAAGCAACTAAAGCACTAAAGAGTAACGGGACGGGACGGCAACCACGATTCGCCGTTCTCATATGCTAACCGAATAGCAAACCAAGCTATCAGCCAGCGTGGCAAGAACAATACGAGTCGGCAAATAATACTCCCGTTGTGTGATAAAATCACAAAGTTCGATAACGCAACAAAATTTGATGTTAGACTGTAAGATATCATACGGCTTGGTTGTGTAATTGGTTAAACAACACGCCCAACTAGAGATTGAGAGCTGTGCGTTTTTCAGTCCATCTTATTTTTGATTTGTCACATTAAACATTTACTCTTTCCGTAAAGACTAAAGAGCAATCATACAAAAATATTATTGTCGCATGGGAAGCGTGTGATACATATATGGAGGATGATAGAATTGGAGAATAAAACAAAATTAGGTATAAGACTACCTAATATAACGGGCGGCAGTAGTTTAGTGAGTAAAACATTCGGGCACCAACCGAAAGAGCGTGGTTGCGAGCGCAATGACACTGACAATGCATTGACTCGATATATTTTTGGTCTACATCGAAATTTTCCAGTTCATCCAATGAATCATTATTCGCATCCGACACATCCTCCATTTCCAAAATAATAAATGTGGTGACCACGTATGGTTATATTCATATAGGGGAGACCAGGTAGAATTGATCCCTTGGGACACTTGATCCATTCATTGTTGCTCAGTAAATACAATGTTTTTTATGCAGAAAAAAATAAAGTTGTACATTTCATCCAACTAACAAAATTGCAAAACAATAACGTAATAAATTTTTACATTGCAAAAAAAAATATAATATAATAAGATTTGCAACGGAATAGATCTCTACACACTTAAAAAAAGTGCCGAAGTCAGCAAGCAAAATTTTGCCGAGATTTGGACAGCCGAGCGTTCGGTAAATTTTTTTATGATGCCAAACGTTAGTAAAGATCCGTAAACGTCGAATTGCAAAACTGAAATTTTTACCGAATGCTCGGCTGTCCAAATCTCGGCAAATTTTGCTGAGTTTTTTAATTGTGTATACTTCTTATTTTTAGTGAAGTCCAACTTTTTTGCTTTTCAAACAAAAAATTAGCTAAACATGTTTATTCATTGATGCTGTATACATTTTACAATAAAACTTGTAAAAATTTTACAAAATTAATTTTCAGTAAAACTTACTACGACAGGTACACTTGATCCATATAATTTCAGTGACACTTGATCCTTTTGTTAGGAAATGAAGAGCTTGGAGACCGTTATGTTGTAATTAATAAAATGAACAATTCTCCATATTGTAAACATTCGTTATGTAAAAATCACGAATAGTCCGGAGATCCGGTAAGAACGACCGCAAAAATGTTCAATCTGAATGTAATGACACTTAAGCGATATGTGAGAAAACGAAAAAATGCTTCTGGAAAGATCCTTCACCGACCGGACTACGGAGGAGCAACCCGTGGATTTTCCAAGGAAGAAGAAAGACTGCTCGGAAAAAGAATTTATCTGTACAAAACAACTCATCTTCTTCGGAGAATTCTATTATGCAGGTTCCAAAATCGATGATTCCGAACAATACAACTATCAAAACACCTGTAGATATAAAACCATTCCCAAAGGCTTCACCACGTAAAAATATGCGAAGAGTAAGAAAACGAGGAGATACACATCCTTACAGATGCACCAACGAAATTGAAGCTGGAGGCTGCTCTAATTATTAAACAAGAAAAACATAATGCTTCAAAAATTAAAGCCCAACGAAAAAGTTCTCGTCGCAAATTATAAAAGATGTCCAAAGCTATACTTTTGCAGATCGACGCATTTAACGATTTCTAAATACTTTTTATACTTTTGAATTAAACTGTTGTACGCTAAATAATGATACTACATGAACTAAATGCCTATTTTAATAAAACTTCCAAATGAAAGTTGAGCTTTAAAAATATATATACTTGCACATGGATCAATTGTGCCTAAACTGGGGATCAAGTCTCTCGTATATTGTGAATATGTACAATTTTCTGTACTTTTCAAAACATCCCATATCTTTTGTTTAGCGCTACGTATCACTAACTGATAAATTGTAGGTAGTAAGCTGTATTGTAAACTGCCGAAAAATTGAAAACGCAGGTTTGAGAAATATACATAAAACAAAATGGGGATCAAGCCCAGTGTTGCCACATGTACAGATTTATCTGGAAAAGTACAGATTTTTCCGATTTTTTTGGTACAGATTCTGTACGGTACAGATTACAGATTTTTGTCATAAAGTACAGATGGGTACAGATTTTTTTGGGTGTCAAAAACTATTTTTTTTCTTTCAGTTTTGTTACTTGAAATCAATAGAGGAGCACCTCTTGACATGAATGCAAACAAATGGTTATGTACCAATATCATCAAAGAAATCAGTAATTTGCGATTTTTCTATTCTTTAAAGCAAACAAACCAACTTTGTGGTACAGATTTTGGTACAGATTTTTGAAAGCAAAAGTACAGATGAAAAAGATTTTTTTACCTTCCAGTACAGATGAATATGTGGCAACACTGTATCAAGCCTCCCTTGTTTCCCCTACAAGTAAATAAGAAAGAAAACAACACACCCGCTGGTGATTTTAATCCCGAGAATTGCCGTGCAACTGTCGGCAACGCACTGTTTTGTTTCTGTCGCACTGAACGAGTAGATAACAGCCTTTCTTCTCGGCGGTAGAAACAAAGAGCTGTCATACATAAATAATAGCGTAGCATGGGAAGTATATGATACATATGCGGGGAATGAAAGAAGAAAGTATGATTAACTGGATGAACTTGAAAATCTCGATATACCGTGAATGTACCATATTCTGCGCAGTTAAGACATTTGTATGATTCTTCCGCTATTCTAAGTATTCTAGGTTTAAATTAACAACGTGGATAGCAGCAACGTGTAGTGCTACGGTCTATAATATCTGATAAAAAATATGGGAATTGTAAGTCGACCAACAATTGAGTATATTTTTCGTTTTGTAAACTTATCCACGGTGCCTAATTCTGCGCACTTTCTTGCCCATGTTCCTAATTCTGCGCATGTTTGCTCCTAATTCTGCGCACCCAAAAAGTGAAAATAAATACTACTGCCATGCTGTTTATGCCTTTATACGCTGAAAGCACACCAAAAAATCCGACATTAGCCATTACCATAATTAAATCCATGATCCGGCCTTCTTGTGCTGTCCGGGTGGCAAAGGAGTATTGTTATCATTTTGATTGCTTCATTTTAAATATTTTATTCTCGATAGCGTGAAAGGCGAATTGATTCGGGTTTTCTGCATACTGAACATTGCACTTTAGACTAATACCAAAAATTGTGTTTTCATATAGAAACCACTGCCCCACTCTCTGACAGCCCCTTGAGGTTGGACATTAAAAAAATAGAAGACATGGTTTCATGAATTGGCACTCGTGGGTTCGGACCCCGAGACACAGCACAGGATTCCAATCAATGGAAGTTAAAGATTCTACTTGAATTTTCATGCCTCCATACCTCAGCCATTTGGGTGAGGTTCCGTATGCTTTCGCGCTTTCTTCGTAGGATACATTACTGCGCAGAATTTGAAACATGAATAAAAAATCTGTGCCTAATCTGCGCATTATTGCATCACATTTTTCTAAGGAAAGCAATGCATGCAATCACTCTTTTTGTCTAAAACATGACTAAATCTAATTATTCTTTCTAATCATGCTGGGTAATTTGATCATTGCAAAGAATTTCGATCATAAATTTGTTAATTTTCTAGAAGGACAATCTTAGCTTTGGTGCTAACGACGATGTTTTCTGCCATATAAAATACTTTCAGTTTCACGTTAAATTATTTCGCTCTCAAATATTATGGCCCATTTGTGAATAATGGCGTAATATTCAACACACATTTATAAAAAAAATAATGCAATGGTCATAGTTATGCACTATGTTAAAAAATATTTATATAAAGAAAAGAAGAATTAGGAGCTGCGCAGAATTAGGGGCGGTCACGGTAGACCATAAATATATCGGGTTGTACTCTTTCAGTTGGTACTCGAATGTTTTAGTCACTAAACTACTACTGCCGGTTATATTAGGTAGTCTAATACCAAGCTTTGTTTTATTCACCCAATTGTATCATTTCCGTGTATACGCACCACATACTCCTACGCTATTATTTTATACGATACGATATTATTTTTGTACGACTACTCTTTACTTTTGTTTTTGTAGGTCTTATAATTTTTGAGTTATATATTTTTGACCTTTGTTTTATACGGAAAAACGAAAAAAAGTTTAAACCTTTTCAAGAGTTAGCTTGAACCAATTTCGGAAAAACTAAATATGCAAGATTTTCCAAAAGTGTCGCGAATACCAAGTCCCTACGCACCACCTATTCGTAGATTTCAAGGCCGCATACGATACTATCGACCGTGAAGATCTACGGAAAATTATGGACGAAAACGGCTTTCCCGGGAAGCTGACTGGACTGATTAAGACCACGATGGATGGTGTTCGGTGCTGTGTGAGGATTTCGGGCGCGTTATCAAGCCCGTTTGAAACATGTAGGGGGCTTCGACAAGGCGATGGTATTTCCTGTCTCCTATTCAACATTGCGCTAGAATGTGTTATGAAACGTACGGGTTTTTTTTTTGTATACCTCGGGTCGTTGATGACGTCGGATAACAACTGGAGCAGAGAAATATGCAGACGCATTCTTACCGGAAGTCGTGCTTACGGACTTCACAGGACCCCAAGGTCTGGTAAGCTTCACCCCCGTACCAAATGTACCATTTACAAAACGCTAATAAGACCGGTAGTCCGCTACGGGCACGAAACGCGGACAATGCTTGATGGGGACTTGAAAGCACTGGCCGTTTTTGAACGTCGTGTGCTTAGGACTATCTTTGGCGGTGTATGTGAAAACGGTGTATGGAGGAGAAGAATGAACCACGAGCTGGCGCATCTCTTCGGCGAACCCAGTATCCAGAAAGTTGCTAAAGCTGGAAGGTTACAATGGGCGGGACAACAGCCCCGCAAAAATGGTTTTCGCTTCGAATCCGGTTGGTACCAGACGCAGAGGTGCGCAGCATACTTGATGGTTAGACCAAGTGGAGCAGGAGTGGCTTGACGGTAACGACTGGCAGGGGATGAGGAACTTTATGTCTCCAGCCAAGAAGGTTAGTGATAACGTCAACCATATCTCTCACACAAAGCTCCAGGTGGAGCTGGCAGTATGAACAAAGCATCGAGCGTAATCGCTTGATTAGTTTCGTTAACCCTACCGCAACTTTTTTCTGTACAGGCTTAATAAACGTAAGATTCAAGGAAAATTTGTTCCATTGAATTCTCTTTTGCAGTTTTTTTTATCAACATCTAAAGTTAGTACGCAAAGCAAGGCAAAGCAAAGCCTAGGTGCTACATTCCGTTATCGAAATCTGTTTTTATACGACAGACTTCGCATCGATTATCGATTCTGTTTTTATACGACAGACTTCGCAGCCAGCTGTCAGAGTACAGGACAATTGCTGGGCCAGTTGCTACAATCCTATTGACTCTAACAGCCTCTCCCAGCCTAGATTCGAACATACGATATACTTGCTTATTAGGCCAGCATCATACCTCGAGGCCAACTGGGAGGCGATCTAAAGTTAGTATTTTTTTAAATACATGCGTTATATTCAAATTGATTGTTGCATTTTAAAATCCCTGATTATCCCTGACTTAAAAGTAAATCTATTAACAATCTCTGATTTTACACGTTTTTTCAGGTATTCGATTTTCAATAATCATTAGCAAGTTATCGGAATTCAACGAACGGGCATTATTTCGTTTAAGAGGAAATTATCGGTTATTAATTTTTCGTCGGAAAGTCCAATTTTGGAAGCAGTTTTTGGGCCCAAAACGGGCTCTGTTTTTATAAATGTATTAACTGTGTTCGTTTTGCCAATATAAACACAGAAAATATATTTTCATGAACAGAAACTTTGTTTCAAACAAAAAAACTGCTCTTGAAATTTACAGAACCAATGACGACTTATTTCTCCGTAAAAGCTATATTTAAACAACTGTTAAATAACTGCAAAGTGGGTTGCTGGTTTACTAACACTTTTGGCATGCTTCGAGGCAATAACTTGGGCTCGCTTCTATTTTAAGATTTTAAAAACGATACGATTATATTGAAGAAAACTGTTGATATCGATGACTACCGTAAGCTCCAAAAATCGTTCGATAAATTTGTTGTACGGCTAATGGAATGCAAATTGCTATAATTAACGGATCTATCAACAGTTTGCGTCTAAAACAATATATTCTGTTATTCAATCATTTTCAATTACACCTGTCATTCCAAATATCACAAAGCAACATCAAATCAGCTAATTGAAATCAATCATTTGGATTTCCTTGTACAAGGAACTTTACTAGAGTCTACACCATGGGTATGAAAACTGAAAGTATACCCCTGAACCGTTCCCTCTGAATATTTTATTGATTGGCGGTAACTAGTAGTTCAAACGTAACGATATTAAGCGACAACATCGCCGGATCGTTACCGAACCGAACCGAACCGATCCGTAACTGCACTTAATCCTGCATTTTTATTGCGATTCGAAGTAAGACGAAAACTTTTTTTCTTGCTTTCAATTATTCATAAGTTCAACCGTTCTCCGCGGTGGAGGCATCTATAAAGCTGCAAATTTTACGACAAAAAGAAAAAAAAAACAGGAATTGCTTCGCTAGCTCCCTTGCCATCTAGTGAACGGAAAAAATAAACACATAACTGAGGAAGAAAAAGATAAAGTTTGTTGCTTTGTGTCTTACTTAGTGGGTTTAATTTTTATTTTTGTAATCATACAATATTAATATTTTATAACTACCATCACCTGCGACAGGCTGCACGAAAAAAAATAAGACCGGCTACAGTTACTGTTTTCCACTGTACTGCGCGCAGCACCCGGGTGCAGTGCGCTCTCGTTAATAACCTTTGTGGAGTGGCGAATAACGCTCGAAAATAATGGTAGCATGTGGATTCAGTTCGCCGCCACCGCCGCGGTGTTTATTGAATTTTATCGCACGTTGCTGCTCATTCATCGAACGCATCAGCGTAATACGAAACCGTAACTCCGCTGCAGCAGTCGCACGCAACAACGGTTGTGTGTCGTTTACAGGGTGGGCACGGGATTAGTTCCGATTTGATTACATAAAGAGTATGGGCCTACCACTAACTGGTTTGCGTTTCCTCTAACTGTGTCAGTGGTCTCAACTGCAGTGTCGGAGAGAAAACTGAGAATTAATTTGCCTTTGTAATGACTGACTATATATGTTATATGTAAAATATTTTCTAACTGATTTTGCCCAAAAAAAAACTTTACATCTGATTTGTTTTCTTGTAACCTTGGCTGGGAGTAGTAGTGGATTGGGTTGCTATAACATTATTGTATATTTTTACATAATCATATCAACAGATGTGTTGAACCGTTGAGAGATCTATCCGCACGCAGTGCGCACTGGAAGCCAAAAGGGAAAACGTGTTACTGAAGTTGTTTCGGCTGTTATTGCTGTGTTTATTGCCTTTCAGTTAGCCGTCTCTAGGAGTGCATGAATAACTGGGTACTTACTGCCATGAACATTACCCGCTATGGTCGGTAAGTCAGTCAGTGAGTCAATCTAATTGGCTACGTGCTCACAGCAATAGCAGTGCACCACTTAAAGAGTTTCCACCGGCGGCGGCTCTAACGCTGCGTACTTACTACGTTCATAACTTGACCATTCCCATAGTTTCATAGCCGAAAATGGGATTTTACTGCCGAATCTAGTTGGAATCGTTCATTAAATGAAGTACTAATGTGTTGTATGACATGCACAGGTCAAGCTGCGAGTATTATAGACCTAAATCCGTATATTCAGATAGAAGATCTTGGTCTAAAAGTAGATTGTTCATTGGTCATTCATTGGTAATTGCCGAGATAAGTTTTTACTTACCCGGTACTTCAAAGGTTAAGGACTAAAGAACCTAGTCCTTAACCTTTGAAGTACCGGGTAAGCAAAACGGTTTGTTGAATTTCAAATGGAAAAAATATAATGTGTACATCGCTATGGGATGTACGTAATGACGACGAAGAACTGTGTAGTGTTACGTGATTACATCAGTTTAAGATTTGATTTCGATCGGTGTGTTATCAGTGCAATTTTTCCTTCAATCACGGTAATTGAAAAAAGTTTGCAATTACCATCATGCAACCTTTTTTCAACAGCGATTTCACTTAGTTTCAAAAAAAACCTGTTGCACTTCAAAAACCTAATAATCTATCTTGTACCATGTTCATTGCAATTAAATGCAATCGATTTCATTTATCCGCTGTGTTACTTCTACTCTCGTCCAAAAATAAAAAAAATAATTGTCGTCTACCAGCATATCGTACGATTTCTGCCCAGCTGCATGCACCTAGGTTATGTTTTGCTATTGTTAGTGCACTATGCATTTCTGTTGTGTCAATAGTTAATAGCATAAGCTGGAATGATAAAGCAAATGAAGCACTTACGATTTCATTTTCGAATTAACTTTATATCCACACTTTAACTTAAAGGGAAACAACACAAACTTTTCCGATGCTCTTTACTTTTAGAACATCAACGATGAAAATTAGGCCGAAGAAATTCTCGGGATCTGAGGAGCACGTTAAAGTTAATCCAGGACAGAAATACCGGAGTATCGATTTCGCACTTCAGGATTTGAGCAACGAAGACAGCTCTGGATACAATTATCGCGCTACTCAGTGTTTCAATACTTAGTAATTTGCATCTATTCTTATATGGTGGAAGATTCATAGGGTCTGACCACGGTAGACATTTCAGCGTGTATCTGAGGAATCTGCGTTGCACAGCTTTGATTCTGGATGAGCAAATATTTGTGAATGGATTCCACACCACCGAAGCCATGTCAAGATTCGGTCGCACAAGCGAAAAGTATAGAGCCCGCAAGCAATATGGATCATAAAAATCGTTGGTTATGTGCATTATTAGGCCTAAATTGCGATTCGCTTTAGAAATTATGTTAAAGCAGTGGTTTTGGAAGGTCATTCTAGAGTCCAGTTCAACTAGATCTTTAACAACGCAGACACGTTCAAGGTGAGACCCTTCGATTTCGTAAGTGTATATTATTGGAGCCTTGCTTCGACTAAAGGTGATGACTGAACATTTGGACACACTGATAGCAAGATTTTGCTTTCCAGTTGGCTTCGTGGTTCAGTGTCGTACCTAATAACCCAATCGTCGTATGTTCGAATCTCGACTGGGAGAGGCTGTTAGAGTCAATAGGATCGTAGCAACTGGCGCTGCAATTTTCCTCCACTCTAACAGCTGGCTGCGAAGTCTGTTGTTTAAAAACAGAAGGTCATGTTTCGATAACGGAATGTTGCACCTAGGCTTTGCGTTTTTTGATATGATAGTAATATTTTTCAAGCAGCACCACTATGATCTTGCAGTTGCTTGCAGTCTTCAGTAGAGCGCACAGTGAGGAATATTTTTTAATCATCAGCATACAATAACTTACAGTCAGGAGGTATCATAAAACAAACGTGATAAAAGTATATAAGGAATAGTAACGGTCGTAAATTACTTCCCTGTGGGGCCTTCTGATCGATTGCAAAAACTGTACGATTAAGTAGAATCTAACCTTACTGATAGTTTTCGATTCGTTTTTTTTTCATGGGTGACTCATCACTGCGACCAGTATAGTTGATTTATTGTGATATCGCCTGGGTGTTTGCTGTATGACCTGCACTGCATTTCTTTTTGCTACAATCGCTATTGAGTGAGCGATATGCTTATTAAATTTTATGCGTGCTTGTGTGTATTGGGGTTTACCCTTCCTTCAAAGCTTGATCTACTTTACCCACTTATTCCTAACTGCCAGTACTATCCTATATTATTGCCGTCCCTGGCGAGGACTAATTCATACCTCTGACCAGTACACTTAACTATACGAGGGACATTTGCACTGTCAGGAGGCTTCAGAGGGTAAATATTGAATTCAGCACCAAGGAGGGGTAAATGGAGGGGCCTGAGAATAAACCCATGCTAAAGTCACTTGACATCGAATGGCTTGATTCTACTAAGATTCAGACCCACGAGCCCCCCGATTAGTGGCTTAGGCACTTAACTGGCCATTTGTAACCCTATAGGAACCCAATTCTGGAATGGCCAATGCGATCCAATGTGACCAGTTTATAACATTAGGTGAAAAAAGGGTCCACAATATCAAGTTCAAAGCTAATACCTTTGCTGAAAGCTGATATTCTTTCAAAACATGCGGCATCCCACCTTTTATCGGACGTTGCTCCGCAATTACCGATTCCCGGGAACTACTTGTCATTTGATGGCCATACGCTGTATCTAAGCAAAACTAGATAAATGTACGAATCAAATGCCACTGGTTTCATCAAAATCGGTTCAAAATAGCCAAAGTTATGAACATAGTAAATTATGGGTACCCGGGTACCCTTGTCGCCGTCCAATGTAATATAAAAATTCAAGTGCCTCTCATTTCTAATCCCCTTTATGGATATGCACCAAATTATCTGAATTACTTAAGATCAACGAGTTTTACGATGTCGCAAAATTTCAACAACGTATGTTTTAAATTGAATGAGTTATAACTATTTTAAAACTGAAAAGGTATCCGGGTACCTTATCGCACACATAACGGTTAAATTGGCAGAAAAAACAAATTCGAAAAATGAGTGTCAACGCTTTTGGCACGAAATAGTGGAAGCTCAAATAAATGCGATAATTAAAAAGTGGTAAAAAAAATTCTTTCGATTTTGTCTCTTTTTTGATAATTTTTCGCATAGAAAGCAATAATGCACATATGAAATACAAGAAAAATTGGTTTTCAACAATAAACATGAGGTGAAAAAACTTATAACACTTAAATATTTATGCCAATAAAGTAACATGTGCAATTTATGCCTAGGAGGCATTTTATATAAAAAGGTCAGAGGAGAAGGCTAAAGTGTAAACTCTCCGCCTGCAGGACGGTTCTCTTGACTCCCAGGAACCAAAGCCCCTGAAGAAAGATAGTTGTAATAGTTGTTATCCATGGCTATTATGTAAAAATTTGAATGGATAAGCCCCTAATCCAAGGTGTGACGCGACCCGTGCCGAGGGATGAATGGTGGAGCGGGTTCTATAAATTTTCTCGCCTCAACGGAGCCTGTGGAGTACCAAGCGTCCTCCACAGCAATTTGCCCTGCTGCATCAAGCCGGTCACTGATGCAGTGGACGATTTCTCACCATACAAGCTCTCTCTGCCGAAAAACAAGAAACGAATGAGGTGGAGAGGAGAGTAGGGGAGGAGCAGGACTTGAATGATGCGCTAGCAGAGGTTCAACAGTGGAGATCTGATTTCATCCCTTTGTTCTGCCGAACCGGTGGACATGGACACATAAGTAAGTAAGTAAGGGCAAAAGACTTGTTTTCAGCCTATTCAGCAAGCATAATGTTCATGAGCAGTATCCACGTATAGTCTGTAGATAAAGAAGGATCAAGTCTGAGAAAGATGTTTAAACCTAACGCTTATGACCATAGGTACAGAGATTCAGCCAACCTACAACCTACAATGTACGAGCTAGTGTCAGGAATCTAGTTTTCAGCAACTCGTGACGGATTCTCTACTTTGGCATACAGTTTAAGATCGATACATCAAACGACAATCGTGGACATTTAAGCAGGAAATCAACATTGTTAAAGTAAAGTAGACGAGGAAAATCAAAGGTCCGAGATGGCTGCCTTGTGGGATTCCAGGGCAAGCAGTGAAAGATATTGTTTATTCTATTTGTAGCAGGCAATAGGCGTCTGTATACAGCAATCCTCCAAATAATGCATTACTTGATACTACTCGCCGTAATTTATTAGTCGCTCAATAAACAGTAGAGTATATAGATACTTGGAATACTGTTCAAGTCTATCAGAGGTTTATTGCCTACTAAAACTAAATCTGTTGAAAGAAATCCGAGAAATTGCGATGAACGAACAGCACCACCCAAAGCCCTGTTTGGCGGAGTGTTGTCCTTCAACAGCAGACCAATAGGATGTCAGTCAGCTGGTTTATACGCTGATGTTTTAATATTCGTTTAATTTAAACATGCATTTCTGTGTCAACAAAAAGTGTTTTTTTTTAATGTAGGAATGCAGGCTGAATTTAGATAAGTATGCTAAAAACATCCTCCCGTACCGCATGAAACGTATTCAACGCATACAGTTTTACCCCTGGTAGTATTCTTTTATCTGTCAGCCCATAGGCATGACTACTGAACTGCTGACAGTGCTTGTCTTGTTTGTGCATTGTCGAGAATGAATGAATGTAGACAATACGAATGGAAGTGATTCGCTCGAATCGTTGGTTTCAGGTTGGCAATACTGAGTACATATCATCTGTACTAGAAACAGCAAAGAATGAGCAGTATGATCATGAGATTTCTAAACACTGGCAAGGGCATCGACTGTGGGAACTATTGAGGCATAACAGTGCACAATTCGGCGTATAAAATCTCTCCATTTTGATGCTGCCTTTCAGATTGTGGTCGTTGACCAGTAGTACAAAACCGGTCCTTGACGATTACGTGTTTACCCTGCGATCGATCCTTGATAGCCTTCTGAAGTACTCTTAGAAAACCAAACAAATCATCTGTTTGTGGACTTTAAAACGGCGTACGATACAGTCAACCGAAATAAGCATTGTTTTCTAACAAAACTAATTAAGTTGATTCGATTTTGTTAACCATTAACATATTAACCAATGTTGGGAATTGTAAAAAAAAACAATTTACCTATAGGTAATAAAATGCGTTAGTATTAGCAAAGCAAAGCAAAGCCTAGGTGCTACATTCCGTTATCGAAACTTGACCTTCTATTTTGTATACGACAGACTTCGCAGCCAGCTGTTATAGAGTGCAGGACAATTGCAGGGCCAGTTGCTACGATCCTATTGACTCTAACAGCCTCTCCCAGTCGAGATTCCAACATACGACGACTGGCTTATTAGGCCAGCGTCATACCTTGAAGCCAACTGAGAGGCTTCAGTATTATGAATTAGCGCTAGTATTATGCTGTATTATATTTAGCCACTTATTTTTTACAGGTCACTTAAAATAAGGTCGCCAAATTGCCAGTTTTTTTTCGAATAGCAATGTTACTCTGGATTGGACATCGGTATGCTTTGTTGGAATTAGAATATTCTGTAAGAGAATACAAAGGCCTAATCAGCTTTTGTTAATCGACTTCTCCGTTCAGATATGCGTCCTAGTTTTTCTTTGCTGTTACACAGTAAAGCTAAGAATTATCCGCATGCAACTCTTCGGTTACTAATTCTCTAACGTGGCCTATTTCTGTCACATGCTATGGAATGGCTTAATTGCATTATTTTCCATCGAGGTGTATGCTTATCCTTTTCGCCTTCTTGGCTTCTTGTTTGTACACAAGTTTAACTCTTTTTAAAAAGCTCACAATGTAATGTTTCTTGTACCAACCTATGAATTTCGGTTCGCCTCGTGGTAACTTATTGTTGGTCATTTAAAATGCCGCGAGTGTGTAACGAAAGCCAGACTGTATCGTTTGAAGTGTTGAGCAATATTGCTGGGCATTTTTTAATGTTTCCTCTGTAGTAATTAAAATAATTCTTGTACAGACAAAGTAGCTTTGCTAACAATCTCGTTTCCCAACACATCTCGTGACAGTCATGATTTTATTGGCAATTAAGGGGACATAATCGACTAAAACTTTTGAAAATTTCATAAATTTTTATTTCAGGTTTTAATTCTGCAGTCTTTTTCGCTTATTTTGGTACTAATTTTGTAATGATCCGACCACGGGATGTGGCCCAAAAACGGCCCAGTGCGGCGTGGAACAACCTCGACGGAATAAAACGGCGCTCCTGAAAAACCATGTTTTTCAAACTTTATGCACATACCTTTTTCTCAGAAACTACACAACGCATTGGAACAAACTTTGTTTTGTTTTGTTGGTAGTAGCTTGACTTTTATAACTTTTGAGCATTGTAAACGAAACACAACCAGAGAAAAAAATTTTTTTTTTCAGCCATCTTTTTTTTCTTTTTTTTCGTTTTTCTCAAGTTGGATTTCGTTTACAAAAGCTCAAAAGTTATAAAAGTCTTCATCAAGCTACTACCAACAAAACAAAAAAAAGTTTGTTCCAATACATTGTGTAGTTTCTGAGAAAAAGGTACATAAAGTTTGAAAATCGTGGTTTTTCATCGTTTCGTTTTTCACCCACTTCCCGTGCTCGGATCATTACAAAATTAGTATCAAAATAGGCGGAAAAGACTGCAGAATCAAAATCTGAAATAAAAAAATGATGGATTCTTCAAAGTTTTTAGTCGTTTATGACCCCTTAATTGCTTAACAGAAGGGGTTGTGCAGTTTTATAAGTACATATTTACTGTCAGGACGTCAACTAGTGTTAAGTTTAAAATCGAATAAAATAATCTCTGACCTATTGGGATGGGAAGACTCTGTCACTTTTTTTCTACTAAAACCGAAGTAAACATAAACGGAGATGCATAAAATGGTCATCATGGGTCTGGGAAGCAAAAAGTTGTGCTCATTTCTAACTGATTAGTTGACTTGAAAAAAGAAATTTAATCAATTTTTACGGCTTCGCAACCGCGTATTTACAATTATCACAACGCTAAATTGCAACCCATTTTTCCTATCCAATAACATATGTACAAACGATGAAACTTCAGCTAGTGATAAAAAAGTTATTGATGTTTGAAATCTTTCATTTCAACCGTACAGTTCCGTATTCGTTTCCACAAAGTTTTACGTACAGTACAGTAAACAAAGGTGTAGCCTTGCGTAAAAAAATCGGATGGGTAGTGAAAGGTGGAAGTATTCGTCGAGATGGAAAACGATATAAAATGATGTAAATTGCTTTTAGGTGATTTAGAGTAAATTGACTTTTGGGTCAATTATTCTGCATAAAAATGTGTCGTTCACTTTACTCGAATATTCCTGCAATTCATAGCGCTTCCAGTGATATATAAGCATCTTCTGTGTCATTTTCCGAGTATGCTCATACCAGAATCGTCAGATAATTACCTGTAAAGAAGAAAGAAAAATGTTTTTCGTTATTTACTTTTGTATTTAATGCTGAGTTTCATATTTTATTATGCAAAGAGTATGACATATTGAGTAAAATGAAAAAATGCTTCAAATAGTTTCAATACAATTATTTCTGAAATAGCAGGAAAAGAAAATTTAAATTATGCTGGTGAACTGGTAAGCCGGCTTGCTAAACAAACCAATTTTCCTTCAGCGATTAGTCAACCTGGATTTCTTCGAATCGCAATGAATCACAGCTTGCAATAGAAGGAATAACTTCATTAAACCCTTTTGCTCATCCCACTTAACCGCTTACGATGAACTTATAAATAACACCCACAATTCGAACCTGTTCTGTTTGGGCTTAAATTGTTCTTTAATCATTCGGACGATTTTCGTCCCGTTCCATTATTTGCTGTTACTTCAATCACATACCAACATTTTCCACGTGGGTAGTGGAAGTTGGCGGGTTAATTATCAGAAATTAGCCTTGAGAATCAATTCGAGTTGCTTTATACGAAAATAGATTTCCGCTCCAAAGTTATTTTCCAATTTTCACTCATAATACAGGCAAATATTTTAAGCCAGTATCTGCAATAGGTTTTCAGATGTTTCGAATAGCTCTTCCCAACTTGGTCGAAGCTAATCCCAGTAAGGTAATCCTATAATCCAACACTGATTTATAATTAAAAGTGTGCCTGTATTACGATTATCGTCCAGCTCAGTTAACCGTGACTGGTGAAACGCTGTCGCTCTGGCCTGTTCTACATGCGAACGTAGGCTGGTTCGGACTTGTATTCCTTTTCCTTCTCCATCCTCGGGTGGTATTGACGTCGATCGAAACAACCTCTAATTAATAGTAAACGCCGAAAGCTCACATATGGACTAATTGGTACTGTGTGTGGAAGTTTCATTTCGGTCTGTAAATAGTGTCCTTTCTAGAAGCAATGGTGTGTAATATGTCTAGCCAAAAATAGACTATGTAGAACTTCGGAAGGCTCGAAGTTTGCGCAAGAGTCAGTCATTCCGTGTGTTTGGGTGGTGGGCACTGCGGCGAGCGAGCAGTCATCGGCTCGACGGACAGCTTGATAGATAGATAGATAGGCGGATGGACACAGTTTGATGCAATCCCATAAAACAGAGGCGATAAATCAGGTGGAACTAATAAATACAATTAGTCAGCGTCGACACCGCGTTGCCGTTGCGTCGTGGTCTCCGTATGGCGTTGAAATTATCGCGGATCTGCCTGGTTATTAATCCCACCGAATTAAGCGGCTTTTGCTGACACGTTTTACGGCGGTAAATGTTTAGGAAATAAAAATCTGTGCACAGTTTGCGTCAAAAGCTGACGGCAAACAACGAGATTTTGTTTACCATACTGTTACTTTACTTACATGATACACATCTTTTTTTAAATATTTAACAATTCAAATTTTTCCTTAGACAAACAAAACAAACGAAATTGTTCACAAATTGTCATATAACTGTACCCAAAAGCAAACATTTTCAGCCTTCTGTAAAATAGTATAAGACAGTGTTGGATTTTATGGGCTTTTCCCGGTACAAAACAGCACACACAAGACACAACAACGAATGTATCACACATAAAACGTACGCTCGACCTGTTTACAAACCTAATCAACCGTAAGAGAAGAGGATTCTCTCACTGCTGGCTGGTGGAAGCCCTTTGAATTCGAAACTGATTTGCGTGGGTTGTGTGAACCGGCATGCCGACCGGTTTGAAATAGATATGCATGCCTGCCTGCCTAGCTGTATGATCGATCGACAAGCCGCCCGACCGAACGACCGACCGACCGACCGACTCTAGCGGGACAAGGCCTCGACGATGCCGCCGCGCCGTTGCCCAGGTACTGGCACTGGGTACTGGCAGCAGTCGCAAACGGTGCACAGTAGTTAATAAATAGGTAGGAACGTGTCATTACACTTCGTAGGTGTCAGATTTCCTTCTCTGTGCTAATAGAATGCAGACGTATGCAACGGTCCAGCTTTTCCCACTTTGCCTATCTCTCCAATGTACCGTTACATGTAGTTCCATGGTTAACACAATTGAACGCAACCTGTTCAACGGTCAAGCTAAATAAATAAGCACAAATTATCATGTTAGTACGGAAAATTACACGAAAAGCGATTATTGATTTTTCTAAAGAAGCCATCAGTCTCTTCAAGAGTGCCGTTGAAATTTCCCGATCGTTTTGTGTTCTAACTTTAGCCGCGGGTTCGTCTGGAAAGTTCAACCATAGTCTTCTTATTGTTTTATTCATGCCGATATGAGTTGGTTCTGATGCACGGAATGACGAGCGGAGCGCGGAGCACCGTTCGACATGAACCCGCAGACATACCTACACGCCCGGTTCAGACACAGAACCCATCACCAACTGTACCTGTTTAGTACCGTAGTAGCACACCTGAGAACAATTGGTTACAGTACGTTACAGGCAGAAGCATTCGATGAGGCCACGGATAGCTTCATTGGAAAAACGGTTTGGTTGGCTTTTCTTGCGTGAGCAACGGTTATAAAATTACTTGGAATAAATCGAGCGTTTGAATGGCGTGACTTCGAGGTTTCGAGCCGAGTCTGGTTGTTTTATTTGAAACAAAAATACAAAAAAAAACAAGAAGAAAAACATACATGCCACAAAGCACCGAGAAAATGTCCGGTACGGAACGATCCTTGACCAAATTCAACGTCCTTTCCGACTTGACAGCTAGTCAGCCATGCGCGACACATCATCCTACTCATACCTGCCTAACCCTTGGGTATTCCGTAAACCGCAAAAAAAATAATACGCTGATTTTCTATGACCTCTAAAAGTGCTAGAAAACAACATTTGGGTGCACAAATTTCCTAGTTGGCCAACCACATTTACACCTCTTGTGGTGATAGAAGTAGATGTAATTTAAATTGTTTATTTATTAGTTTGGAATTAGGGAACGTAAAAGTGCATTTTTGTTGACTAAAAACAGTGGTTTTTCAAGAAGTTTGTCTCCCCTATCATTTTTGAAAGTAATTTGATGCAAATGCTGGATGCGACTAAAGAGCCAAACGGAATGCTGCGTCAACGCATCCGTCAGCGTTATTCTGACAGTTTTCCCATGAGTTTACTGTTAAATTGACGCTGACGGATGCGTTGACGCAGCATTCTGTTTGGTCCTTAACGCTTGAAATGGTCCATCACCAACATTGTATTCCAAGATCTCAATTGTCGTTGGTTTATTCTAGTAAACAAGAGATTTTATGTAACCCAGCTCTCAAATCACACCATTTAAGCCAATTTGTAGCTCCAACACTAGAGATCAATCTATACATATAAAAATGAATTTCTGTTTGTCTGTCTGTTTGTCCGTCCGTATGTTATAGAATCGAAAACTACTGAACCGATCGGCGTGAAAATTTGCATGTAGGTTTTTTTGGGGCCGGGGAAAGTTCTGATGATGGTTAGAGGACTATCTCCCCACTAAGTGGGGGGGGGGGGCTCCCATGCAAATGAAATACAAATTTCCTCATAACTCAAGAACTAATCAAGCAAATGGAACCAAATTTGGCATGTAGGTGTTTTGGGAGGCACATTTCTGTCTGTCTGTCCGTATGTTCCTTATAGAATCGAAAACTACTGAACCGAACAGCGTGAAAATTTGCATGTTGGGGTCAGGGAAGGCTCTTATGATGGTTAAAGATCGACGTGAAAATTTACATGTAGGGGATTTTGGGGCCGTGGAAGGTTTTTATGATGGTTAAAGACTCCTCCCCCACTAAAAGGGGGGGGGGGGGCTCCTATACAAATCTATACATATAAAAATGGATTTCTGTCTGTTTGCCCGTATGTTCCTTATAGAATCGAAAACTATTGAACCGATCGGCGTGAAAATTGGCATGTAGGGGTTTGTGGAGCCGGGGAAGGTTCTTATGATGGTTAGAGACATCTCCCGCAGTTAAGAGGGGGGGCTCCCATGCAAATGAAATACAAATTTCTTCATAACCCGAGAACTAATTAAGCAAATGGAACCAAATTTTCATGTGAAGGTTTTTGGAGGCAAGAATTTTTTTATGGTGAATTAGGACCGCTCCCCACTTTAGGAGGGGGGCTCCTATACAAATTATAAATGCAAATTTCCTCATAACTCGAGAACTAATCAATCAAATGGAACCAAATTTGGCATGTGGGGGTTTATGGAGGCAAGATTTTTTTCTATGATGAATTAGGACCCCTCTTCATTTTAGGAGGGAGAGCTCCCATACAAATGAAATATAAATTTCCTCATAACTCTAGATGTAATGAAGCAAATGGAACCAAATTTGGCATGTGAGTGTTTTGGGAGGCAATTTTTTTTTCAATTGTGCATTGAGACCACTCTCCCTATAAGCGGAGACGCTCCCATACAAATGAAATAGAAATTTCCTCATAATTAGAGAACTAATGAACCAAATGGAATCAAATTTGGTAAGTGGGGGGTTTTAGAGGCAGGACTTTTTTATGATGGTTTTAGACCCCTCACCAGGGTTGCCACATGCACAGATTATTCTGTGTTTAACAGATATTTGAAAGAAATCGCCTGTACAGAATCTGTATGCATAGAATACAGATTTTCGCCAAATTACACAGATTAAACAGATTTTTGAGCTTTTATATGAGAGTGAAAGAGACGGAAATAGTCAGCAAAATGACTCTCTATCTCTTTCACTCTCATTGTTTTGCATTGGACAGATATTTTTCCTCGCCGTACAGATTGTCAGATTTTTCCAACAAAAAACACAGAACTATATGTGGCATCCCTGCCCCTCACCCCTGTGGTAGGGGGATAAGGACTTCTTCTTCTTCAGCAGCATAGAGCCGGGATGGCTCGTGCTGTTTCAAGCACTCGTCTCCATTCAACTGGGTCTTGGGTCACTCGTCGCCAATTCCCTAGTCGTCTCAGAAGTCGCAAATCGCTTTCGACCTGGTCGAGCCATCGTGCACGTTGGGCCCCCCTGTTCCTGGTGCCGGTGGGGTTGTTGAAGAGTACTATTTTCGTCGCACTGTCGTCCGGCATCCTTACGACGTGTCCGGCCCACCGTAGCCTGCTAACTTTCGCTAGATGTACGATGGGAGTCTCCCCAAGCAGTGCCTGTAGCTCGTGATTCATACGCCTCCGCCACTCTCCGCTTTCAGTTTGTACTCCGCCAAATATCGTCCGCAGCACTTTTCGCTCAAACACGGCAAGGGCGCGTATGTCCTCCGTAAGCAGCGTCACGGCTTCAAGTCCATAAAGAACTACCGGTCTAATAATGGTTTTGTACATTGTTAGCTACGTGCGGCGGCGTATGCTTCCTGATCGTAGCGTTTTACGAAGGGCAAAGTAGGCCCGATTTTCCGCTTGGATGTGCCGCTGGATCTCCTTACTAGTGTTGTTCTCCGCGGTCACCAGCGAACCCAAATACACGAACTCCTCTACCACTTCTAGTTCGTCGCCGTCAACGGTTACCGTCCGTGGGAGGCGCGCGTTTGTTTCCTTTGAGCCTCTTCCTTTCATGTATTTGGTCTTCGACGCATTTAATTTTAGCGCAATTCTCCTAGACTCCGCTTTCAGTCTGGCGTAGATTGCCTCCGCCGTCGCAAAGTTCCTGGCAATGATATCGAAGTCATATGCAAAGCCTAGCAGTTGGCTACTCTTGGTAAAAATCGTGCCTCTCGTTTCGATGCCCGCTCGTCGGATCACCCCCTCAAGAGCGATGTTGAACAGCATGCAGGATAGACCGTCACCTTGTCTCAACCCTCGTCGCGTCTCGAAGGGACTCGAGAGTGTCCCAGAGATGCGTACGAAACACATCACTCGATCCAATGTAGCTCTGACCAGTCGTGTCAGGTTGTCCGGAAAACCGTATTCGTGCATTATCTGCCATAGCTTGTCTCGATCGACTGTATCGTATGCTGCTTTGCAATCAATAAAAATGTGATGCGTGGGTACGTTGTACTCCCGACATTTCTGCAAGATCTGTCGGATAGTAAAAATTTGGTCCGTCGTTGCGCGAGCCCCCATGAAACCCGCCTGATAATTCCCTACGAAACCTTGTGCTATCGGTGACAGCCGGCGTAACAGGATCTGGGAGAGTACCTTGTAGGCGGCGTTTACCAGCGTAATACCACGATAGTTGCAGCAGTCTAGCCGATCACCCTTTTTGTAGATGGGACAAACCACTCCTTCCATCCATTCCTCCGGTAGCTTTTCCTCCTCCCAAATCCTCGAAATAACCCAGTGTAGACCTTCGCTAGCGTTTCTCCGCCATGTTTATAAAGCTCTGCCGGTAGGCGGTCCTTCCCAGCGGCTTTATTGGTCTTCAGCAGCCTGATTTCTCGTTTGACTTTTTGGAGATCAGGTGCTAGGACATCACTATCTTCCATGGGCGCTCCTAGGTTAATTTCCGTTCCGCCTCCTTCACTCCATAGCCTTGCTTCATACTGAATTTAGCGTTCACCAACAAGGAAACATCCTGTTAGGGCCCGTTACAATAAATACTTTTGTCCATAGGCAATTTATAGCTTGTTCCACTTCCTGGTTCTAGGAATGAAATCAGTGATGCAAAGCAGTTAGGAAAAACACATACACCGCACAATACACATCCTTCCTTTGTGTTGGACTCTGCTTTATCGACAATGAAACCTATAAGAATAGTACTGGCTCGAGGTGCGTAATGAAGCCTCTTGTCAAAGGGCAAATTATTATCAATCTCCGCAGTTCCTGGTGCTAGAGATCGAGATTATTTGAGTTAATAGTAGTAAAAAGTATGAAGAGTGAAAGCACCGCACAGAAGTATGAATAATAAAGTTTGCATCAGATAACATTGGAACAAAAACAATTGCGTGTATTTCAGTTATTATTGGATTCAAGATTTTTTCTTACACAAATGTAGCATTTTCTTCATACTTTTAAGAAAAAATACGGATAAAATTATTCGTCACGGTTTCGAAGTTTTCCTGTAATACAGCTCATTAGGCGGCGCACACCTTCTTCGTCCATCGTTTTGCTTATCTTATTACACTAGGTCTTCATCTGATTGATGTCTTTGACAACTTTCTCCTTTGCCTTGAGTCTCCTCTTCATGAGATTGCCCAGCATTTTACAATAGGGCGGAACTGGGGGCAATTGGGTGGGTTGAGGTCTTCCGGAACAAACTGGACCCCTTTCTCTGCACACCATTCTTGAACGACTTTACTGTAATGACAGCTTGTCAAATCTGGCCGAAACATCACGGGTGGGATCGAATGAACGGCAAAATTCGTTTTTGGAAACCCTCCTTTTGGTACAGTTCCGACGTCATTGTCTTATTTGTAACGAAAACTTTCGTTTTTCTGCAACGACTGCAAATGCCCTGCCAAATCATAAATTTTCGCGCAAATTTGTCGGCAAAAACAAATTTGAATTTGCTTGGAATATCACCCCGAGCAGTTGCCAAGTAAAATTTTTGACCTGGCATTTGCCCGAAGTCAGCCTTGACACAAGTTTCATCGTCCATTAGGAGACACTCGTCGAACTTGGTTAGTACCTGGTCATATAGCTTTCGATGACGGATTTTGGCCACTTTTTCTGTTTTATGGTTCGGTTTGGCTGTTTAAGCGTGTAGGGCGCTATATCTCTGCATATTAGCGTTGATAGGAGGAAATGCTTATCAACTTATTATTAGCTTGTTTCATTATGCCTGATTTTTGTTTTCAGGTATAATAAATTTAATTTTGTCACGAGGTTTTCGAGTCATTTTAAATCTCGCATGTGCATAATATTTTTAGATATAAATTATCAAATTATAGTTGTATATGAGCACCAATGGCATTATATTAAATTTATTAAAAGGTATTTTTTAAAGGCATCTTAATTTTCGTAATTACTGGCTTTACCAGAAAATTTTTGAATAGTCAGGTTAGTCTCATATAACTCCCCCCATCTACTAACAACAATTCCTTTCCCGAAATACTTGTGAAGATGCAGAGGATTCCCTGGTCTTTAGTAGCAACAAGTATTGGACTAACATTCCTTCCCATCCCACCAGGACCCGCATTCGGACGTGGCCGGCGTCGGTATTGATCAGCATGCAGGGACCTGATAAGGTTGCACAATGAGGAATAGCGTGCTGTCCCAAGTATGCTCTTTCCAGCCATCATTTTGCAATTTTCATCGGTCCTGGTCAATAACGGAGTAGCAGCACACGGGCGGTATCCTATGCTTATGCTTATGCTTATGCTTTATGGTTCGGTTTGGCTGTTTGCTAGCTCGATACGACCTGATTCCCTCCCGGAGTTGAATTCTCACGGTACTATGGGCAGCACCGAGTTTTCTGGCCAAATCACGGTCCGGCAGATTGGGATTCCTCTTGATAGTCTTCAAAATCTTACCAGGCAGTTTCCGGTCGACAGTTCTACTCCGATGATTTGCTTGAGGCTTCCGAATCGATATAAATGGTTCCTTATACCGTATGATAACGCGCCATTCGGTATTTCTGGGCAATTTCAGCTATTTAGCTAATCTAGATGCAGACCACAATGGATTTTCCAAATAACTATGCACAATTTTTACCTTTGTTATACTATATAACAAAGGTTTTTCCCTTCTTTCCGCTTCCCTATTGTTTATTTACAAAATACAGTCGTTTTGCGGAATATCAAAAATACATAGGTGAAGCTAACAAAATTTCCAATTCGACATGTGGACGCCAAGAACTTCCAATTCCGTCCACCAAGACCACCACAATATGAGCAAAAGTTTGTTCCAATTCTAAATGAAGCAAGCTTTAAGTAGTTCGCTCGCAAAAAAGCAAAGCAAAGCCTAGGTGCTACATTCCGTTATCGAAACTTGACCGTCTGTTTTATACGATAGACTTCGCAGCCAGCTGTGAGAATACCTACAGGTTAATTGCGGGGCTAGTGCTATGATCCCATTGGCTCTAACAACCTCTCCCAGCCGAGATTCAAACATCCGATGACTGGCTTATTAGGCCAGCATCGTATCTCGAAGCCAACTGGGGAGGCCAACTGGGTAGTTCGCTCGCATTTAACTCATTATGTCCTAGCGTATGAAATTTAATATGTGATTTGAAAAGAGCCCGGGACATACTGGGTTGATAACGATACAACAAAACAACGAAGTGCGGAATACTGAAAAAGACACCTGGATAATATCTTAAATGATATTCAATTGCTCATTCAATCATTTAACCACCACCCATTTAATTTTAGTTGGACATTCAAAAGCTTGACATAGTTGACTTAAAAATAGTTTTTTTTATATTAAAATGGTGTTTTCCTACGAGTGCGCTTTATAGAAGAACATCATGTGTTTGAAAAGAGTAAAAAACAACAAAAAATAAACACAGAAAATCAGCATATTTAAGGTACTTGATTTGGGGGATATATAGTTATGGACATTAGCGGCACCAACATCAACAACACGTGGGCTCTTCCCTGTTTCAACATGGAACAGCCGACAAAGACGCCAACACACGCTTAGCAGCGAATATTGCCGACTTCAACATCAGACATCCGGCACACAAATATTGCCGACCTCAACATCAGACATCCGGCACCAATATCGATTGACATCAGCGTGCTGGAGTTCGCCCAGAACTTTCGCACGCCCGGATTCCTGACACAGCAGAATGCAGCCTTCGATGCAACCTGGATACACCTGGAGCATGTTCGGACACGAAAATCCTGACAACGCAGAATGTGCCAGCAGCTTAGGTTCAGAAGTAGACTTTAGCAGTAGCAGTAGTCAGTTCTTGTTAGACCTCAAGGTAGTGAAGACGTGTAAACTCTGTGTTAGATTAAGTGATGGTGAATAAAAGTTTTTTTTTTTTTATTAATATAAATGAACCCCTAACGTAACTGGCGCAGTCGTACGGCTTACCCTACGACTTAGTGAAAACTCGGACTAGCAAGCCAAATTAATCTATTAGTGAAAAGGCCCAACCCGTGGCATAGAAAATAGTGCACAATCAAAAACTGTTTCGGACAAAGTGCTAGTGTCAAACCATTGACTACGAGAACCCGGCTACAGTGTTCATCGAGAAGACGACGGCCATCCCTCAACCCGCAGGCGATTTGTGGTGCTCGGACCGGAAACAACTAAGTTGGTGGATTTTCATCCTTCAAGGGTAAAGAACCGTGAGTAACTTATTTCCTCTCCCTTTTTATGAAAAGATTTAACCCCGTTCCTAGAGTTAACGCATTAAAATATACTAGAAAAATGGAGCCAAACTTCCAACACCTGTTTGACTCGATTCAAAATATGGAGCAGCGAATCGGCGCTCTCCAGTTGGAAAATGAAAATCTCCGACAACAACAAAATCAGCAACAGCAACAGTTGCAACGACAGCAGCAGGCCCCCGTTGTGGAGGACCGGCGAATTGATTTCTATAGGATTCCTGATCCTATTAGAACGATTCCCTCTTTTGATGGGAATAAGAAACAATTAAGTTCATGGCTGACATCAGCTAGAAGAACTTTAAATTTATTCAGGCCACTCGTAACAGCCGAATTACTCGCTGTTTACGAACAGGCTATAATAAACAAGATCGACGGCAAAGCCCGTGATACGATCTGTGTTAATGGAAACCCTTCGACGTTCGAAGAGGTGGCAACAGTCCTAGAAAGTGTTTATGGTGATCGTAACAATATTGCTACATACCAGACACAACTATGGTCAACAAAAATGCAAGATTCCTTGCACACGTACTACAAACGTACGAAAGAGATCATGATAAACATGAAATCTCTAGCCAAACGAAACGATACTTACAACCAACACTGGGTTGCAATAAATCATTTCTTAGAACAAGAAGTTCTAGCAGCTTTTATCAATGGACTGAGTAAACCATATTTCGGGTATGCCCAAACTGCTCAGCCAAGCGATTTAGAAACGGCATACGCATTCTTATGTCGCTTCCAAAACACAGAAAAAACGAAATCTCAAACACAACCTGCACACGAGCAACCTCACCATAGCAAAGTTTACAAGCCATTTAACCAAGAAAAGAACTACAAACCATTCAATCAAGAGAAAAATTATTCCAATCCAAAACCTGGACCATCATCGGACAGAAACAGAATTACGCCCATGGATATCGACCCATCCCTTAGATCTAATCAACGAAATAGGCTTTTTAACCATACTGCCGAAAAGGATGAAGAAATTGAAACAGATAGTGAAGCTTCAGAAGCGGAAGAAGAGTCAAATTTTCAGATAGGCTCTTACAAGGACATTATGAAATAAATGCTACTAACGGCCTACCATTTATCACATTTAACATTTTTGGCAAACAGGCAAAAATCCTTATAGACAGTGGTGCAAATAAAAATTTCATATCTCCACATTTGGTTCCAAAAAACGTACGGATTCCATGCAAAACAATTAAAATTTCAAATAGCTCAGGTAGTCACAAAAGCAGTGAAAAGGTAGCCATTAAATTGTTTGCTACTGGCGAAAAAGCTAATTTTTACCTTCTCAGATTCCATTCATTTTTTGATGGTATTTTGGGATATGAAACTCTTTCAGAACTTGAAGCAATTTTGGATATTGCAAACCACAGACTCGTTTTACCAAAACAAACGGTCAAGCTGAACATACGAAATCTTGGATCACCGGAAATTAAACTTAATGCTCACACTGCTACAGTTTTGGAAATACCAGTAACAGAAAAAAGTGGTGACGTTCTACTAAAAAGACCAATCAGGATAGGAGACGCAGAAGTTCCTGCCGGACTCTACAAATCTCAAAATGGATTTATTAAAGCTCTAAGCATGAATTATGGCGAACAAATCACATTCAAATGGACAAAACCTGCACAAGTACACGGAATTCTCTCAAAAGTCGAAATTAATTTAAACCAAACTTCAGAACACGAAAAGCTAAGCTGTCAGGATGTCGCGAAACTCATTAGAATTTCGCACCTGAACATAGAAGAAAAACATGCTTTACTTAATGTACTTTCGAAACATTCAAATATTATACACGACGAAAATTTTAAATTATCGTGCACTTCATCCATACAACATCAAATAAAAACGGTTGACGACATACCCATCCATACAAAAACATATCGGTATCCCCACGTTCATAAGCAAGAGGTCGAAAAACAAATCAATGAAATGCTTGCTGATGGAATAATACAGCACTCGATTTCACCCTGGACCTCGCCCATCTGGATCGTGCCAAAAAAGGCCGATGCCAGCGGGAAACAGAAATGGCGCGTAGTCGTAGACTATCGAAAGCTAAATGAACGGACAATCGACGACAAGTTTCCGATTCCAAATATCGATGAAATTCTAGACAGGTTAGGAAGAAGCATGTACTTCACTACCCTTGACCTTAAATCTGGATTTCATCAAATCGAAGTCAATCCAAGAGACCGCCCGAAAACAGCGTTCAGCACAGACAAAGGACACTTTGAATTTATCAGAATGCCCTTTGGCCTTAAAAATGCTCCCTCAACTTTCCAGAGAGCTATGAACAGCATCTTAGGCGATTTGATTGGAAATTGTTGCCTAGTTTATCTAGATGACATTATAATCTTCGGAAACTCGTTGCAGCAACATCTGGATAACCTGAACAAAGTTCTACCCAAACTAGAAAAAGCAAACTTGAAGATACAACTTGACAAGTGCGAGTTTCTTCAGAAAGAATGCGAATTCTTGGGACATGTAGTCACACAAGATGGAATCAAACCGAACCCGAACAAGATCGATAAAATTATAAACTGGCCAATACCAAAAACACCAACCGAAATTAAAGGCTTTCTCGGTATTCTGGGTTATTATAGAAAATTCATCCGAGACTTTGCGAAATTAACGAAACCAATGACCAAATGTCTAAAAAAAGATGCACAGATTATACATAATGCGGAATTCATCCAATGTTTCAATGATTGTAAAAAAATTCTAACTACAGACCCTCTGCTGAAATACCCTGACTTCGAAAGAAAATTTATTCTCGAAACCGATGCTAGCGATTTTGCTTTAGGATCTGTCTTGTCCCAACGCTTCGACGATGGCAAAGAACATCCAATTGCATATGCTTCACGTACACTGAATGATACCGAAGTGGGATATTCAGCAACGGAAAAAGAATTATTAGCTATCGTATGGTCCGTAAAGCATTTTAGACCTTACCTATTTGGAACTAAGTTTGAAATCAGAACAGATCACAAACCGTTAATCTGGCTTAGACAGAAAAACGATCTCAACAAACGACTTCTTCATTGGAAATTGGCCCTAGAAGAATTCGAATTCGAAATAAACTACAAAAAAGGGACACAAAACAGTAACGCAGATGCTCTTTCCAGAATTCAACCTGAAATAGAAGCAAACGCAAACACTTCCAGTGACAGCATGACACAACATTCTGCAGACACTGACGACAGTGATTTCATTCCCTCAACCGAGAGACCGCTCAATGATTTTAGAAACCAAATAGTTTTAGAAATCTCTAACGAAAATAGCATAGAGTGCAACACAATCTTTAGAAACTACCATAGAACAATTATCAAAAAACCAGTGTTCAGCCCCGCTATACTTATAAACATTCTAAAGGAACGTGCATCACCGAACTGTGCTAACGGCCTTTTCTGTGACCAACACACACTCCTTAATTTGCAAACGATTTATAAGAATTATTTTTCTAGAGCAAAAACATTTAAAATCTTTTGGACCGAAAAAATGCTCGAAGACGTCACAGACGAACTCGAACAAGACCTAGTCATTCAAAGACAACACAATGCTAACCATAGGGGCATCAATGAAACAAAAGCCCATATTTCTCGAAAATATTTCTTTCCAGGCATGAAAAGTAAAATCACGAAGTTCATTAACATCTGTAAATCCTGTCAAAAGGCTAAGTACGAAAGACGTCCATATAAACAAAAATATGAATTAACAGCAACACCCACGAAGCCGTTGCAAATTGTTCATATGGATATCTTCATCATTAATAATAATAACTTCCTAACGCTTTGCGATAGATTTTCGCGACTAACCATGGCTATTCCTATAAGAACCCGTAACACTATACATATACTAAAAGCAATAACACACTATTTGGCAAATGTTGGTAAACCTTCCCTTCTCGTCATGGACCAAGAAGCTTCTTTTACATCCACAACTATAAAAGAATTTCTCGAAGAACATGACATAGAATATCATTTCACATGTGTTGGGCAATCCTCGTCAAATGGAACCGTAGAAATCGTTCATAGAACATTAAGAGAATTGCACAACATTCTAACGAACAAAGAGTCAACCAAAGATTTATCAGATAAAGCAAAAATAAATCTAGCAGTGTCTATTTACAACGACTCTATACACTCAAAAACCATGTTGACCCCAAAAGAATTATTTTTCGGATTCCGTAACGAAGACTCTGTCCCCGCAAACCTTGATGAAAGAATCAAGCAAAAAGAAGAATTCTACAGGAACTTTTCTACAAGGCACGAAAGAATGAAGATAAAAGACCTAGACAAAATCAACAGGCCCAGAGAAGAACCTGAAGAATTTCTACCAAATGACAAAGTCTTTGAGAGGAAAAGAAATAATCTGAAACACCAAGAAAGATACCGAGAAATAACAGTAGTTGATAACATGCGTACTAACATCATCGACGAAAACGGAAGGAAAATTCATAAAACTAAACTGAAACGCAAAAGGAAGACTTAACTGTAACCAATATTAATTTTTTCTGTTTCTTTTTCTTTACCATTTCAGCAATAACATGACACATATGATAAACGCAATCCTTGTTACTTTATCCCTTATCATCATATCAACACCCAGTCCATTATCTCATCTAGAGATAACCGACCTAAGTAATAACCCCGGCATATTTGCCATTAAATCAGGAAGAGTTTTTATAAAACAAGGTTACCATAAATTAATTCATGAATTCAAACTTCATCCATTTCATTCTATCTTGAGACAATACGAAACTATCATTGCAGATTTAGAACAAAATTCACAACTAGGGGAAATAACCAAAATTCTTAAACAAAAGCATAATCAAGCTAGCATTACTTTACAAAATTTGACACCAAAACGCAGACAGCAAAGAAGTATTAATATTCTGGGAACTGTTGTTAAATCAATTACTGGTAACCTCGACAACGAAGATCTCGTAAATCTAAATAACCAAATTAACTTGTTGAAAATTTCCAATAATATGTTGATTACAGAAAATAATGAACAGATAAAAATTAATGATATTTTTGAAAAAAGAATTAACAATTTAACAAAAGAAGCTTACAGACAATCAGTAGAGATCAGTAGGTTTATTAGACAAGCAGGTATGAATTTAGATAGGTCAGTCGATTGGCAACACATGCTGCACATGCACAACATCATTTTCAACCTGGATACCATTCATCACCAGTTAGACACCATATTTGAAGCTGTCCAACTTTCCCGACTTAACGTAATTTCAACAGCTTTGTTATACCCTTCAGAACTAGAACTGGCAACCCGCCTTTTGAAATCACAGGAAATCGAAGTCGTAAGCTACGACCAAACGTATGAATATTTGGAAATGACAGCAATCCATAATGACTCCTCTATCATTTTCATAGTCAAAATACCAAGCCTGAGAAGAGGGAGTTATCAATTACTACGCATCGAACCAATACCAGTTAATCGAAAGTTAATTAAAATTAATAGCAAATTCGCTATTACTAGCAAGGAAGAATCATTTCTAACAAATGAAAAATGCAACCAAATCGAGAGCACTTCCTTGTGCAATATTGAAAACCTGATCAACGTAACACGCAATGACTGTTACCACAAACTTCTACGAGGTAAACCAAGCAGATGTGTGTTCGTCAGCGACACAAGTTCTCCTGAAATTAAAGTTATCGAGAACAAAGGCATCCTGGTAAAGAATGCGTTCACCCCCATACATCTTAACAATACTTGTGATTATGGACCAAAGAATCTTACTGGAACGTTTTTCATAACATTTAACAACTGTTCGATTAACATTGGAAACACCCATTTCAACAGCAAGACATTTCGATTTGATAACAAACCCGCCATTCTCCCACTACACTTTGTGACCGTTAACGAAACAGAGGTGATAATGGAGCCTATTGAGATGCTACAGGACTTGCAAACCAACAACCGCCACAGGATAGATCACCTAGAAATCACTAACCGAAAAGACGTCCTAGTGAATATTGGAGGCATTGTCATAATCGCCTTATTCGCGACCATTCTCTTCGCGTACCTCATCAAAGAAATTTGTTTCATCAGGAAATTCATACGAATTCAACAGCCCAATTCAACGCAGTAAGTTGAACCGGGACGGTTCAATTTAACGTGGGGGAAGTTATGGACATTAGCGGCACCAACATCAACAACACGTGGGCTCTTCCCTGTTTCAACATGGAACAGCCGACAAAGACGCCAACACACGCTTAGCAGCGAATATTGCCGACTTCAACATCAGACATCCGGCACACAAATATTGCCGACCTCAACATCAGACATCCGGCACCAATATCGATTGACATCAGCGTGCTGGAGTTCGCCCAGAACTTTCGCACGCCCGGATTCCTGACACAGCAGAATGCAGCCTTCGATGCAACCTGGATACACCTGGAGCATGTTCGGACACGAAAATCCTGACAACGCAGAATGTGCCAGCAGCTTAGGTCCAGAAGTAGACTTTAGCAGTAGCAGTAGTCAGTTCTTGTTAGACCTCAAGGTAGTGAAAACGTGTAAACTCTGTGTTAGATTAAGTGATGGTGAATAAAAGTTTATTTTTTTTTATTAATATAAATGAACCCCTAACGTAACTATATAAAATGACATATTTCGACCTTTGTCAGGTTTGTTCAAGAACTGAATTGGACAGAAAGAAGAAACACAAGTTACACAGTACAAAATCAGTGCTAATGCATGATAGGTACAGCTGCATTTTAATATTTATAACCAATGCTATGGAGAAACAATCCATTCCACCAACAGCATTGTGCAGTAGGTAGAAAGCCACCGCGCAGAGACGAATAATAGAGAGAGACACAATTTCGCTACTTGTTTTATTGCTCGGTCAATCGCAGGAAAGGATAATTTTTGCTGACTTGATGGTGCCGCTAGCTAGCTGGCGAGCGGTGGTTTGTGCGGTATTCCATGGCTTTCCATGACGGCGGCAATGATGCCCTCTATTATTTTGCGGTCTTCCTGTGTCTCTCGCAGTTCTTCCATTTGTCTTATGGCAGTAGATAGCTTCGTTGTTTTTGAGCCACTAGCCAGCTAGCCAGCCAGTCAGCCAGTCAACTGGACGGTCGGTGACTCCACACAACCCAACCACCACCGGAATCGAAAGATTAGCAGTAACTGTAACTCTCCGGTTTGGCTTCAACGCCCGGACTGTGCAAAGTGTCCGTTTTCGTGCGGTAGATTTACTGGAACTGACTGTGCGCGGTTTCTTTGGGGCAATTGCTTTCCACTTTTGGCGATGGTTCTTAGGGGTCTGCCACATCCAGGAACTGCTTGTAACGATTAGTGTTTTAGATAGTAAATAGCACAGCTCACCCTAGGGTTATCGGTCTCGAAATATTCGCGCGAAAAAATCGTGGAACCACTGTAAGCTGGAAACGGAGAAACTCACGGTGCTGAATGAAACTAAACAATCATATTTTCTATACCTGTTCACGGATAGATCTACACACGAGTGTAGAAATACAATACGCACACAGCGGGACAAGTTTCGCGTCCTCCAACCGAATTCAATGCGGTTTGTTGCGGATAGGACGGACGTACGGAGACGAGAGCGGTCGAACATAACTGGCCAGTAGTAGTAGCGCCGATGATGATTGGCGGGTTGCGGTTGTGGTATAAACAGGTTTTAAAGCGGCTCGTAAATTATGCCCTAGCTAACAACCAGCCAGCCAGGCCAGGACCGCACCGGCCGCGGCGGCCAGGTCGGGTAAAGACAAGCCACCGCCGACGTTCCGACGTTCGGTGGCAGTCAGTTGCGCGCGCGGTAGTTGTTTTGGGGCGGAAATGATCTGGTTATGAGACGAGCGAAATCAAACAACCAGAATGCTTTCTGGCTGAATGTATGCACAACACCACCTTCAGCGACTGTGTGTTGCTGTTTTTCAAAGGATGCTGGAATTCATTACGTGAAACCAGCAGCGCAGAAAAAGCGTTGAAAATCGAACATGCTTATTGCTCACTTTTGCTGTCAGCAGCAGCAGCAGCGACTGTTAGATCTAGAGCAGATTGTTAGTATAATTGCAAATTAATATCAATCTAGAAAGAGGCTGAGTTGTTTAGCAGCAACAACTTTCCGTATCACGGGTAAGACGGAAAGAATAATGATGCTAATACTGAAGCTAGAATAACTATTCACATAATAGTTGCATTCCGTCATTGACCAGGGACACGAAACCTGCACGATGAAGTAACTGACAGTCGGCAGATAGGATCGTAGGTCTTCTCATTGTATAATATTCCGGGTTTATACAAGCTCTAGAATTAATAATGGCGCAGTCCGACATTTATTTATACTAAAACCGACTACCACTCGGTTACTAGACAGAATATAAATCACATTGGAACATGATTGCGCATGCAAAGTTTCTTGTCATGGTCGCCATAAGACCAAGCCGAATATTCGACCAATTTCCTAATAATAAATGTCTTGTTGATGACAAAACTCGAAACCGTTATACTATTGATGATGGCTGTCATGCCTGAATGATTTATTTCGATGCATTAAACGGTTTTAATAGAATTACCCTGGTCACCTGACCAACCTCGAGATAAATTACCAGTAAAATTGGTTCACAATCGGACTGCTTGATCGCCACAGTGCCGCTCTAACTCAGAAAAAACGTCTTTAAAATAATTCCGGTAGCACTTTTTGCGTGGAATTGCTGTATACTAAAAAGATTCTGCTGAGCCTTTCAAAACTAAGTTGTAAAAATACTCATAGTCTTCGAATAAACACTCCATACAATAAACAATGCAGACCCTTGTCATACGGTTCTTCGACTTAGATTAACGCTTGTTCGAATAACATATAAATGCCATTGGCCTCGTTCTGATTCTAATCAGTGATTCACTCGAACACTGCCACATACTGCCACACTAAACGTCAGCTAAAAAACAGTGCGATAGTAGAAGTTTCGAACATTTCCTAAACAATTACCAACCACTGGCGTCGCGCAAGGCGAAACAGACAAACTTATACTTATGTCTAACTAATACGAGAAATGCCATTACCCAAAAGAAATGGGAACAAATTTTATTATTTTGTTCCACATTCTACGTCTGATGTAATGGGGCTTTCATTCCGTCATCGCCTTCGTTGTCCTCTGATACCGTTCGAGGGACCTATTGTCAGGGAGCTAGTGCCAGTGCACGCTGATGACGACAATTGTATTAATTAGTTTGGAACGAATATTGCACGGTCCGACCGACCATGGACCATCCGAAAACTCTTCAAAACAAAGTGAACACAATTTTCGTTAGTCGTTGTTGTTGTTACCGTTTGCGACGACGAACATTTGTGCCATTGATAGGCACTTTAGAACGAACGCTTGAATAAAAAAAACAGTCGCCTCGACCCGTGCGGTCGCCAGCTGTTTGATATGGTACAAATATAGTTTGTTGATTACAGCAGAAAGAGTGACGTACCGTGCCGCCCTTGTGAAGAAGTAGTAGATGACAACACTGCACCGCTCTGATATGTAGCTGCTATAGAGCTTTTGACGTCCAATCGTCTCAAGAGTGCCTCTGGTGTGGGTGCGATGATATGGGCTAACAGACTACTAACACACCATCCGAGCAGGCAGGCAGCAGTGTGCATATGTTTATGTGACAAGCTGGCTGATGCTATAAAGTTATGCATATGCCGACGACTATTTAGGAAAGCACCAAAACAACTTTTGCTCTTTCCATTTGACGTCCGACAGACAGAGCGTATATGGGAGGAAAATGTGCGCATGGGTCGTAAAATTTATCTCCCTGTGTGTTTGGCACGTTTCCCTGATTACAAGGGAAGTGCTGCCAGGAAAACCGTGACCAGAGAATAATGCTGCGAACAAATGACTAGTATTGTTTACTATGGGTTGTCATGAGACTGTGTTCGAGAAACCGGTAAACACTTTAGTTACTTCATTTGGCTATTAATAAAACGTCAGTCAGGTCGTAAGGTATTTGTTCACAACAGTAACTGTGATAAAAATCGTTTCTTGAGACATTTCTTTAGATACATTTCACCTTTTCACATGGTACAGATGACGTGGCAAATTGAAAACTTGCTAGCATATGTCTAAAGTATGCTAAATGATTTTTATTTCTCTTCCAGTTTTTTTCAAAACATGCTTTTTACACGAAAAATTACAGATCCGATAAAAATATCAGTATAACAAATCCGTCAATATAAACCTAAAACATGTCTTGCTAAACACAGAATATAATATAGGTAATATTTATAATAATGCGGGGATACCTCGATATATGACAATTTATTATATTTCAAAAGTTGTGTTAAATCGAAATTATCCATGATTTTTTCAAAAAAATAAATTTGCATTAGCAGTCGCCAATTTTGTTCTGTGTTGTGTGTTTACGTTTTTTGAACTATTTATTATTGTTTGAGCTATTAGTTTTTAACTATTTTTATGATCATTTTGAAATAATGAACAGCGTCATGGCGTCATGGATTTCGGATGAAACTTGGAGGAAGATCGACGAGCGGAGAGAGGCGAAAGCCGGCATTGAGCGAGCGCGGACCAGATCGGCTAAGACAGCTGCCCGTCAACGATACGCCGAACTGGAGAGAGCTGTTAAACGTGCATGTAGGCGGGACAAGAGAGCCTGGACTAACTCCCTAGCCGAACAAGGAGAAACCGCCGCCGCCAATGGTGATATCCGTTTGTTGTACGATATTTCTCGCCGCCTTAGTGGTGTCAGGATGAATACAAAGATGCCGCTAAAGGACAGAGCTGGTCAGGTATTGACTGACCGTACAGAACAGCTTAAGCGAACATTTTGAACAACTCTTCCGAGTTTCAAATGTCAAAGACCAACAAAACCAGCAGCGTACGACGCCTACAGTTCGTCGAATAAATCACGTGAACTCGGAGGCGCCATCGCTGGATGAAATTGTAGCAGCCATCAAGAGTATGAAATCCAATAGAGCGCCAGGGATAGATCGTATTTCAACCGAAATGCTCAAAGCTGACCCATCTTTGTCAGCCCAGATGATGCATCAGCTTTTCAGCAATATTTGGGAAACCGCAACTTTTCCGGTGGACTGGATGCAGGGCATATTGGTCAAAGTCCCTAAGAAAGGAGACCTAACGGAATGCGGTAACTGGCGTGGCATCACGTTGCTCTGTATTACTCTCAAAGTACTCTGTAACGTAATCCTCAACCGGATCCAGGAGAAGATCGACGCTACTCTCCGGCGGCAGCAAGCTGGATTCCGTGCTGGCCGATCATGTGTAGACCATATCACAACGCTCCGCATTATATTGGAGCAGATCAACGAATTCCAGGACTCTCTTCTGCTGGTGTTCGTTGACTTCGAAAAGGCGTTCGACCGACTCAATCACGAGAACATCTGGGGCGCACTTAGGCGTAGAGGAGTTCCAGATAAGCTAGTCCATCTCATCGAGGCTCAGTACGAGGCGTTCTCGTGCAAGGTTTTGCACGACGGCGTCTTGTCCGACCCCATAAGGGTTACTGCGGGCGTGAGACAGGGCTGCATTTTATCACCGCTTCTATGTCTTATCGTTATGGATGAGATATTAGTTGGAGCAATTGACAGTAGACCAAATCGAGGATTGCCTTGGAATCCTCTAACGATGGAGCAGCTAAATGACCTCGACCTAGCCGACGACATTGTCTTGCTCGCACAACGCCGAAACGATATGCAGAGCAAGTTAGACGACCTCTCCGAGAGCTCCCAGGCAGCAGGTCTCACAGTCAATGTAGCGAAAACTAAGTCTATGGTAGTGAACACTGACAATTCCACCAACTTTACAGTAGCGGGACAACAAGTTGAGCAGGTAGCCGTCTTTCAATATCTTGGTAGCCAAACAACGCCCGATGGTGGTACCAAGACTGATATAGCCACACGGATCAGGAAGGGCAGGGGTGCCTTTGCAGGTCTGCGAAACATTTGGCGCTCAAACCAGATCACTCTACGTACGAAAACCCGAATCTTTAATTCAAACGTTAAATCCGTACTGCTGTATGCCTGCGAAACGTGGTGCGTCTCAGCGGAGACAACGCAAAAACTGCAGGTATTCATTAACCGGTGCCTGCGATATATTATTCGTGCCTGGTGGCCTGATAATTGGATATCCAATGAGGAACTCCATCGTCGGTGTCATCAACGGCCGATAGCCACAGAAATTCGTGAGCGTAGGTGGAAGTGGATCGGACACACCTTGAGGAAAGGAGCGAACGAGGTTTGCAGAGCAGCACTCGACTGGAATCCACAAGGACAGCGTAGAAGAGGCAGACCCAGAGGCTCATAGCGACGGAGCTTAGCCAACGACATCCGGGCTGTAGACGAGAACCTGTCCTGGCGACAGGTAAAAGCCATGGCGGGTAACCGTCAGCAGTGGAGATCTCTGATTTCATCCCTTTGTTCTGCCGGACCGGCGGACATGGACACATAAGTAAGTAAGTAAGTCATGGCGTCGCTTTTGGAATGGAAAGTTAGCTGTTATGTCGTTACCAACTTGACATATGAATTTGTCATATATCGAATTGTCTTATGTGGAGATATCCCTGTAACAAATATTATTATTTTATACATTTTCATGCAATAAGGGTGTCGCACATCAAATTGCATCACGGAAGAAACGCTGTAGAAAATTACCCATTGTTTATTTTCTCTTGAAAATTTGGGTAGAAGTAGTTTAGAGTGTATTGTTTACACTGTGTTCTTTTCGCTGTCAGTTTTTCGAAAATTGGAAAAAATGGCGTCACCCGAAAAGCAACGTCGCGAATGGATTTTGCGCAAGCATCTGGAAAATCCACAACTCTCTCATCGGGACTCATTGGAAAACAACTCGGAATCGTGCAGTGAACGGTGAGTCGTGTGATTAAACGTTACTATGAAACTCGGAGCATCGAACGAAAGGAGAGATGCGGTCAGAATCAGGATCACAAACGTGTCGTAAAAGCGTTTAACCGGAATCCCAATGCTTCGGTAAGGGATGTGGCCAAAGAGTTGAATCTGTCTCCAAGTCTTTCGTTCAGAGAGCTAAGGACCGGGAGGGACTGCATACGTATAAAGTGCAGAAGGCTCCAAATCGTGACGAACAGCAAAATACGGTGGGAAAGACACGGGCCCGGAAACCGTACAACCAGATGCTGACGAGGCCTCATCGTCTCATCATGGATATGAGAGACTTACGCCAAGGCGGACTTCCGACAAGGAAGCAGAAACATTCAAAGTTTGCCAAGAAATACATGATGATTGTTAGTCCAACACGTACTGCTACCCAAGACCGAGGAATCCTCTGTATCATCCACAAGTGTCACAGGAAGGTGTTGTTATTAGGAGAAAGGTGATCTGGATCCACCGCGGCAGGTGGTCCTGGGCAGACATTTCCAAGCGCTTGAAGCTGTCGACGCTCGCTACGAAATTTCGGGTTTGGCAGGCTATCTGTACATGTGATTTGGTAGACAATGGTGACTGGAAAATATCTGCTGCCCTTTCTGAAGCAAGAGGACTGTTCCGCACTGTTTGTTGGCCGGATTTAGCATCCTGCCATTACGAAAAAGATGCCATGGAGTGGTATGCTGTCTACAACGTGCAGGTGGTGCCCAACGAGAAGAAATTTCTTAGCACATCAGAGCTCCACCAGGTCGTGCGGAACCGAGAAAAGACGCTAAAGACGGTTGGAGTTTCTGATATTTCCATCGGCAACACATGAATTGCTCTAAATGATGAATTCGTCGATGCAAAATTTATATTTAAGAAAACATTTTGTAACCACCCCCGCGATTGATTTTTATCATACACTAGCTGTCCCGACAAACTTCGTATTGCCACAAATTAAACTGTGCTGTACATAAATCGTAAAATCGTCTCATGATCTTTGTCACAATCTCGAGTTTTGCAAGTTTCTGAGGAGTTTAACCTTAGAAGATTCATTTTGGTAGTTCCGTAACTAAAAAATTTCAACTTTTCCTCACAGTAAAGTAGAAAGCAACTCCCTCCATTGCTTAACCAGCTAAAATGAAGCGGATAGCATTTAAATGTTCGCCGTGATTGCATAACATTGCGCCGAATATTCGAGGGAGGGAGGGGTCTTAGTACACCATAGAAAAAAATGCTGTCCTCCAAAAACCCCACATGTCAAATTTGGTTCCATTTGCTTGATTATTTCTCCAGTTGGGTATGAAATGGGGAATGCAAACAAGAAAGCGACCAAGATAGCACTTGCCATCCCAAGTTTCTGCCTAGCGCCTCCACGCGGCCGTACCCGATAATACTTTCACTTACTTTACTTTTTCGGCAACAATCCACTTATCGAATCCATGCCGAATTCAAGAACCGTCTCCATATTTCTTGGTCTTGGGCTGCTGCTCTCCAGTCGATCCTAACACCCGCTGCTCTAGCATTCACGTCAACAGCGCTCATTCAACGGGTACGGGGTCTGCCTCGAAGTCGTCGGCCTCTGTCGGGTTCTCTGTTAAATATTGTTTTCACTGGTCCCTCATCCGGCATCCTTGTTATGTGGCCAGCCCACTGTAGCCTGCCGTGTTTTAATCGCTTCACAATATCCACATCTTTGTATACTTGGTATATTTCATGATTCATGCGCCTGTGCCACATTCCATCGTCTAATATGCCGCCAAGAATTGGTCGCATGAATTTACGCTCAAAAACGCCAAGAGCGTTGGTCGCTCTCCATCAACTTCCACGCTTCGTGGCCGTGCGGTACCACAGAGAGAATTAGCGTCTTATAGACCGCGAGTTTTGTACGGAGTTGTACACTACGGAACCGCATCTGGCTACGTAATCCGTAAAAGGCCTTACTGACAGCCCTTAACCGCCTTTTTACTTCACGGCTCACATCGTTGTCACATGTCACTTACGTACCAAGGTAAACAAATTCGTCGACCACTTCAAAAGTATCTCCATCTATCACCACCGCAGTTCCAACACCCGAAGGCCTACCACGGTCTCTAGCAGCCACCATATACTTTGTCTTGGTACAACTTATAATAAGCCCTATCGTCGCAGCTTCCTGCTTAAGATGCGTGTACGCTTTTGACGTAGGACTACGTCTTACGACAAGGTTTGGGATACAGTGTCTTTCCAAAAAATCAAAAAAATGCGAGCGCCAAAATGAAAGCTGTTGAAACTTAGAGGTTTCCAGATCGATTTTAAATGCTTTTGTGCCAATCAATCGGAAAAACAGCGGCGCATCAGCCCAAATAAAGAAACGTATTGATTTCAAAGTACGCACTGTTGAAAAATTGAAAATAACGAAGTATTGTTCAACTGGAAATCCTCGCTTCGTGATAGGTTGCAAAAGCCGCCATCATAGTTTTAACGTATTTATAGAAAAAAAAGTGATGAAATTTCCCCGATCCAACAGGTCGAAGTTTCTTTACGACGATTGAACCTAGGCCAATTTGAAATCTGTGCTTGGGAAGTACACCAGAAAGAGTGACAAAGTCTCCTCGTCCTTACGAACGCGATTAGACCTAGTCCAATTTGACATCTGTGCTTAGGAAGTATGCCAGAGTGCAAAACTATCCCTCAACCGATGTCGTTTGATCGTTTGAACATTTAATCTAGTCCAATTTAATGTCCTGAAAGTAAACAATTTTGTTAAAGCTGTCCCATCTACAAAAAGGGCGACCGGCTAGACTGTAACTACCGCGGCATTACGCTGGTCAACGCCACCTACAAGGTGCTCTCCCAGAATTTGTAGCGTCGTCTATCCCCAATAGCAAGAAGATTCGTAGGGCAGTATCAGACGGGCTTTATGGGGGCCCGTGCTACTATGGATCAAATTTTTACTCTCCGACAAATCCTTCAGAAATGTCGAGAGTACAACGTGCCCATGCATCATATTTTCGTGGATTTCATAGCAGCATACGATACCGTTGAACGCGAACAGCTATGGCAGATAATGCACGAGTACGGTTTTCCGGACAAACTGACGCGGCTGATCAAAGCTACTCTGGAACGAGTGATGTGCTACGTGCGCGTTTCTGGGACAATCTCAAGCCCTTTCGAAGCGCGCAGAGGGTTACGGCAAGGGGATGGACTGTCCTGTATGTTATTCAATATCGCTATTGAAGGTGTGATCCGGCGAGCGGGCATCGAAACGAGAGGAACGATCTTCAGCAAGAGTACCCAACTCCTAGCCTTTGCAGATGACCTCGACATCATTACTAGAAACCGTGGGACGGCGGAGGTAATCTACGCCAGACTAAAAACGGAGGCTAGGAGGATAGGGTTACAAATCAATGCGTTAAAAACCAAATTTATGGTAGAAAGAGGCTCCCGAAAAAGAAACGTTTGCCTCCCACGGACAGTGACTATTGACGGCGACGAAATGGAAGTAGTTGATGAGTTCGTATATTTGGGATCTCTGGTCACCGCCGACAATATTACGAGTAAGGAGATCCAACGACGCATTCAAGCTGGAAATCGAGCCTACTTTTCCCTTCGGAAGACGTTTAGATCAAGGAGCATACGCCGCCGCACAAAGCTGACGATGTACAAAACACTAATCAGACCAGTAGTCCTCTACGGACTTGAGACAGTAACTTTACTTACGGAAGACATACGTGCATTTACCGTTTTTGAACGAAAGGTATTGCGGACTATTTTTGGCGGAGTACAAACGGAAAGCGGAGAGTGGCGGAGACGTATGAATCACGAGCTACAGGCGCTGCTTGGAGAGATTCCCATCGTACACCTGGCGAAAGTTGGGAGACTACGGTGGGCCGGTCACGTTGCAAGGATGCCGGACGACTGTGTAGTGAAATCCGTTCTCATCAAGAACCCCACCGGCACCAGAAATAGAGGGGCTCAACGTGCTAGATGGCTCGATCAGGTTGAATGCCGACTTGCGTGTGTCAAGACGCGCAACGAATCGGCGACGAGTAGCCCAGGACCGAGTACAATGGACAGGAATTCTTGATACGGCAAGAGCCACCTCAGCTCTCGGCTGAATAATGTAAGAGAGCTCCCCTTCTTAGAGGGGGAGGGGTCCCAATTCACCAAAAGATTCCTGCCTCCTAAAATCCCCATATGCCAAATTTGGTTCCACTTGTTGGAATAGTCTTCGAGTTATGCAGACATTTGTGTTTCATTTGTATGGGGCCCCTCCCTCTTAGAGGGGTAGTGGTGTTTAAGCATCATAAGAACTTTCCCCGGCCTCGAAACCCCCTGCATACAAAATTTTCACGCTGATCGGTTCAGTTGTTTCTGAGTCTATAAGAAACATACAGACAGCCAGACAGACAGAAATTTATTTTTATAGGTATAGATTCACATCATCTTTCGGATTGAGGGCGTTATTGACCCATCCACAAAGTGTTTGGCTGCGGGATTTTAGCAGACTGATTTTATATTTATAAACCTATAATCAAAAAAGTCTTTAAACACATTTCTTCTAAATTAAAGAAAACTTTTTCACGATTGAATTCCACTAAGACGCTTAAAATAGTTCCGACAATTTTTTTATAGATACTACTTTAAATAAATAACATTTTTTACGCCGCCAACCCTTGAACTATGACTTATGAGTCAGCTCTCGAATTTGACGTCGGATGAAGGCCAACAGAGAGCCATGTTCCATTTCTAGCAACAATTCTACCCGGTAAGTTAGCCAAACCAGAACAGACAGAACCAGCGAGGCGTAGCACCGTAGCAGCTTAGTAGCAGCGAGTGTTTTTTTGTTTTGTGTGTTTTTAAACGAGCACGTACGGTTTAGTGCTCTAATCTCAGAGATAGTTAGAGGTGCAGTGCAGTGTTCGTTCAGTAGTGGCAACTCTATTAGAATGCCGTCCGCTAGCTAGTGACCGCTCAACGCGCAGCGAAGAGAAAAAATTAAGCACTAACAAATCGCATCTGGCCTCGTCCTCCAACATTCACGTGCATTCACCAAGCGCGCAAGCAATGCTATGTTTGTTACTTGAAAACATTGAACGCGTGTGCATGTATGTGTGCGTGTATTTGCCGTCGGAAAATAGTGCTGATACTTTCACACCGAGAGAGCTGGTATGACGGCAGGCCGCGGAGGGCTGCAGAAACGAATTCGCCCATTTACGTCATCACCGAGCAAGCAGCAAGGCGCGGACCGTCGTCAGATTTGGATTCTCCGTAACCGTATACCTACCCGACCGAGGTGTATCTCCGAGCGATGGAAACGCATCCATCCGTCGTAGGTTGCTGTGCTGATTCTCGCAACGACAACGACAATCCGTCCGACCGACAGACAGTAAGACAACAAGCAGTTGGAAAAAGAGGAAATCGGGAACGGGAATGGCGACAGTAACACCAGCAGCAGGTAGCTGAATTGTCGCCTTACCTGGGGGTTGTGGCAGGCACAGTAGAGGCGCAAAAGACGAAGGCGCCAGTGGGAAATTTTTGAAGACATCAAGGATATTTAAAACAAGTTCAAAGCAAGCAGAAAAAGATACTGTTCAAACATTTAAAGGGACGAGAAAAGGGGACGTTTGTTGTTACGCGATTTAACCGGGGTGCCGGAACAAAAATTGTACTTCAATTAATCAGGCAGAAGTAAGTTTTTCACTGTTTCACTAGCAGGGGAAACGTCTTTTTGAACTAGAACTTATTTACAATTGCCTGCGATTGATTTGTTACCTTCGTATAATCTCCTCCGGAGAATGATCGATTCTTCCGCGCTCACAAGATAGCCAAACTGTCCAAATAGCTTCAAATTATGCGCATAATATTAGATTTAACAGGCAGCACAATATTTCGAACATTTGCCAACTACACATACAAAGTATAAAAATATGGGACCTTCGCGCGGCCGTACGTCGTGTGTTTTGTCACCTTTTCTAGTTTTGCGCATTTCCAATAAAAAATGGTTTGCTTCCTCTGCCGGCCCGGTCCGGCGGCACGGCATGTTCGCTCGTTCGTCGTGCACAAATTTGTTCCAACATTTCAATTTGATTACTCTGTTTAGTCACTACTCGCAGCGCAGCAGTTCACTACCGATGGATGAAAATCATTTGACAATCACAGCACAGCACAGTGGCGTTTCTGCGGCTGCTAGTCTGTGCCGTCCGTGTGCCGGTGCTGTGTTGGTGTGTGCCATTTGTCCGCCCGTCGTCCACGCTTTTTCCGCAGCTAGCCATCAGCAGTGTGAGAAGATCATAATTTTAGAAACCGTTCCTCATTTTCGCAATGTAAAAGTTTGTCGTTCCTCCTGCCGCCGTTCGTTGGCTGGCCGGTTGGCAGGGGAAAATGCATTTAGTGTTTCGACTTTTTGACTTTTGTGTCGCTGCAGAGAGCATTTATAGAAATAGAACAGCAGAAGCGGGAGAGCAGCATACGAACGAACCATTGTTTATGGTTTATGACGTACCGTTGCAAAAGTGTATCGTGTAAACCTATTCGAGTCGAGTAGGTTTACAGCATTTCGATTCAACTGGAATAACGAACCGCGACAATGACCTACATATTCGTTTGCTTGAGAACTGATTTCCGCTGCATCTAGGCAGCCAATTCTTACGATATATGTTTGATCAAAGTTTGTAGCACACGAAAGGTTTTACGTAATTCTAGAAATTTTGTAAAAACAGAGTTGATTCACAAACGGGGAGAGAGGGACCATAAAGTCAGAAAAAAACTCCTCTGTAAAAGAAACTTTTTAAGAAGTCCTATAAACATCAATAAACGCAAAATTAACTTTTTTGTTTTCAGAAGTTTTGCATTGTATTGTTACTGGCGACAACAAACTAGGAACCAGTCAACCAGGAAGAACAACGATAAAGCTGAACATGCTTGTTAAACCAGTACCGAACTTGGAGTCCAACTGGAAGCACAACACGAATGCTGGGAAATGCTGTTTATAGGGTGAGATCAAAAGAAAGCGATCCGCACGAGTTGCCGGTTCGTATTCAACATGGCACGAGTCTGTAATTTTCCATCATGACAGTGCTCGGCCACAGCTTGCAATATGTACCTCACCCGCCATATTCACAGGAACGCCATACGATTATCATTTATTGCGATGGAAGCAAAACGCCTTCTGGAGTACGCTTAGTTCTGGGCAAGGACTTAAAAATTGGTGCATTGCCGATGTTCAAACTGTCCCACAGCTAGGTCGATCGAAAGTTTTTGGGCTCTAATGAAGGTATACTTGGGAAGACTTATCAAGGCAAAATATTCCATGGCAGTTTAAAAAAAACTGAGGAAAAAATACTTGGAAAATCGTTGCAAAACAATCGATGCCGAAGTTGAAGTGTAGTGTCCGATCACTAAAATCATTCGTTGGCGTACGCTGGAATGAATCTTAAAACAATCACGTTTAGCAGTAACGCTGTACGTTTTCTAGTCTAGCTGACCACACAGACTCGTACGGAAACCAAACAATGGAGAGCTTTGAAGCATTGAATTCACCAGCGATCTTAAATAGGTCTTTGTCAACCAGATGGCAGAAATGTGGGACTTCATGGTAAATTTCTTCTTTACCTGTTCTAGCCTATTCAGTTTGGCCTAGGAAATTTCGTAATCAAACTCTATTGCGTTTCTAGTGCGATCAAAGCTGACGATGCAACATTTCCCCTTCACTCAATAACACTCAATTCCTTACGCACTAGTCACTAAACAAGTCCAGAAGCTTCTGTAACATTCTGCAGTCTGCTAGATAGATTTTCAAATCATGTAGTTTATGTAGATACAGAATAGCAGTAGTCCCAAATTGCTACCCTGTGGAACACCAGAACACTAAGTTGTACTAAAAGTTGCCTACCCGTAAGGTATGTTTCCAAAGGCGCAATCTTGTGCTACACCCAAGTTTCTTCAGCTTGCTGAATAGAATAGTACGATTAACGATATCAAAAGCGGCTGTCAAATCAGTATAAACTGTATCAACTTGCGCTTTGGCACTCATATTATGTACGCAGATAAACGGCTGAATAATGCGTACCGTCGGTGCCTTGTGCACGTGTAGGCATAAAATAGACCCTACAGTGGTTCATAGCCTCTTATTCAGCAACTCCTATTCCTACCTCCTCGTGGTACCAGCCGGGATACGAGCAACTTTGGTGGAGATCGGGTAACCAACCCCGGTGGAAGCCAAGGTCGTATGCTGACAGGAAAGGAGGGCTCTTTCGAGCTTCGTTGGCCCTCCGGCGAAACAGGGGGTTGGTCTAGCAGGCTTTGCAAGCCATCACCACGAAAAATACTAAAGCACGGAACGAAGAACAAATAAATTCTTACTGGAACAATCGGAATAGACCCACGCGACGAAAAAGGACTATGGATTGGAAACTCGGAACGTGGAACTGCCGATCTCTCAACTTCCAAGGGAGCACTCGAGTGCTCTCCGACATATTGAAGAGCCGCAGGTTCGACGTCTTAGCGCTGCAGGAGGTGTGCTGGAAGAGCTTGTACGTACGTACGTTCAGAGATGGACATACCATCTACCAGAGCTGCAGCAACACACACGAGCTGGGTACGCCCATCATAGTGATGGGCGAGATGCGGAAACGGGTGATTGGGTGGTGGCCAATCAATCCTCGAATGTGCAGGTTGAGAATCAAGGGCCGATTTTTCCATATAAGCATCATTAACGTGCACAGCCCTCACCTCAGAAGTACCGATGACGACAAGGATGAACGCGCAGTTGAAGAGTGAATACGACCGCTGCCCAAAACATGATATCAAGATCGTCATCGGGGATTTCACTGCTCAGGTCGGCCAGGATGAGGAATACAAACCGGTGATTGGAAGGTGCAGTGCACACCAGCGGACCAATGAAATGGGCCTAAGACTTATCGACTTTGCCGCCTCCAAGAATACGGTCGTACGTAGTACCTTATTCCAGCACAGAATCCATCACAAGTACACCTGGAGGTCACCAAATCAGACAGAATCACAGATCGACCACGTTTTGATCGATAGTCGGCACTTCTCAGACATTATCGCCGTCAGATCCTAGCGAAGCGTTAACGTTGACTCGGACCACTACCTAGTGATGGTTAAGATGCGCTCAAGACCCTCCGTTGTGAATAACATTCGGTACCGACGCCAGCCTCGGTTAGATCTCGCGCGGCTAAAGCAGCCAGATGCCGCCGCAAACTACGCGCATTCACTCGAAGCTGCGCTGCCGGAAGAGGATGAGCTGGACGAAGCCCCTCTCGAAGACTGTTGGAACACTATCAAAACAGCCATCAGCAGTGTAGCGAAGAGCTCCATCGGGCATGTGGCCCGGAATCAGCGGAACCATTGGTTTGACGATGAATGTAGGAGGGTGATGAATGAGGAGAACGCTGCGCGGGCGGCCAAGATGCGCAGTGCCACACGTCAGGACGTGGAAAGACACAAACAGAAGAATATGCAGCGAAACCAAATCTTTCGGGAGAAAAAGTGCTACCTGGAAGAGCAGGAATATGCACAGTTGGAGCGGCTGCATCGTTCTCAGGAAACGCGGAAGTTCTACCAGAAACTGAACGGATCCCGCAAAGGTTTTGTGCCACGAGCCGAAATGTGTCGGGATAAAACTGCCAGTATTCTGACGGACGATCGTGAGGTGACCAATAGGTGGAACCAGCACTTCGACGAACACCTGAATGGCGGCGAGGAAAGTGATTTCGACGGTGTAACAAACGGCGAAGAGGTGCCAGCCCCAGCGATAGGCGAAGTTAAGGAGGCCATCATGCAGCTAAAGAACAACAAGTCAGCTGGAAAAGATGGCATCGGAGCGGAGATTATTAAAATGGGACCAGAAAAGCTGGCCGTTTGTCTGCACCGACATATTGTTAGAATTTGGGATACGGAACAGCTACCGGAGGAGTGGAAAGATGGGGTTATCTGCTCGATCTATAAAAACGGCGACAAGTTGGACTGTGAGAACTATCGAGCAATCACCGTTCTCAATGCCGACTATAAGGTGCTGTCCCAAATCATTTTCCGCCAGCTATCGCCAATCGCAAATAGATTTGTGGGAACTTATCAAGCCGGCTTCGTCGAAGGTCGGTCTACAACGGATCAAATATTTACACTGCGGCAAATACTCCAAAAGGGCCGTGAATACAGAGTTCCCACGCATCATTGGTTCGTTGACTTTAAAGCCGCATATGATACCATCGACCGGAAAGAGCTATGGAAAATCATGGACGAGAACAGCTTCCCCAGGAAGCTCATCAAACTGATTAAATCTACGATGGATGGTACACAGTGGTGTGTTCGGATTTCGGGTGGATTGTCAAGTTCATTCGAATCACACAGAGGGCTTCGTCAAGGTAATGGTCTTTCATGCCTGCTGTTCAACATAGCGCTACAAGGTGTTATGAACACGCGGGGCGCGATATTCAACAAATCTAGTCAATTTGTCTGCTTTGCCGATGACATGGATATTATCGGCAGAACATCTGTAGCGGTGGCTGAACAGCACACCAGACTAAAGCGCGAAGCAGAAAAGATTGGGTTAAAGGTAAATACGCCTAAAACAAAGTACATGCTGGCCAGCGGAACTGATGCCGAACGACACCGCTTGGACAGTAGCATATTAATCGACGGCGATGAGTTTGAGGTAGTCGATGAATTTGTCTACCTTGGCTCACTGGTAACGGCGGACAATGATACCAGCCGTGAGATTCGGAGGTGTATTATCAGCGGAAGTCGTGCTTACTATGGGCTCCACAAGCAATTGCGGTCGAGGAGACTAAATCCCCGTACAAAATGCACCCTGTACAAGACGCTTATTAGACCGGTTGTTCTCTACGAGCATGAAACATGAACAATGCTCGAGGAGGACCTGCGAGTGCTCGGAGTTTTCGAACGACGAGTGCTAAGAACGATCTTCGGCGGCGTACAGGAGAACGGAGTATGGAGGAGGAGGATGAACCATGAACTCGCACAGCTCTATGGCGAACCCAGTATCCAGAAGGTGGCTAAAGCTGGACGGATACGATGGGCAGGGCATGTTGCAAGAATGCCGGACAACTACCCTGCAAAGATGGTGTTCGCCTCAAATCCGGTAGGAACAAGACGACCAGGAGCGCAGCGAGTAAGATGCTTAGACCAGGTGGAGCGAGATCTGGCGGAGAGCACTCGGTCCACTTTTATGTGTCCATGTCCGCCGGTCCGGCAGAACAAAGGGATGAAGTCAGAAATTTCTACTGCTGACGGTTACCCGCAATGGGCTCATCCTGTATAGCTTTTGGCACACCATCTGGTCAGGTCGATTTTTGATTTCATCAAATGTCTCGGGTGAATCTAATGAAAATAGATCAACAGAAGTTGCTTTGTATCCTGTAAAGGGTAACCTGCGCTCCCGACCACTAGTCCTCGACAATACATCTTGTCGCTCTGTATGCAGAGGGAGCGCTGTGCTGATGTCTTCTGTCGTTGTTGGTTCACTTTCAAGAGCATCGATTTCATCTGAGTCGGCCTCAGCATCATGGAATTCTCAGTCATTTTCAGGTTGAACATCACATTCCTTCTCTTGCTCGAAAGGAAAACTTATTATCAGCGGTACGTCTTCTTCTGGGTTGTTTTTTCCCATTTTGCTCGTCAGCAAACGGAAATGAGTCTTCATCAAATTTCACGTCTCTAGCGATGATTATTTTTCGTAAAGTCTTGTCCCAAAGCTTATAGCCGTTTGGAGCGTAACCGATCATCACCATTTCAGGACTCTTCAGATCTAGCTTTTTCCGTTGTTGTGCCGGTATCCACGCGAAGCATTTACATCCAAATATTCGTAATTTTTCCAAATTTGGCTTGGTACCAAACCACTCTTCTGCTGGAGAGACGTTACTAGGCACAGCTGCTGTCGGACTTCTATTTAGAAGGTACACACATGCAAATGCTGCTTCAGACCATAGACTTTTTGTACTTTTGAATCTATGAGTACTGTGGGAATTCTTTCTACCAAGGTTCGATTAAATCTTACCGCCACGCAATTTTGTTGTGGGGAATAAGCAACCGTAGGCCCCACATGAATGCCTTTTTGTTTATAGTAGTTGCGTTATTTATCAAAAAATACTCACGTCCTTGATCCATCGTCATGCTTGAAATTGGTTTATTTACCATAGACGTTACTAGTGCCTCGTATTCCTTGAATCGTTCAAAAACTTCCGATTTCTTTTTCAGCAGGTAGATCATTCCAGTGACTGTAATCACCGATGAAGCTGACGAAATATCGGGATCAAACCCATGCTGGAGGATCTATAGGACCACAAACATCCGAGTGTATTCTCTCAAGTGGGCGACTTGCCCGTCTTCTGGTACCGTTAAAAGGCTCCCAACACTGCTTACCTTGTATACATGGTGTTTGGTTTTGGTGTCCTTTTGATTCCTTTTAATGCACCTTGATGGATCATTTTCTCCAAGCCACTCTGACTAATGTGGCCTAAACGTCGATGCCAGAGTTTTCCAGTTTCCACGCCGCAGGTATGATAATCAGTGATAATCCATAATCTAGTGATTTCATACAAATTACCTACAAGATGACCTGTGGCTCAGAATAACTCCGTCTTTCTCCAGCACTGTTCTGTCGCCTGAGAATACTACATCATTGCCCATTTTCGTCATTTTCTTCACTGACATCAAATTCTCCCTCAGTTCTGGCACGAGCAAAATATCCTTCACATTAAAGTGCACTCCTCGATTGCTTACAGCGTTTATCTCTCCTATCCCCTGGGCTACCATTGTCTGACCTTTCCTTTGCCACTTGGATTTTTATTGGCTTATCCAGTTTTCGCCGGAACGAGATCACAGACTTGTCTCCCATTAGGTGATCACTGCAGCCTGAATCTAACTTGAAACAGACTTTTCCTTCCTTTCTCTGTTTTCGTGCATTGACATCTGCCATGAAACTTACGAAGTTTTTAACAACAGAATTGGCTTCACTTCTATTTTTCTGACGGCAGTTTTTCTTGAAGTGTCTTCGTTTACCACACCCGTGACACTTTCCATTGAATCGTTGCTACTTCTTTTGCTTATTTCCTGCAAACGCTGCCGGTTTTTCTTTCACGTACTCTTCCTGACGGTCTGCCCGCTTAGATTCCTCTGCTAGAAGCGTCTCCTTTACTAAATGCAGTGTTAGCTCAGTCTCTGTTTTATTCTCCAAAGCGGTCACAAGGGGATCATACGATTCTAGCAGTGTTAAGAAAAGCTGCGATACCAGATCCGCCTCCACCAGAGTAGCACCAGCTGTCTTCAACTTTCTCACTAGTGATTTCCAAACAATCGTCAGTTAGGCAGCTTACCAACAGCGCAGTAGAAACGCGCTGGGCCCATAACCTATTGAGGGACTTTAACGAAGGTACAGAAAAACGTAGTTTGAACGAAGAACTATCTATTACGTTTAAACTCAACTGAGTGTAATGTTGGAATTAACTGTTAGGAAAAAATAACAACTCTCGGTTTCTATGTGGAACGATTACAACAATATGTTAGGCGATTGCTACTAAGTTAACATATACGTTTGTGACTTTCACCTGGATCGTTTTCCCGACTTGTGCCAAAATTAAGGCCCAGACACAATGCATACGGATTTTACTACGTTGCGGATATTTGACAGAAAACCCATGGAAAAACTGTCAAATTGCCGCAACGTAGTAAAATCCGTATGCATTGTGTTTGGACATTTACTCTGGCACTTCACTATTATCGATCTCTACCGGGATGCTTGCTCCAGTGCTTGGAACTAAAATTTAACATACAGTACAAAATGTTTGTATTGAATTTTTATTAATATGAAAAATTAACACTGGATTCTTTACTTTTGTTTAGTGATTAAAGGATTGATGTTATTATTTCTTACTTACCTCCCTGCTTATGCTAGAAAAACTCGTTTTCTTTTTAAATTTGAATCCGTCCCACTGCACGATGCAAGTAAGCATTTTGACACCTTTTGGCAAGACCTAGCAAAGCAAAACCTAGGTGCTATATTCCGTTATCGAAACTTGACCTTCTGTTTTTATACGACAGACTTCGCAGCCAGCTGTTAGAATACAAAACAATTGCAGGGCCGGTTGTTACGATCCTGTTGACTCTAACAGCTTTTCCCAGTCGAGATTCGAACATACGACCACTGGCTTATTAGGCCAGCGTCATACTTTGAAGCCAACTGGGAGGCAAGACCTGCCTAGGTCAATAATAATGTTACTTTTTGAAACACTGGAAATCAAAATGTTTTGTTCATACATGTATTGAAATCACTTTTCATCTTTTGAAACATGTATGCTTAAAATGATTTATGTTTTATGATATTTTTGAAAGTCGAATATTTGTTATTGAACGCTTTTGTTCCCAAATTCGGTTCGAGTCGAGGCGTGCCAAAATCGAAATTTCACTGTAATGTTTACTTTGTGACTAAATTCTATTTTGTACCGTTGATAGAGAAGCTGAATCCTAAAACGATGATCATGGTCTAACCATAAAAATACGGTTCTGGTTAGAAACTTTCATCATCATCAAAAATCAAAACATATTTAGACATTTTTCAGGTACCTATATGCAAACAGCTGGTGCACCATCATCGAATCATTTCAAGCACAAGCATCTTGTGGTCTTCGACCTCGGCTCTATTTTAGAAAATTTTCAATAACCACAAACCGGACAAGTACCTATAGCAGAAAAATCTTCCGCTTCTTTTTGCCAGCTAAAAGGTGAGCAAGCAGAACGATGAAGCACACACGGACAATGAAAAACAAACCAACAACCGTCGTCGATTGCGTGGATGGAGTTCAGGGCCTGCCGTGCCGTGTACGTACGGCGTCCATGTCCGAAGTCCATCCATCGCCCATCCAATTCTACACACTCACACACTGCGGTCTCGGGACAAGGCTCCAGCACGGTTTTACCAAACCAATTGCTGGTTGCTGCTGCTGGTTGCTGGTGGTGCTGTTGCTTGCTGCTGATGGATGGCACGGCAAAGCAGAGCCCGAATGATCCATTCATCCATCGAAAAATGGGGTTACTCAGCAGCAAAACGTGCAACGGCAAGACACTAGCTTTACATTATATTTTCTTTTTCTTGCGTTTCTGCGTTTTTTACGCTTCACTTACGCCTCGTCCCTCGAAAGTGCGGTCATAGCCTTGGAGGGTGTGGACCAGCGGAATCGGGGGATAGTTTTAACTCATAGCAGACTATTCGATCATTTGGTTTTTGGTTTATCCAAACAGCAAAAATAAGCAAAATTAGATATTTACCCTTTTTTCCCGAAGAAGCACGTCAGTGATGTCCCTTTTCTATGCAGGCTTTACACCAAGTTAAAAACAAAACCTGTTTTAGGTGCCGGGTACCAGATTGCGAAAGAAGACAGCCACTTCCACACAGTTGCACGACTTTATTCCGTATTTGGGTTCCCTTTTTTCACCATCGCAGCGAGTTTTGCACTTTTTTAGCCACTTTCTCTAGTTCGCCACGGCGCAAGATTTTTTGCGCTCGAAACGTAGAACCCCACCTTCCGGTCTTTATGATGCACAGAATCAGATTGTCTAACCACCGGAAGACCCTAGGTTATTATTTTCGCAAGCAATTTTCCACTTTGAAAACGACCACTTTTTCACTCATTTTTGCTCAAATTTCTTTAGTTGGGTTTCTTCTGCTGCCACCTTTTTTTCTTATTCTGGCTGCTGCCACACACTAGTGCTGGCGCTGCACTGAAGAAAAAAAAACCTACGGCTTTCACACACACACTTTTTTCAGCAGCAGCTCTTCCTCTTTTAACACTTTTTATGACTCCTCAAACTCGACCAAGGTGAAAAACAGGAAAATTTTCTCTGCATAAAATTGGCTCCCACCGTTTGCACACGATCAAAATCCATGAAAAATCTGCACAATTTATTCGCGACGTCAATTTGATTTCACTATTCACTAGCACAGGAGGAAACGCTGCTGGTTTAGCTCAGCTTTGCTGTGGCCCGAAGAAAAATCCAACACATCAAAACTCCTCGGCACAGCCTGCAGTAGGTTTGCCTTCCCGCACGAACGAAACGGAGCCAAACTTACTTCTGTGCTGGCAAGTGAGCTGCGAGACTTGGTTGCTTTCCTTCATCAGCCATCAGCAGCCGCGAGACGAGAGCCTTGCCTTCTTTTCGCCCCTGTTGGTTACAGTGTGCGTGCCAGTTTAGCCAAAGTAGCCGAAGCAGCACTCACACTTTCGCGTTGCGGATTGATGAAATTCGCCTTTTGCCACTTTGCCAGCCCAGTGGACATTTTGTTTTACACATTTTACATCTTCGCACACAGCGCTAGATGCTTTTCGCTCATGGGTCGCAAAAAGCTCCGAAAACTTACACGCAACACACTGACGCAAACTCCTGTCTGGATAGGGAAAATCACCAACACACTTGTTCGACACCAATTCAAGCGAAGCGTGAGCGAGGCCGCGATGGGAGAGAAACTGCAAGCAAAAGTACCGTAATCGCCAGAAGTTGAGCGATGACAGCAGCTGTCAAAGAATTTCGCCGTGCAACTGCTGTAATTCTTTCGGGAACTGCAAACTGGCAGGCAGGGTGCACCCAGTGAGTGTGAACGGTGAGAACGGATGATGTGCGTACACTGAACCAATTTTTAGAAACAGGAATTTATCACTTAAATTTAATATTAATAAATAATCATCTGTAAACATATCTCCATATCTCTGAAGATAAATTCAATATTTACTGCAACTGCAATGATTCACTTGTTGAGAGCTCGTTAATTGGGGGATTTGACAGTTAGGCTTGTATAAATGCAGTGGTTAAGTAAATTTTGTTGGTTTATTCTATAAACATTTATCTGGTTTGCGTGGATAAAGAAGTAAAATGAAAAGGCTAATAATGAATTATTCATTGAGTTCTGTTTTTAGCGGGCTGCTTAACCAGCAGATTTGCAAAGCATTTCAACGATGATGATGTTGAAATTATTAGCTAAACCTAACCAACTTCGAAATCGTTCGAGTTTTCTCAAACGGCACAGAGTGGAATAGTAATCACTAAACAACCCAAGAAACATTTATACGCTGAATAAACATTTTAGCAGCCATAATTATTCAGCCATAGCTGGATATGCATCGAATAAAATTTATGTAAACAACTGTACAATACTTATTCAGCCGAAATTGGAGAACTTATACAACCTATTTTATTCGAGGCGGAAAAACACTTGTTAAGCCGTTATATCGCCTCTGTGCGCCTTGTTTCCAGCTTTGCGCAAATTGGTTATTTAAAAACGCGCAAAAGCCTCTATTAAGCTACATTACAGCTTCAAAGCAGCTATTAGCAAGCCCGAAGCTTGACTTAGATGTTTAAGAGCTGATAAAAGGTTTTTATTTCTAATACTATAGACCATAGTTCAGCCACGGGTTAAATAAATTCAGCTAAAAACGTTTGATCAGCCAGGAATTGTAACTTGGGTAGTTGCTTTAAAGCTGCAATGGAGCTTAATAGAGGCTTTTGCGTGTTTTTAAATAACCAATTTGCGCAATGCTGTTAATTCTATTTTTAGAACGAGAAATAGTTTCGCAATGCTTTTTCAGTCGCTTAATCAATGTCTCATCAACCTTTATGCAGCCAAAAATAATCTATTTTTAAATTTCAAAAAGAATAGAACGCCACATATTTATTTTGCTATGGCGTCGTATGCTATGTTTTAAATTTTGAATAACTTGAATTCGTATATGCACAAACTAATTAAAATTGCATGTCGTCATCTTTCGAGAATTGAACCGCCATCCTCTGATCCATAAGCACTCATCGTATGATCCGCCCCATCTGCACCTACAGAACAGACAGTGAAAATATCTTTACACTTGAAGCAGCCGATAATGTCGATAACTGACATATATTTTTGCTGTCAGTCTAATTGCGAAACTCTATGATCTGATAGTATGTGTGCTGTAAACCGAATGAAAGCTTGGTATTAGTTTGTAAAGCCACTTTAACACCCTTAAGCAGCTTTAAAATAGTTTGAAAGCTGTGAGCCTAATGAAAGCGTCTACTGGTTTATAAAGCCACTTTAACACCTTTAAGCAACCTTAAAACGGTTCTACGTTTATGGCTGTTTAGAAGCGGATTGTTTAGCAGACAAATCCGCTATTAAACTTGTTTATCAGCTTTGGAGGAAAGCTGGTTTGGAAAAACTTAAAGTAGCTTAAACATCGCTTGGTCAAACACCATTTGAGTGCTTACTTTATGCAGTTTGGATCGCCTTAAACCAACTTGTAAACAGCAATTGCTCTTGCTGTTTACGAGTTAGTTTAAGGCGATCCAGTGTACAAGATTTTCGTAAACAGACGATGAAGCCTGCATGTCGTAGGCGAAATACGTATCTGTCACGAATAAATATAAACAGTAGAATTTAATTGGAAAGTTTTTAATTTCAGAAGATGGCGGTTCAATTCCCGAAAGATGGCGACATGCATTTTTAATTAGCTTGCATATACGAATTCAAGTTATTCGAAATTTAAAATATAGCTTATGACGCCAAAGCAAAATAAATATGACGCGTTCCATTTTTGAAATTTAAAAATAGATTATTTTTTGGCTGCATAAAGGTTGATGAGACGTTGATTAAGCGACTGAAAAAGCATAAAAATAGAATTGACAGCATTGCGCAAATTGGTTATTTCAAAACACGCAAAAGCCTCTATTAAGCTCCATTGCAGCTTTGGAAGCAGCTACCCAAGTAACAATTTCAGGCTGATCAAACGCTTTTATAGCTGAATTTATTCTACCTGTGGCTGAACTACGGTTTAGTATTAGAAATAAAAACCTTTTTTCAGCTCTTAAACATGTAAATTTGGTGATTTTATCAAGCATCGCGCTTGCTAATAGCTGCATTCGAAGCTGTTATGGAGCTTAATAGAGGCTTTTGCGCGTTTTTAAATAACCAATTTGCGCAAAGCTGGAAACAAGGCGCACGGAGGTTATATAAAGGGCGATGCATATTCAGCTATGGCTGAATAATAATGGCTACTAAAATATTTAATCAGCGCATAAATGTTTCGTGGGAGGGTTGTTTATTAAGATGATAAATAGTTTAGTCAGTTAGTATAGCACAATTATTGAGAATATTGACGGGTTGTGGAAGGGTTGAAGATGCACCTAATCTGCTTGTGACACTATTATGTGAAGGAGCTGATTTACAGCGCATTCGGTGGCTGCTTAATCATTTATAGAATACAGAGGTCTTTGCTTAAATTTATTCAGCGTCTACCACCTGTATTCAGAGTTAAATCAGCTGTGACCAAATCAGTAGCATTTTAATTCAGCTTCGGTGTTTGTTGGGAATACATTTAAGATAAGAATTTCAGTTTTATAATCAAGTTAAACAACACTAAAATTTTGTTTTCTAGAATTACCTTGTTAATAATCAAAATTGCAACGTAATGTATAAAATTTTATTAAATGTTCTCAATTTTATTTGTTCGCCGCGTTTAAAGCTTAACAGCAGATTCAGGAACCAATATTTCAAGCTAAGTTTAAATATTTGCAGGTAAATTCTAATTCTAATTTACCTGTAAATAGATTCGATTGAGCAAAAACTTGGTTAAAACTATTCAAAATGACCTTAAAGTGTACAAACTAAGTTTTTCAAGAAACACAAAACTCAGCACCAACTTTTCAAAAGGGGTCACCTGCAAATGTAAACAAATCGAGTACAGGCTTTTTTCCTCTGTGCTAGTCCAGCAGAAAATAATCCTAACTCGGTTTGTTTAAATTTTTCAGATTGGCCCCTTTGAAAAGTTGATGCAGAACTGTGTTATTAGTTACAGAGAAAATAATTCAATTGTTGATAGCAAGTAGCTAAAGTTGATGAAATTTTCTACTCAAAATGTGAGTTTGTACAATTTAGGAGAATTTTGAATAGTTTTAACCTTGGGGACGCTTCAAATATGACGTCCATCAAATTTCTGCTTTTTAGACCCCCCGCCCCCCTCTGTCCGATTGTGTCACAAAACTCAGAATCCCCCCTCTCCCCTTTGGACGTCACACACTCAAAAAAAAAATGTTAAAAGTACAAAGTTTCTAAGAATTCCTTATTCTTTCAAAAGTTTAGTGTATGATTCATTAAAAGAAAACAGTCACAAATTTTCTCGGAAAACTAAAATTTAAATTTTCCAATTATAACTAAAAATTTGGTTTCCAAGTGAAGTGCACCGTTTCGCTTCAAAACAGGCTCCAATCTTCGTCGGTGGAGCAGGTTTCACTACATCATGACAGTAGCTTTTAAAGCACGTTTTAAAGTTTAAATTGTACTTTTCTATCAAATTTTTAGTAGAAGGTTAAAAACTTTGAATGCAACTGGTATGGTATGAAAAATCTAGTCATTGACAAATCGTGCCTGACTTTCAATTTGAAACAATCATCAGTTTCAATTGAAGCTTGCTTGAATAGTTCTATTCAACAAAGAAAACAAGTCGCTTCATGTGTAAAGCGAATGAAAGTCAGAATCAGTTTCATTTATTTGTTTCGATAATATCGGGGTACGAGTTCCTAAAGTCAGCTATCAAAATAAATCAATCAAAATAATCAAAATAAATCGATGAGTGATGAATGACTGAAAAATATATTTTTGTAGCCTTTTTTAACCCTTAAATGCGCAATGTTGCTTTAAAACATCATAGTTTACTCTGGGGATGTAAATTATGTTTATCGCCTTTAGATAAGTAAGTTTTCTTTATAAATGAATTTTTCAGCGTGCACATTGAAGGGTTACTTTTTTTTTCGATGGATGTCACATTTGTCTACACCCCCTCCTCACCTCTGTCACAAGCCGTGGACGTCATTATTGAATGGTCCCTTGCTGCTTTTTGCTAATCCCAACCTATTTACAGGTAAACTCAGTTAAGAGCACAGTGGACCCCCGTTCGTTTGAACGATTCCTCATGCTAACTAACGGGATTTGTTTTTAATTTGAACAACTGGCAACCCTAAATATGCTGGAACTTGTATGAACTGGCCGCTCTAATCTATTGCTTTGGTGGTTTGATTCAGTTGGTAATTGCAAGCAGCGAATATTTCATTCTTCGATCGGATTTCTATCATAATCGTTGGGAAAACACAATGCGAAACATATTAAACACGATAGACTAGCACAGAGAACAGACATTCATCTTAAACTCGCTACGTGTGTAAAAGCTCAGCCGTCATTTTGAAAGTAAGTTGTAATGCTCCCGCTACGTGGCGCTCATATCACTAAGAGGATTCATTTTGATTTTTAATGTCTGTCAATGCATATCAAAGTATTCATGTTTTCACCAAGGCGTCGCTATAGCACTAGCGTGTTGTTTATGCAATCTGTTGAACCAAAAATGAAAGTAAACAACATTTATTAAAAATAGCAGTGCTTGAGTTATTCCTTTTTAACTCATCCGTGAAACTATCTTTGTGTAAATAAACCAACTTTTTTGCATTTTGGTTCAAAAAGATTCTGTGCGGCTTCCCGCACCCGTTCGTCTATACGAAAGTCTTCATAACGGTAAGGTTCTCTGGAATGTGATCAAAGTTGAGAAGGCTGCTGCATGTGCCGCCGCCTTTTGGTTTCTATTTTCGATTTTCAGCCAGGTTCAATAAATAACATAAACAAAGTTACTGCCGTTGCTACAGTAACTTATATCAGAGTAGCCCTAGGTAGCCAGTATTTCGAATATGCAGAATATAACAAAACAATATATTAAATTTGGCAACGAGGATATTGGACAACTGGTGCACCTGATGTGAGATGTCGCTAGTGTCTTATTAAAAAGTTTACACACCATTTGCTTGATATTTTATATGAGCATAAATGTCTGTTCTCTGTGAGACTAGTACAGACAAATCGTGTTTATGTGCATTGTCTGCATAAGAAAATGTGGCATGCTGAGAATGACATTTGAACAATTCTCGCGTAACTTTTCAAAAGGACCTAAGTAACAGACTCTATTTGGCTCTTCTGATTATTACGGCGACATAAATGCATTCTAACAACAAATTTCCTCATGCTTAACTAGATAGTGACGCTAGCAACCGATTCATGCAAAGCTGGTACTTTAAAGTGCATTTGAAATGCCGTGGGAGGTGAAAGAGAAGAGGCACAAAGAGAATCTCTCATTGTTACTTAGGTCCTTTTGAAAAGTTACGCGAGAATTGTCGATCAACATTTGAAAGGGGCGGATAAGCCAACTGCCAAACAGAACGAGTGAGTTATTTTTTGCTGGAGCAGCACAGAAAAATGAACTCTCACTAGTTCTGTTTGACAGTTGACTTATCCGCCCCTTTCAAATGTTAGTCGACAATTTTTAATTCTAGATAGAATTAACAAAAGGGCTCACTCGGTTTGTTTACGCCTGCGACATTCGCCCTTTTGTTAATTCTATCTTCAATTTGCACGTCGTGCAAACCAGCGGGATTCAAATTAAAAAGTGTTCAGATTAAAAACGGTCAAACGAACGGGGGTCCACGGTATACATTTTTGTGTGAAGTAGACGTCAATTTATAACTCCGTTGGTTATTTCACAGACAAACCAACATAATGCTCACTTACGCATACTCCGCACGCTATAATGATCATTTCAAATTTTGTTTTGTTTGAAAATATCTCCGTATTCGGCGAATTGGCTTCTTTTTAGCCAACGAAGAGTATCGAAACCATCTATGATCACCTTGCACTTCCGTAAACTGTTTGCCGAAGAACGAGCTGATCGTCCGTATCGCATTTACCAGTCGAGAGCCGGGATGGCTTTGTACTTCACCAAAAATAGTCCGTAACACCTTTCGTTCAAATACAGCTAGTGCATGTATGTCTTCCGTAAGCAAAGTTACTGTCTCAAGTCCGTAGAGGACTATCGGTCTGGTTAGCGTTTTGTACATCGTCAGCTTTGTGCGGCGGCGTACACTCCTAGATCGAAGTGTCTTGAGGAGGGAAAAGTGACACGATTTCCAGCTTAAATGCGTCGATGGACCTCCTTACTCGTATTATTGTCGGCGGTGACCAGAGATCCCAAATATACGAGCTCATCAACCACTTCCAGTTCATCGCCGTCAATAGTCACTTTTCGTGGGAGACAAGCGTTGCTTTCTCTGGAGCCTACCATATAGGGTACGGGAGAGTATTTTCAGCAGGTTTCTAAATTCAGCCTATTTGCCATTTCTTTCGCCAATAAATATACTTTGCCGACATACAATTTTAATATGTTATAACTATTTTCTCGAGACTGTAAGTAATCTACTATTTTTATTCAAAGAACGTCAAAACCACCTGTTCTTCCACTAGAACTAGACCATAGGTCGAAAAAATAGATGCTATCGCTTAATGGGCTGAAAATACCCTCCTGTACTCTATTTAGTTTTCAACGCATTGATTTGTAACCCCATCCTCCTAGCCTCCGTTTCTAGTTTGGCGTAGATATCCTCCGCCGTCCCAAGGTTTCTAGTAATGATGTCGAGGTCGTCTGCGAAGGAGTAGGAGTAGGAGAACTGCTTTCACCAGTCGATCACCTTGCGCTCATCTCTCCACATATTAGTTTTAGGTGTGTAGCCATATTGAGCTTAATTCATATTCTTGTAAAACTTGCGCGTGTCATTAATCCGGAATAGTTGTTCCAGCTCATCACGATCTCTGTCCTACTTCTGGCGCTTTTTCCTCCTCAGGATCGTGGTCAACTCATTCCGTGCTCGTCGATACTAGGCCAAATTCTCACGTGGATTTGCTTAGATTTCACTTCCACTTCTCTTAGTTGAATAGATGCGAAACTACATCTGGAAAAGTTTATAAAATTGAAACCAGGAATAAAAACTACAAGGTATACAGCCCTAAGGGTTGTACGAAAGGGTGACGTAGGACTGTGTCATATAATACTCATTACATTGATAACATGGCCTACCAGAACCACTCGTGACCGTTTTACTGCCAACCTGTTACTGCCAACGGGCATGTCTCATCTCGTCAACATTCAACACCCGTGTCATCGTCCGAGTCATCATTTTTCACCACCGGGACGCTCATTGGACTGCACTTTGGAAGCTCCTGGTTCCTCTAGCCCAGTCGTACCGTCCCCTGCCAGTATCCAGCAAAGTCGTCCCGGACCTGTGGCTAGATGTGGATCAGGGGTCTTCCAACTTGCCCCCTCATGCAAGTATAGTCACGATATTGTTCATTCGCTGCCTGATGTTGATCCGATTCACAGTACTGTGGACTACGTTAATTTTCGCGAAAATGGTCCAGTTGCGCCATCTTTTGACAAGAGGATAGCCCAGCCCGCCGACGACGGCGAGAATCCTGTTTGCTTCAGCATCGAAAATGGACAACATCCACCTAACGTATTTGTCAGAGAAACGGATTGCTCCACTCCGAGCCGCAAGGAAGATATCATCGTCTTCTACCAAAACGCCGGTGGAATGAATTCTCATGTTGAAGAGTACCGACTAGCTGTCTCAGATCGCTGCTATGATGTCATTGCCCTTTGCGAAACATGGCTCGATTCCCGAACAGTCTCCAGTCAAGTGTTTGGATCCGATTACGAGGTTTTTCGTTGCGATCGGAACCCGAATAATAGCCGCAAAGCTATCGGCGGTGGTGTTTTGATAGCTGTCCGTCGCGGGTTAGAAGCCAGGGCTATCGAGAACAATGCATGGAACTGTGTAGAGCAAATTTGGACGGCCATCAAGCTAAGTGATCGCACACTTTTTCTTTGCGCTTTATACATCGCACCTGATCGTGTCCGCGACAACGATCTTATTGATGTCCACTGTCAATCGGTGTACTCTATTATGAGAGGGGCGACTCCTCTAGATGAGATCATCATTCTGGGCGACTTTAACCTGCCAGGTATATCATGGAAACCTGTCCATAGCGGATTTCTCTTCCCGGATCCTGAAAACTCGACGATTCACGCTGCTGCAGTAAACCTTCTCGACAATTATAGTGCTGCAATGCTCCATCAAGTTAACCATGTAGTTAACGAAAACAACCGTTGCTTGGATCTCTGTTTCGTGAGCTCATTAGAAAAGCCCCCCTTCATCACCGCAGCTCCATGTCCGCTAATTAAGCCAGTTCTGCACCACCCACCCCTGATAGTCTGTATTGAGGACAAGCCCCTTCGCGACTTCATTGAATTTCCCGCGGCTATATCCTACAACTTCCGTAAAGCTGATATGCATAGTATTAATGGCGTATTGTCCAGTATTGACTGGGCAGAGATACTTGACCCAGAGGACGTTGAAGCTGCGGCGCAAACCTTTTCACATGTTCTGTTATATGTTATAGATCGACACGTCCCGAAAAGAAGTCACCGCAACACTTCTCACCCCTCTTGGTACACGAATGAGTTGCGCAAACTGAAGTCATTCAAAAGAGCAGCATTGCGGAGATTCACGAAGCATCGCACGCTTTCGCTAAAACGTCATTATGCGAGAGTGAGCCACTTATATAGGCGAGCCAGTAGGCAATGCTTTTCACGGCATCAACAGAGCATTCAACGGAAACTAAAGCGTCACCCGAAGTGCTTCTGGAACTATGTAAACGATCAACGCAGAGAGTCCGGCCTCCCGTCTTCTATGGAGTATAACGGGGAAATCGCTGCCGCACCTCAGGATATATGCCGTTCCTTTTCCAGCAAATTTGCAAGTGTTTTCACTAACGAGGTATTGAGCGTCGACCATGTTGCCCTAGCAGCATGCAATGTTCCAATTTATGGTCAAACACTAGGTGCCATTGATGTCAACGTCGAGAAAATCTCAAAAGCCGCTTCCATGCTTAAGTCGTCCTTCAACCCTGGACCTGATGGAGTACCTTCTGCATTCCTGAAGAGACACATATCCTGTTTGTTGACGCCATTGCTTTACCTATTCCGAATGTCTATCTCTAGCGGCGTATTCCCATCATGTTGGAAATTTGCGCATATGTTTCCTGTGCATAAAAAAGGTAGTAAACGAGATGTGAACAACTATAGAGGAATCACATCGCTCAGTGCAGTTTCAAAACTATTTGAGTTGGTAATCATGGAACCTCTATTGTCACACTGCAAACAATATCTAAGTGCCGATCAACATGGCTTCATTTCCCAGCGCTCTACCACTACTAACCTGCTGTGTCTAACATCATACATAACGGGAAGTATGGACCACCGTGCTCAAACCGATGTCTTATACACAGACTTGTCGGCCGCTTTTGATAAGATAAACCATGACATCGCAATTGCAAAATTGCATAGACTGGGCGTTAGCGACAACCTTTTGCGCTGGTTTCGCTCATATCTGACCAATCGACAGTTGGTGGTTGCCATTGGAGATTGTAGGTCCGATAGCTATCTAGCCTCTTCAGGTATACCTCAGGGAAGCCATCTTGGACCTTTGATCTTTCTGCTCTACTTCAACGACGTTAATTTGGCTATCAAATGCCCTCGACTCTCGTATGCAGATGACCTAAAAATGTTTTCCCAGATCCGTTCGACAGACGATTGTCACTTTCTCCAAAATCAGTTGGAGGCCTTTGCCGCTTGGTGCGATGTGAACCGCATGTTAGTGAACCCGGGGAAGTGTTCAATAATCACTTTCTCCAGAAAAAAAGACCCGATCCTGTTTTGTTATGAGCTCAATGGCACACCCATCGAACGTGTTTCGTATATAAAAGACCTGGGAGTTATCTTGGATCCGCAGTTAACGTACAAGGAGCATATTTCGTACATTATCGCTAAAGCTTCGAGGTCATTAGGCTTCATTTTCAGGATCGCGAAAAAGTTCTCTGATATATATTGCCTTAAGTCACTATATTGTTCGCTGGTGCGGTCCATCCTGGAATACTGTTCGCCCGTTTGGAATCCTAACTACAACAACAGTACAGAGAGAATTGAATCAGTTCAGCGCCGATTTCTTCGATTCGCCTTGCGTAGGTTGCCATGGAGAGACCCGTTCCGTCTACCTAGTTATGTAAGCCGCTGTCAGCTGATTGACTTGGAACCTCTCTATGTTCGTAGAGCTGCCTCTAGAGCTTTGTTTATTGCGGATTGCCTGCAGGGTAGAATAGACAGCCCTGTGCTTATGGAGCAGATTAACATAAATGTACAACCACGAGCACTGCGTAATAGCGCCATGCTGAGACTACCAGTTCGTCGCACTAATTACTCTATGAATGGCGCTTTCGGTGGCTTGCAGCGAGTTTTTAATTAAGTGTCGTCATTATTCGATTTTCATCTGTCGCGTCGAATACTTGGCAGAAGATTTGCAAGCTTTTTTTCGGGAGCAATAATCCGCGAGTGATGTAGACTTATATTTTAACTGTTTTTGTATTTGTATTTTACTCACTTGACTGTATTTTTATGTAACTATCGACAATCATTGGGGCTATCTCGAGCCCGTTGATTTAATAATAAATTAACAAATTAACAAATTAACATGTTTTAATCGATGAAGTATAACTTTATGTCTGATCCTTAGATCAAAGACTAATGCAAACTGCATTTATGGCATATGCATATTTGAGTATCTGTGAGTATCATTGTTTGAGTGTTTATTTATAAAAGAAGAGCGTAATATTCTGATTTAATTCTTCATTGAATCAATTGGTGGTTTTGAAAAAAACCGTTTGAAATTGTTTGGTGGCCCTGAAAAGAACTATGTTTGAGCTGATAGCACTTCTTAAAAATCAGTACTATAATTACTGTTGCCAATATATAGATATGTCGCTATTCGGTCCTTCAGACTCTAGGATGATGGCTGCCCGCTAATACAGGAGTGATAGGAAATACCAAATCACTGTAAAGTAGAAATGGATTAGTTTTATCAAAATACTGACCGTTCGTCAGTGCGATAAATGAGCAGACGGCGAACCTAGTGTGCTATTTTATAGTCACTGGCACTGCCGTTGCTACTTGTGTAGGTGTGGGAGGAACCAGATCGGCTGCTGCTGCTGCTCAAATAATTATCCGAATGGAACGTTAACCATTTAGAAAATGTAGAAAAATCTTTCCATTCTTCAATTACTATAGCTCTTATAAGAACTGTTTAAGACCACAACGGCCTGCTGCTGAATTTACTGCCAGTCAGTCGTTCCGTTTCCGTTTGCCATCAGTGTTGGTTTACGATAATTGCGATCGAAGTTGCCGCCAAAATGCCATCGGGTTTGCCTCGAATTGTCATCGAAGCTGACATTAATTGCGGCAAAAGTCCTTGGATTTGTCTCCTATTGCCGCCAAAATGCCATCGTTTTTACCTCCCAATTGCTATCGGTGTTGCCTCCGATCGCTGGTGTTGCCGCCAAATGCCGTTGGTTTCGCCACCAATAACCGTCGATGGTAAATACTGACCGTCCGTCAGTGCGATTGTGCGATGATTGAGCAGACGGCGAACCAAGAGTACCATTTTATAGTCACTGGCACTGCCGCTGCTACTTGTAAGCTAGTGTAGGTGGTGGAGGAAACCATATCGGCTGCTGCTGCTTAAATGATTGTCCGACACTGATTGAGCAAGCTATCGAACAATTTCGCATGTCTGCGATGGGGATAATGCAAAATGTAATGTTAAGTGCATCGTGTGGGATTTACGTTGGCCATTGTCCTCTGATTCCGCTTGTCTTCGGGGTCGGTGTTGCCGTCAATAGCCATCGATGTTGCCAATTGGATTGGAAAAGGGGTGTGGCTTACAAAGTGGTCTCAAAGGTTATCATTTGGATCCAAATCCTTTGGTGTATTTAATTGTCATCCGTGCCTGTGAAGCTAGGCGATCAAAAGGGAAATGTATGGGAAAATTCGACCTTAAAACTTTACACACATTTTCACTATTTAGCGTATAAAAAATTATTATTAATATGTTACTATAAAATTGCTGGACATTTTATCTATCCAACGACATATTAACTGTTGTTTCGTTCAGTAGTATAGTAGCTATTAGCGTTTGAAATATTTCATTCAAACGTTACACTTCTATTTTTCGTTTTTACAAAATGCTACCCAGTCCCAGTATAGTAAACAAAGACGTAGTCCTACGTCAAAAAACCTGTATTTTAAAATTTGTTTTCGGATGTTCTCATGAAAAATATTGTCATTTGGTTTGAACCAGCCTCAAACCCATCAATGTTGCCTTGGTTACCTACTGCATTACGTAAACAAACTAGAGATATGGAATTCTAACGAAGTCGCTTCGAATTAAAATTAATTTAGACTTTTATCCGTGTAAACTTTCAAGAGTGCTTCGAATAGTAACCGTGTTGAAAACCTTATTTTAAGAATCTACCTTTCGTTGTAGGCAACATGAACGTTAAATAACTTAAAAGAAGTAATGTTTAGGGCTTTTAGTTCCTGCTACTTACCGCAGGTTAGTTGCTTTATTTTTATTTCACTAAAATTGAAATAGAATAACAGAGAATAACGGCTTCCGTTATTAGCTAGTTTGTATATATAAGCATTTAATATTTTTATCCCACTTATAGCGATTTGTTGATTGTCATTCATTTATCAGCATAATATAATACGTATTGATTACAGCTTCTAATAAAAGTATTGGCACATTGATTTTTTTGTAAGCGTGTGTAAAGCATTGCATTTATAGTGACGTGCTATTTGATTCGACTGATGGCAGAGTTGGGAGCTTGATTATCCTTCAGTTGCAGTTTTTCTAAAAAAAAAATAAAACTATGAAACCTCCAAAAACTGCAATCGTTTAGCACTTTCTTACCAATAGCATTCCGTCCTTCTACGGCACATAACACGAAATCCACTAACTCCATTGATTCCAGTCCTCGCTCTCGGCATCGCTTCATGAGTTCATGAAGAACACGATTGTTAACGTTAAAACCGGAAGAGTTCAGTGCATTTTTAAGCTCCTTTCGATCGAGGTGACCACTGTTGTCCTTGTCGTACAGTTTGAAAACAGCCTGCCATTGTTGTACATCTCGGATGACCGTACGAAATTGATCGTAGTTCAATTGCGCCGACTTGTTCAAGTTAACCCGCGAGATAAGCAGTTGAGAAATCTTCTGTACAACAGCTCGGTTTACCGTGCTTGCACGTCCGTTGGGCTGCTTTGGTCGAACCGAGCAAATCCAGAAGCAAAATAAAACATGCTGAAATCTCAGTTGAACATCTTTCCAAAAGCTTGAACGTTTTTTCGGTTTCGGTGGAGGAGCGAAAAAGAATTTATTTAAAATTGCACCCAACGCTAGGTGATCAATTTCTCCCTTTCGATCGGCCATATCGTAGAAAGAACGAACCATCTGCTCCCAGTCGCCGTTTTCCAGCAATGGCCCGGACACTCGATCATCCATTGTTCCGAAGCAAATCGTGCAGTCGTTCTCTTCCAAACAGTTTTGCATTTCGGAGAAAATTCTAAGTAAAAATTCACCCTCCTCGTTGGGTTGCAAGGTAGTAGGTAAAATTAGATAGATTCCGGGACTTAGTTTCAATCGGCAGCTGACCTCTCGCGAATTACTGTAAATGGATCGCGAAACAATTCTGTATGCATTCTTTTTGAAAAATTTCAGTGGAACTGGCTTATGACGGAGATCTTCTTCGGTAACTCGATAAACAACGAAACCAATGGTCAAACTGGCAAGATCCTCAGCTCTACGATGTTTCTGCATGAGCGCAACAACGACCGTACACATTCCAGTGTTTCCATCACGATCCGGTTGGTTCAGCCTTATCACATACTGTGGGTTTGTCCAGAACGATTCCATAAAATCAATACATCCACCACCAGTGGATCCTTTTACCCATTCTCCATCGACTGTTGATACCTGCCAGCCGCGCAGCTTAGTTTCCGGATCGTCTAAAGGATCTGGCGACAAATTGCAAATTTCTATACGGTCGAAACAACGAAGAAAATCTTTAAAATTCATCCAAAATTCGCCATCGTTGTCGATGGTGAGCCCTATCTCCTTCCGTTGAACTTTGGGAATCGCATCCCATTCCTTGGATCGATCGCTCCAAGGGCCACTCCACTCGATACCGTCACCCCACGGGTTGCGTAGCCGCACCAATTGGTGCAAGGTGGGATCGAAAACGTGTGCTTTGGTAATGGAATATGAGTGGCCTCTTAGTAAACCTTCCGGGGTGTGAACTGCCGAACTTTTTGGGTCAGGCTAAAATTTTAAAAACAACTTAAGGTCAAAGAAATTCGTTGAGAATTAATACTAATTACCAGAATGTTGCAAGCGAACATAGATCCCCTTTCGAACCCACTGTGTATGATCTCGAATAAATTTTCTGGTGGAGTGTCTGCCCCTTTCCACCGATAGGCCTCCGTAATGCCTCCAGTAAAATCTTGCATCGCTTCTCTGGCTGTTCCACCATTCAGTGCTTCATACGAACCGTGCAGCTTAGCGTACGCCTTCTCCAGCAGTGCACTCCAAAATTCGTTCTTGTGGCTAGACCGCATATAGATCAACTCACCCTTCCGAGTCGGGAGACGATCATCGATCACTACGTCAACCCATTGTCCAAACTGCCAGAAACGAAAGTGAAATATTCCACCGTATTCGTCTTCGGCGAAGGAATTATCCAAAGGAACTGCCTTCCGAAAGAGTCGTTGATTAGCGGTAAGATTAGCGGTCGCCGTCAGGAGCCAACAGTCGTTGAGACTGCCCTGTCGAACGTCGAACCGAGAGGCACCGTCGATGAAGAACTTGGGCTTTCGGCACATTTGACCGGGACGTAGCCATTCGATCGCCGGATCCGGATTGGTGGGACGTTTTGTTAGGGAGCTATGATCCGGTGGAAAGTCCGGATCCTCGAAAAGTGTTCCCTCCGCTATGCAACGCTGCTTCAGATGGTAGAAATCTTGGGCTGGTGGGTTCTGGTGCACGTTGAATGATTTGTGTGCGATCTGAAAGGGAGAGAAAATTGGAAAAAATATGAATATTGTGAGTTTCATTGAAAGTTAACCACCGCGCAAATCAAAAATGAAATGCTCTTTCATGGTTGCCGGATCGATTATGATGCTATTGGAAGAAATTACACAGAGAGGATAAAGTTTTAGTTGTTTTTGGCACTACAGTTATGTGAACAACACCTTTGTTTACAGCATTCTGGCAACAGTTCTAGCGCGGTGTTTGCTTCCAGTGCGGTGTTTACTTTAGACCGCGTTTAACTTTGGGCAGTGGTCGCAGTGGTCAAATCTTCCGACAAAAAAACTTTGGGCAAAGCTCCCAATACCTAGAGTTGCATTGATTGATATAATACAGTGGACCCCCGTTCGTTTGAACGATTCCTCATGCAAACTAACGGGGTTAGCTTTTAATTTGAACAACTGGCAACCCTAAATATGCTGGAACTTGTGTGAACTGGTCGCCCTACTGTTTGTTATTGTTTTGGTGGTTTGATTCAGTTGTAAGTTGGAAGCAGCGAATATTTCATTCTCCGATCGGATTTCTATCATAATCGTTGGGAAAACGCAATGTGAAACAGATTAAACACGCTAGATCAGTACAAACAAATCGCGTTTATGCGCATTGTCTGCATAAGCAAATGATGTCATGTTGAGAATGACATTTGAACCATTTTTAATTTGCACGTCGTGCAAACCAACGGGGTGCAAATTAAAAAGTGTTCAGATTAAAAACGGTCAAACGAACGGGGGTTCACGGTACACATTCGCTCAAGCGCAAATCAAATACTTGGGCTACCTGCTCGACGGCCACGGCCTACGACCGGATCCAGCGAATATCCAAGCTATCACTGACACGGTTTCTCCCACCGATGTTTCCGGTGCACCTGGTACAAGCAGCAGCGGTATTTGCTCTTTCCTTGGAGCGGTTAACTACTACGGCACCGGAAATTTAACCACAGGATGACTCTCTTCGGTACCTGTTGGATTATCTGTTCGGGGCTGGAACGACAGAATACCGTTGGTAAACAGAATGGCAGCAAGCGTTTAGCTTCGGATTTGCTCCTTACGCATCACAATCCGAAACTCGACATCATCGTATCGGCAGACGCTTCTCATACCGGCCGAGCGGAACTACAGTCAATCTGATTGCCAAGGCCTAGCGATCAAATTCGCTGTGACACAGCGACAAAGACAAAGTTCCACCGAATACTGTTTGGTAGGCGATTCCACTCGCAGACCGATCATGCGCCGCTTTTTCGTATTATCGGTTCGAAGAAGGGCATTCCGGTCTAAACGTCCAACCGACTGCAGTGATGGACACTAACGCTGCTCCTGTACGATTTTACCATCGACCAAATACCTACAACGAAGTTCGGCAAAGCAGACGTACTCTCTCCACTCATCAGCCAGCACGTGAGATCGGACAAGGATTAATTATCGCAACGTTATCTGCACGACGGGTGGCCAGCATCGAAGCAAATCGACCCTGAACTGAAATGTTTCTGTAACCGTCAGGAGTCCAACCACCACTGTCCAAGGCTGCATCCTATTCGGCGATCGTCTGGCCATTCCTTCGATGTACCGTCGGCGCTACTTGGAGCAGCTTCACCGTGGTCACCCTGGCATCCAACGGATGAAAGTAATAGCCAGCACCTTTGTCTACTGGCCTTTTCGTGGACAGCGAAATTTTTCGACTACTTCAAGTCATGCCAACATTGCGCCACCGCTGCAAAGTCTACACCGAAGTGTGCTCCGGTATCGTAGCCAAGAGCTACGGAATACTGCTTCGTCATCGTGGATTCGTACTCAAAGTGACTCGAAATGTTCGAAACTCGTAGCACGACAAGCGAAGCAACAATCGAAATCCTGACGAACGTATTTACTAGGTTTGGCAACCCTCCAACTTTGGTCAACGACAATGGGCCGCAGTTTACGTCCGGGAAGTTTGAAGACTTTCGTATGCGGAGATCCATCAAGCACCTAACCATTGTGCCGTTCCATCGACAATCTAACGGCAAGCCGAAAGATTTGTTGACAGCTTGAAGCGGTTTGTTAAAAAAAAACCAGCAGGGAAGAGGCATAACACGCGAAGTACTCCACACCTTTCTGGGCACCTACCGAAGCACTCCTAATCTTTCTGCTTTAGACGGTAAGTCACCGACGGAAATCATGCTCGGTCGTCGAATCCGAAACTTCGTCCGCCGTCTGACCGCTCGAACCACAACCAACCGTTGAAGTTTATCAAACGATGCAAAACTTGCAAAACTCTAAGTCAACAACAACTGGCACTGGCCACCTGGAGTTGGATATTACCAATTCTCGGGTAATTCTCGGGAGGATTGGTCACATATTACCAATGTACGCACACCAGCCTAGGGGGGCTAGGAAGGAGAGAGAGATACAGAGAGACAGAGAGAAGGAGAGAGAGATCGACGAAATTGCTTTTCCCGATGCCACAGTTCCTGTCTGGATCTGGACCTGTCTCTGCGTCCACTTCGCTTCACGATCGTCCATCAAAATACTTCCATGTTTATCCCGAGCCCGACACATTTCGGCCCGCGGTACAAAGCCATTACGGGATGCGTTCAGTGCCGCGTTTCTTGAAAAAGGTACAGCTGCTGTTCCAACTCCACATACTCCTGCTCCAGCTGCATAACCAGGTAGCGCATTTTTCCCGTTCTTCTTAACGAAGACTTTTGGCTTTATCCCATGCATTATCGGATCAGGTAGTCCGAGTCTACGTTAGCTCAATGGCTCAAGTCGTCAATGGCGTCTAAAAAGTGCCGACAAACAATCCGAACGTGGTCGATTGTCCGTAACTGTGATTCTGATTTGCTGACCTTCAGGTGTACTTATGCCCAAGTTTTGTGCTGAGCAAAGGTAACATGTTCTTTAACCCTCCGTTATTCACGCTGTTGTATTATATACAACGCCTGTGAACCGTCACCGTTATTCCAGAATAACTCGGGATTCCAGCAATATAGAAAATTACTATTTTTTGAAACGATGGTTCTACAATTGATGAAGGGACGGTAGAGAAAAGTAATGAAAAGTTTTTTGAAAATAGAGGGGAAAGCGTGGAAAGGTGAGGGCGCTGGGGGGCAGGGTTATTGGTAGTTACGGTTAACGTGTTGCGTATGACGCTGTTCGTCTGTCAGCGTGTTAGTCGCGATTGTCAGCGCGGGTTTTCGGGAGAAGGCTTCGTTCCTATGAAATAGACTAAACCTCGTGTTTTTAGTATTAACCTTGAAATGTTGTGAGTTCGAATCCGGTTCTAATTTCAGATTATAGCTTGGTTCGACCCATGCACCTTCCAGCATTGAACAAAAGGTATCAGGCATAACGACAACTTGTTAAGCGTAGCTTATATATGTTTGAGCGCATTTCAAGGTCAAGACTAAAAACACGAGGTTTAGTCTAGAAAATTACTGTTTTCAGTAAAGTTGATCCGCAGACCAAGATCTTTCAAATGGTGGAAAAAGTTTCATAAGTTTTTCATCAAGTGACATTAGTATTCGAGTGAATTCTATTAGGTTTTAGCATGCCTATAAATCCAAGTTGGCGCGAGTAACGAAAGGTTAAAGAGGTAATGTCTGTAACGCGTTGGATCGCGCTGAATTTTAAAATTACTGGTTTGTATTCCTCCTTCTGACTGATTTGGGCGTTGAAATCTCAAAGTTTGGGTAATGGTCGAATTCCTCCTTGTCATCACATTTCTAATTCTACCTTTCGCTAACTGTTAACCACTTTCACTTCTGAAGCGACAACTGCCACACTTTCCCAGCTTCTGGGCTTTAAATGTTACTAGAAATTAGAATTAGGTATCAGCATAAAATTGGTTTTGAAATCGGCAATGAAATGGAGGTTTAAATTGAAGTTATGTGCCCCATCCAGGTTACGATAGTGACTGGAACCGTTGGTTGCCATTATTGGAGTAATCGTTGAAGAAACAATAGAAACAACAACTACAGACCTTACTAAACTCTCCCCAATTGTTGCCCCTAACGTCACCGAGACCGTTGAGATTGCTGTTTAATTCCGTTCTGCTACTATATGTGCAATCATTGGCGTAGCAGGAGGGGGTACTCAGGGGACCAGGCCCTCTCCAGACTTCTACAGGCCCCTCTAGAATTTGGAAACCGGATAAAATTCCGTATATATGTTCCCAAAAATAATTCCCTTCTTATTTTTCTCGCGCAAAAGCCATTCGTTTGGCATTAACAGCTTTGTAGTTACGATATTACACACCGAAGCCTGACATGTGATAGGGACGAAGAAGGGAATCTAATCAAAAACGAGCGCGAGAGGGTCCTCAGGGGGAAGCAGTTCTTCGATGAACACCGCAATGACGAAGTTCCAAAAGGAGGCGAAACGGAAGTTAAAGTGGAAGTGCCCATGGAAGATTGTAATGTCTCAGCACCTGATCTTCCAGAAGTCAAACGAGAAATCAAGTTACTGAAGACCAATAAAGTCGCTGGTAAGGACTTTCTACCGGCAAAGGAACGCTGACAACGGCTCTACAGTGGGTTATTTCCAAGATTTGGGAGGAGTAGAAGCTACCGAAGGAATGAATGGAAGGAAAGGCATAACGCTGATAAAGCCGCCTACAAAGTACGCGCCCAGATCTTGTTACATCGGCTGTTACCGATAGCACACACCTTCGTAGGGAATTACCTGGCAGGCTTCATGGAGGCTCGTGCAACTATGGACTATATTTTTACCATCCGACAGATCTTGCAGAAATGTCGAGAGTAAAACGTGCCCACTGATCACATTTTTGTATTTGAAGCAGCATACGATACAGTCGATCGAAACCGGTTTTCCGCATAAACTGACGGGACTGGTCAGAGTCACATTGGGTCGAGTGTGTTTTTCGTGCGCATCTCGGAGACGCGCTCGAGTCCCTTCGAAACGCAACGAGGGTTGAGACACGGTGGCGGCTTGAACGGATGTACAAAATTATCATTAGATCGGTAGTTCTTTATGTAGTTGAAGCCGGAACGCTGCTCACGGACGACATACGCGCCATTGCCATGTTCGAGCAGAAAGTGCTGCAGACGATATTTGGTGGAGTACAAACTAACAGCGGAGAGTGGCGGAGGCGTATGAATCACGAGCTAATGGTATTGCTTGGAGAGATTCCCGTCGTACATCTGGCAAAAGTCGGTAAGCTACGGTGGTCCAGATACGTCGTATGGATGCCGGACGAAAATGTAACGAAAATAGTTCTCTTCAACAACCCCACCGGCACCAACAACAAAGGGGCTCCACGTGCAGGATGACTCGACCAGGTCAAAAGTGGCTTGCTTCGTTGAGACCTCTAAGACGATTGGGAAATTGCCGACGAGCCACTCCGGCTCTATGCTGTTGACAACAACGACGACGATAGCGCTTGTATGTTTTTATACAAAGTGATTTTTTTGAAAACCCCCCTAGGCCCGTCACAGGGAAATTTCCTAGCTACGCCAAGGTATGCATACATACTAGGTCTGTCTAAACGGTAGTATCGGTAGTACCGACCAATTTTTGGATACCGAAATACCGGTTTTGAAAAGGTAAAAAACCGGTGTTTCCGATATTTTCTAATATCCTAGTTTTTTAAGCTCCTTATCGAAGAATTCAAACTAAGTTTGATAGAAGATTGTGAAAATCATAGTAAAACAACTTGGTATTAATTCTGATGATGATGCTAGCAATTAAGAGGGTGAAGCTGTGGGCCAAATAATTATAGTTCTTGAACCCGTTTAAGGCACAGTAGAGCATCTTTGCTATAAAAATTTTCGATTGTATAAGCCAGACGTCGCGTTTAAATTTATTCTTGAACAACTTGATATTTAAAAGTCACCAAATTATTCGAAGCTCTCAAATAACGACTTTGCGAAACAAGATCAGCTCCCAGCAACGTCACTTACAATAGTAAATCATCACTCAACAATGAAGTAATGAAGCTTAAGTTTCAACTGATGCAGCGCCGCTTCGTTTCAAAATTGATTTCAATCAGCGTTAATGATCAGCGTTAACGGTCTTCACTTCATCACATTGCATGACGATCGGCTTAAAACTTTCATTTGTATTTTTCTATCAAATATTCAGTAGAAGGCCAGGAACTTTGAATGCAATTGAATTGATTTGAATTTGATGTTACTCATTCGAATTTGAATTTGATGTTCCTACAACTTAGCGCATATTGTAATTACCCTACTCAACATCGACAAATCGGGCCAAACTGTCAGTCGTCTTCATTTCAAACAGCTACTAACGTCAGCTGGAGCTAGCTTGAAACGTTCTGTTCAACAGAACTCCATGTATGAAGTAAAGATAAGAGAAAGTCAGCGTCATTTATTTGTTTCGACAATGCCGGGCCCTGATCAGAAATGGTGATCTTTGCGTTTTTTGAGCATTCTTGCCATCAAAGGATTTGTCAGAAAAGAATTTGGAACATTTTCCAAGTCTTTCGAGTGATACATTGATCAAACTCCAAGCCTCTATTTGCGAATAGTCGGATTGATAACAGAGAAGACAAGGTATCTGTAAACGATAATGAAGAGGATACAAAGGTCCCATTTGGCCGACCGCCAGTACAGCTAGGGCTATTTGGGATTGGGATACAAAGGTGTTTCGGTTTGGGGATGGAGAAAAAATTCATGAAGATACTGTAAGAGGCCGGGGCGTTGATAGTGCTGGAGGCTGCAATACCGGAATTTTCGAAAATAGTTTTGAAAGCAGGTTTCCCTACAATAAGCTCGAAGAAATAAAAGGAAAATTACTGATGCGCTTGGAGCCGTTCGTCAGACTTCGATGAAAGCGGAAGTTTTCCAATCGTTGGACGCGTTGCAACAAAATCCGTTCTAGCAAGGGAAATAAATCGCTAAGCGTATTATATCTGCTTAAATTCTACTTTGACAAGTACCAATACTGAAGCTAAAGTATGAAAATAAAGACTTCTACTGAAAATCATCAACATTTCTATTGATTTCGAATAATCTGCAAATACCGGTATTTTATCGGTATTACTGGTATTTTCCACGCCAATACCGACATACCGGTTTTCACCAAAAGGGCCCAATACCGACAGCCCTAATACATACATACATACTACGTTCGAAACTACAATTTTTCTAACATAATCTATCACGTCACATTCCGCATATAGCCTTGAAGCTGTGACGCTCCTCACATCTTCTTATCTATATATATATAAGAGCCTTGTCTGTAGCCAAAGCGAGGGGCGCAATATATTTTCGTGGTAACAATCGCCCACATTAAGCAGACTTAAACCAATCATACCAGATTGCATTCAAGACGAGCAAAAGTATCGTGGTTGCACCTCATTGAGCGTTAACATTACGTAACGTACCTCCGATTTGCTCTCAATTAGACGTGACGCGACGCATGCGGGCTACAGCCCTAGTAGGATATACGCGGCCTTGTCATTTTCAGGTGGAAAGTGCTGCGGACGATGGGCCCTATTCTCACAGTCACCTGACTCACCACACTTCTCTCACGCGTCGTATTCTTACAGTCACCCTCTCTTCACCTTACGAGCCTCATTTGTCGACCAACATTTGAAAGGGGTGGATAAGCCAACTGTCAAACAGTTATTTTTTGCTGGAGCAGGAAAATGAACTCTCACTCGTTCTGTTTGACAGTTGGCTTATCCGCCCCTTTCAAATGTTGGTAGACATTTGATTTGTACAGTCGCCCAGGGGAACGGAGTCACCTAGGTAACTCTCAGAATTGCAAATTTTCTCTCACATAAAAAAATTAGGTGAGGTAACTGTGAGAGTAGGGCCCGATATTTAATGGAGTATAAACTGAAAGCGTAGAGTGGCGCTGCTACAGGCACTGTTTGGAGAGATTTTCATTGTACATTAAGCGAAAGTCGTAAGGATATCTAGCGACAGTGCGATAAAACTGGTTCTCTTCAACAGCTTCCCTGTACCAGGAATGGAGCAGGCCAACGTGTGAGATGGCTCGAGCAGGTCGAAACGGAAGTGACTTCTTTCGTAACATTCTCCGTCCGACGTCGGACAGGTGCAACCAAATCTTTTGCTTGCGTCCGTCCAATGTCTGACGTAGAATTCTCACTGAATTGCGAGTTTTGAAAGGCCTCGGAAATTGCTGACGAGTAGCCCAAGATCGAGTTGAATAGAGACGACTGTTTGAAGCAGCACGAGCTACGCTGGCTTTATGCAACCGACTAGGACGACTCCGTAAACCTTGACAATTTAAATTATTATGTTTATAAAAATATACCCTGAATTTCAATTTATGGGATGGGTATTAATTCCGTAATGATTCCGTTCATGATTTTTATACCGATTTGTTCTTGATTTTAAGATATTTTACACTTATTTATAAAATTTTACTCACCTCTTCATTATCATTTGTAAAATCCACCACAAGAAACTTGGAAGACCGCCTACTAATTGTCGAAGATCCGTGGTTGCCACCGACACTTGCTTCTATTATCCGCTTTGTCATATTCAACTACTGTTTGCCTTGTAATTTTCGTATGCAACAGCTCACCTTATCGTTCGAACATCATATCACAGCCTATTTTATTTTATGCTGCGTTGGGTAAAACAATTGAACCCTGGAAGTAGCAAGGTTATCAAAATTCACTTGATAAATCTAAATACGTTCAATTTGGTACTAATAAAAATATGCACAGTACACACCGATCACGGCGACTGTCAACAGTTCACTGACAAGAGTAGCGCCTGATAATGATCGCACATAGTCGCCATTCGGCGTGGTTCATGAGACACCGCGCACTCTTTTCTTTGTTTACCAAGATACCTACCAAGGCAATATAGCCAATGCCGGCTGCGCTGGCAATAAAAAAAATTCATTCTCAATTCTGCACTGATAGCCAGCTCAAACTTATGCTTGCGGCGTGCTATCTCTGTATTATATTTACTACCAGCGTAATGATTTCTTACGCTGCAATTGTGTGAAAGGGGTAAAGAGTGTAAAATAAATATATATTTCGTTTTTATATCAAGAATAGTATAGTACTGAAACTGGGAGATAGTTTCTTTTTTATGTAAAACACTAATTAAACATTTTATTTGTAACTCCTTCAAATATTATGTTGTGAAACTACTCAGTATATTTTAAAAAGCACTTATGTTGTATCACTAGAATATGCACACGAGTAAAGCGGTTTGTTTTTGTTTTCAATTTGATTCTTCGTTCTACTGATCCCAGATCTTATTGTTGATTGAATATTTTTTTATCTTGTTTGAATTAATTTAAACAAATAATGCTGCTACCGTGGCAACCAGTACTAAAACCAAGTTGCTTCGTCACCAATCATTGTTACTGCAATTAAATGGAGACGCACGGTGTATGTGAGGATCAGTTCTACTGACAGTAGGTTCCCGTTGCATCGTTAGCACGAAACAGCTGTTTAAACATATCCACCCTGAAGGCATTGCAACTAGAAGGCGAATTGATGACGCAGGCAGTCGCGGGCACTCGTAAAACATTCGTTACCATATGGAACGACAGCCTTTATCATACGTATCAAACAACTTTGAAGGATTTTCCTTGTTTCAAGTGAAAAGCCGGCGAAGTACACGTTTTTATTGATGATTCTTCCGGCAGGTCAATGCACCAGCCGAGTTACTAATAACTAACAGCAATATTGCACGTGCACTAGCTGGTTGTTTGTTGTACTAACCATTTGTACTTTTTCTGCCACTGACTGCCAGAGTAATTTGATCGAGACGCAGTAGTTTCAACCGAGCAACGATAACGGACTGAAGCAACGGTGCACATCGAATAGGTTGTCACCGAGTGGCATGGCGTTGATGAGACAAAAACTCAAACCAGTTTTATCGAATGAACGAATGGTTCACAAGAGAACTACTCTCCTACTCTCCTGGATGGTTTTGTTTTGTTTAGGATGAAGTAAATGTTTGAATGTAGACTAGTTTACATTCATGTTTTAGTGTTTTACTTGTTTATAGTTCATGTTTTAGTGTTACATCCAGCACAAAAATCCTATCCTGGAGAAGCTCTTTTTTCCAGATAACATCTTTAGGTTACCTGTATTGCAACAACAACAAAATAAAATATTCAACCTTTCTGCAAAGAAACAGTTGTTTATGCTTGGATGTGTCTTGCGAAAATGAATATAAACTACTTATAGTTTTAATGAGAAATTTATATCACCAAAAGCTTTGCTACACGCATTCGACAAAAAATATTATTTAGATGAAATGAGATTTAAACAAATCAAATGAAAAAACCAAAAGACAAAAGGGTAATACCAAATTAAAAGAAAATAGAAATAAAATTAATACCGAAATTAACTATACATCCACAACCGTTCAAAGCTGGTACGACATAAAAGCAAGTTTAAAATAAATTAGGATAAAACGTAAACGAAGTTGAGATACACGCATCATAGTCAAAATGAAACAAAATTGAAGTGTATAATAATAGTATGGGTTATTATAAGTCAATTTAACAAGAATTCAAGTTGAAAAAACATAATTAAAGAAAAGTTTAAATCAAATTAAAATAAATTATGAATAGAAATAAAATTATAATAGCAATACAAAAAGTAAAATAAAATAAAGATAGGGTTTAAGTAAAATAATAAATTTTTTAACAGTCTGATTTCTAACCTTTTAAATCTGGTTCGAAAGATTAAATTAAATCAAATTAAATGAGACGTAAACCTGTTAAGGATATTCTAGAGCAGGATTTATCTTGGTATATGAGAGTTAATATAATCATCTAAATGAGATTCAAACGTGTTTCTGGTGGTTGAAAGACATCGAATTTTGGCGGACCTTGGGATTCATCAAATGCAAATTGCCATTCAGTAATTACCCATTTATTTTATTGTAAATTTTGAAATCTACTATGATGAAACCAAGGACAGGTACAGCAAACTTTTAAAAATCTAATGTCAAATGAATCTACCAGTAGAATCCGGTTTACGAACGTTGACTTAAATGTAATGTTTAAATTTCTTATTTAGTTATAACTAGTTGAGCCCGAATCTTACGATCCGAAAAATATAACTGTCTGTTCAGAATCTCAGAAAACTGCGGATACATTCCATTGGCCAGCGTGTGCGAAGATGTTTAATCTTTGTATTAGTTCTTTGAGTTCTTAGATTGCATAATATAGCCCTAAGATGTTGTACACAAAAGAGTCAGCCGAAAACTGAAACAAATAGTTTTTATGTTCGTATTGGATTTTTTTAACCGAATAAAAACTTCTGGCTGTTTGCAACATGTATGTAGTCTGATTAAAGTAAAATGTTGCTTAGAAAATTCTTGCTGTTCAGTCAAGCAGTCCGGCCGAGCAGTTGAGTCGAGCAGTTGAGTCGAGTAGTCAAGTCGAACAGTAAAATCGAGTAGTCCAGTCGAGCAGTTTAATCGAACAGTTAAGTCGAGTAGTCCAGTCGAGCAGTTGAATCGAGTAGTCTAGTCGAGCACTTGAGTCGAGCAGTCGAATGGAATGGTTTAGTCAAGCAGTCGGGTCAAGCGGTTAAGTCGAACAGTTGAATTGAGCAGTTCATTCGAGCAGTCGAGTCGAGCAGTTGAGTCGAGTAGTGCAGTCGAACAGTTTATTTGAGCAGTTGAGTCGAGTAGTCCAGTCGAGCAGTCGAGTCGAGCAGTCGAGTCGGGCAATCGAGCCGAGTAGTTCAGTCGAGCAGTTGAGTCAAGTAGTCCAGTCGAGGAGTTAAGTCGAGCTGTCGAATCAAACAGAAGTCAAGCAGTGAAATCGAACTGTCAAGTCGAGCAGTTAAATCAAGCTGTTCAGTCAAGCAGTCCAGCCGAGCAGTGCAGTCGAGCAGTCGAGTTGGGCAGTTGAACCGAGCAGTCGAGTCGAGCAGTTAATTCGGGCGGTCAAGTCAAGTAATCCAGACGAGCAGCTGAATCGAGTAGTCTAGTCGAGCAGTCGGGTTAATCGGTTTAGTCGAGCAGTTGAGTCGAACAGTTGAGTCGAGCAGTTCAGTCGAGTAGTCCAGTCGAGCAGTTGAATCGAGCAGTTAAGTCGAGCTGTCGAATTAAACAGTTAAGTCAAGCAGTTGAGTCGAGCAGTCGGATTGAGTGGCTAAGTCGAGCAGTTAAGTCGAGTAGTCTAGTCAAGCTGTTGAATCAAGCTGTCAGTTGAGTCGAGCAATCAAATCGAGTAGTCTAGTCGAGCAATTGAATCGAGCAATCGGGTTAAGCAGTTGTGCCGTCCAGTCGAGTAGTTGAGCCAAGCAGTTAATTCCAGCAGTCGGGTTGAGCAGTTGAGCCGAGTAGTCCAATCGAACAGTGGAATCAAGCAGTTGAATCGAGCAGTTGAGTCGAGCGTCGAATCGAATAGTTGAGTCGAGCAGTCTAGTCGAACAGATGAATCATGCTGTCCAGAGAAACAGTCCAGTCGAGCAGTTCAATCGTGCAGTTAAGTCGAGCAGTCGGGTCTAGTAGTAAGTCAAGCAATCGAATCGAGTAGTTAAGTCGAGTAGTCCGCTCGAGCAGTTAAATCGAGCTGTTCAGTCAAGCAGTCAAGTTGATCTGTCCAATCAAGCAGTTGAGTCGGACAGTCGAATCGAACAGTTCAGTCGACCAGCTCAGTTAAGCAGTCCAGTCGAGCAATCAAATCGAGCAGTCTAATCGACCAGTCCAGTCGAGCAGTCTAGTCAACCAGTTGAACAATCGAGTAGTCCAGCGATCGACCCGGGAGGTGACTGAGAATACAACCCATTGCATTGCTACGAAAGCATGACGTCCTGTCAGGGACCTGTTTTTAGTTACCGATAAGCCTCTTATGACGTCCTGTCAGAGACCTGGTTTTCGGTACAGACATAAGCCTCTTATGTAAATAGATTATAAAGAAAAATAGATTAATTCCTGAGAATAGTGTTTGTATTGTTGGTTTATGCCTTTTGCAGTTTGATCGGTCAGACTGCCAGTGGTATTAGGAACTATAGCCAAGTTGAACAAATAAATTTTTGTACCAATGTAAGAACACTACAATCACTAGATACAATTGCGGACAAGACACAATAACACTTAGGTATATCTCTTACAAAATGTTAGTGATATAGCCAAGTTTGCATTATCATCCGGAATGTTTCCGTTCAGGAAAGCTGCTTACCATAACGCTCTCTTAATATTTAGATTCGCTGAGGTCGTGCATACAACGAAACCAGATTGGGGATCAAAATGTTAACATCAAAATGAGATTTGATTAGTAATTATTGGCAATTAATAGAAGCTTAAAAACGTGTTTCGTTTCTTAAGAGGCGCTTCGTTGTGCGAGAAATCTACTCCAGCCAGTATAGGTAATAATGGAACGTCCCGAGGGTTGCACATTATGAAGATTTCGGTCCAAACTACAACCATTATCCCGAATGATGTGTTAGTTACCTAGGGCATTATTTTGACGTAGGACTACGTCTTACGGCAAGGTTTGAGATAGGGTGTTATTCCAAAAAATCAAGAAATACGAGCGTCACGAAAATATGAAAGATTTTGAACGCTAATGGCTTTGCCAATTATGAATGGATTTTCATGGTTTAGATACTGATCGACTTATAATAGATGTAGCAATCGACGAGATCCACAATCTCTTTTACTCTCACGAACTTTCCATATGGCGTATGAGTGCAAATCTGTGCATTTTTATTCCTGTCTTTTGCACTCTTTAACAAATTCCTATCCCAGTTCACTCGTATCGTAAACTTTTATAGGTGGCAGTACCGTAACTCCGTGATCGCGAATAGGTCGAAGATTCTTTACGACGTTCAGACTTATACTAATTCTGTGCTTGGGAAGTACGCCAGATGAAGTGATAAAGTCCTCTCATCCTAACGAGGTTTCTTAGGACCGCGACAAACCTAGTCCAATTTGATGTCCTGAAAGTGAACAGTTTAATAAAAAGTGAGCGATCAACCCTATCTTTTGTCCGATTGTATCCGCATACTGCAAGAATGTATTCAAATCTGATGTCTTGTATGAAAAAGGAGTTAACGGAATATCCATGCATGTGACGTGATGATGCGTGACATCTTCAAAGTGAGGAAGGAGTGTCTAATCCGAAAATAGATTTTGAGTGCTTAAATTGTTGCTTTACAATTAGTTGCAAGCAATTGTTTCTATACTTTCGATTGTATTGCTGCCAGTGAGAACTAATTGATAAACAGAGTGTTAAATAGAACTATCAATGTGTAGAAAACGTTAGCTAAATGATGATATTTTAACTGTCACAATGATAATTCGTTGTTTGTATGTTTGTTGTTATATTATTATAATTACATTTCAAATCAACCTGTCACAATAAATGGTGTATATCAATTGTATATCAACTATTTTCTAGGAAATTGACGGTTGCGAACCAGTAGTAAACGATAGCTCAGATTATTCCTTTATTTTTTCCGTTCAATCGTAAGATGTGCGTCCAACGACAAATATGTTAGGTTTTGAGCAAGATCCTTAAACCTAAGTTGACTAATGGTACATCACACAAACATTTCCAAAATGTGATATCATCAGAAGAACTCTGATTGTGGCCTGATGAAAGTCTTAGGTCCTAGTGAAATACAGGTATCAGCATCTTTGGCTCGAGCAGCACGTAGTGATATGCAGACCACGGGCATTTAGTAAATTTAAACTTATCTTCCTTTATTTCTTGTCTAAATGTATAGGAATGTTTTCAGAGCATTTATTACAATGCAGTAAATTAAAAATTTGGGTGATAAACATTTGCAAAAGGTCAAGCTTTGTCGAATTGAACCTGCATTCGTAGTCCTACGTGAGTCTCTCGTATGTGCCTCTAGGCACAGACCTTCATACTTTTTCTGTATTTGGATAGTTTGGCTAAATATAATAGTGTATGATAGACAGACCACGTGTAACGTGGAGTTTTCAAAATTCAACATTTGTTGCAATATCACCACTTGCGATACATAAATAATGAATATTAAAATTTCCAGTTGCTAAAGAATAGAACCTAATTACATTAAAGTTATCCTGGCAAATGGTTAGATAATGCGGAATATAGACCCCAAAGTGGTCGTTAGTCTCTTATCTAGCAACTCCGGTCCCGACCTCCTCGTGGCACCAGGCGGAATACGAGCAACCTTAGCGGAGATCGAGTAACCAACCCCGGTGGAAACTAAGGTCGTATACTAACCGGGAAGGAGGTATAGTGAGTCTCGGCACTATAAGATGGCAGCCCCATCGCGAGACTCGGTAGTGTTGCGCCAGTACCGCTACACACCTAAATTAAAATACAACACTTACAAAATTCAAGCAAATTCGTAGCGGAATATTCGGCATCGATCTAGGCGACGGAACAAGGACGACGAATGGAGCCTCGGTACTTGGAATTGCCGATCGCTAAATTTCGCAGGTTGCGAGCGGGTGTTGATTTAACAGCTTTAACCCCGTAAACTCGGCATCGTAGTTCTGCAGGAAGTCTGTCGCAAAGGATAGAAGGTGTGGAAGGTCCGTGGCAGATAGCCCCAGTTCTACCAGAGTGGTGGCACTACCAACGAACTAGAAACGGGCTTTGTAGTGTTGGGCGGAGTGCAGGATCGCGTGATAGATTGGAAGGCGATAAACGAAAGAATGTGTGTATTGAGGATAAAGGGCTGTTTCTTCAATTATAGCATCATTAACGTGCACTGTCCGCACGAAGGTAGACCCGACGATGAGAAAGAAGCGCTCTTCGCGAGGCTGGAGCCTGCTCGCCACGGGACATCAAGATCATCATCGGGGATATGAACGCCCAGGTCGGTAGGGAAGAAATGTATAGACCGGTGTAGTGAACGGAATACGGCAAGAGGTGGTACTCTGTTGATAAAAAATAATTAAACGTCGACGTGTTTGTTACGAGGCAAAACCCCGACTTCAAAAAATATATTCAAATAACTTACAAACTTACCTGACCCTAGTCTAGGATAACGAAAAAAATCTAGTACCTCTAGGAAACCTACCCATATCGGTATGTTCGCGTTGGTCGCTGATTGCGTCGATGTACAGCAGAACGAAAACAGAAACGAGACGAAAAACAGATGCAGCACGCCGTTGGTTTACTCGCAATAAACGCATCACCGATAGAGTGCATTACCGGATGATGATCGTAAAACTGCAGCAGTCGCCTCGCTTTGTTTTTTCGTGGCTCTATTTTGGATAAACCATAAAGAGCAATAGTTTATTTTAGATAACTTTCGCTCGCCTTTTTATGGTCCTTTATCTTCCTGCAGTCGAGGCGGCATGGATGGAAAATTTACAAATTTACATCGATAAGTTGATTACGCGTTTGGAGTTTATCTCCCGCATGTTTAATGTCTTTTTCTAGGAAAACGTTCGTTCGAAACGAACCATACTTCAAATGGTAGGCGATAAGAAAATAGCAGGGTGAGTGGCTTTGCAATAGGACCCCATAGCCTGCACACCGACACGAACGATAACGGCCAACGATGTATAAACTTCGCAGCTTCCCGAGGCCTGGTGATCCGAAGCACCTTTTTCCCGCGCAAGGATATCCACAAAGCCACCTGGAGATCACCTGACCAACGTACAATGAACCAAATTGACCACGTTCTCAAATAGAGGGCTGGTTTTTCTCTCACATCACGAACGTACGCTCCCAACGGGGTGCGGTTATTGATTCTGACCATTACCTAGTAGCAGTACATGTGCGCTCAAAGCTGTCCACCGTATACAGGACACGTCAAAGCCGCCCTCCTCGGCTGAACATCAGGCAGCTAGATAACCCGCAAGCTGCCGAGAACTACGCGCGAATACTGAATGAGGCACTGCCTTCTTCCGAGGAGTTAGGTGTTTCAAACCTCGAAGACTCGGAGTACACAAAATGATTGGTTTGATGGGGAATGCCAACAAGCAGTGGAGGGGAAAAACTGCTTGGAAAAATTATCTCAGTATTGCCACTAGAGAGAATCTGGCCAAATACCGACGAGCTAGGAACCAGTTGTCCACGATCCTGAGAAGGAAAAAGCGCCAAAAGGAGGATAGAGATCGTGAAGAATTAGAACAACTATTCCGAGCTAATGACACTGGGTTATTTCGAGGATTTAGGAGGAGGAAAAGCTATCGGAGGAATGGAATGGTTTGTCCCATCTACAAAAGGGGTGATTAGCTAGACTGCTGCAACTATCGCGGTATTACGCTGGTAAACGCCGCCTACAAGGTACTCTCCCAGATCCTGTTACGCCGGTTGTCACCGATAGCACAAGGTTTCGTTTCGGAATTATCAGGCGGGTTTCATGGGTGCTCGCGCAACTACGGACCAAAGTTTTACTATCCGACAGATCTTGCAGAAATGTCGGGAGTACAACGTGCCCACGCATCACATCTTTATTGATTTCAAAGCGGCATACGATACAGTTGATCGAGACAAGCTATGGCAGATAATGCACGAACGCGGTTTTCCGGACAAACTGACGCGACTGATCAGAGCTACAATGGATCGAGTGATGTGTTTCGTACGCATCTCTGGAACACTCTCGAGTCCCTTCGAGACGCGGCGAGGGTTGAGACAAGGTGACGGTTTATCCTGCATGCTGTTCAACATCGCTCTTCAGAGGGTGATCCGACCAGCGGGCATCGAAACGAGAGGCACGATTTTTACCAAGGGTAGCCAACTCCTAGGCTTTGCAGAGGTCTTCGATATCATAGCCAGGAACGCGGGAAATCGGGCTTACTTTGCCCTTCGTAAAACGCTACGATCAAGAAGCATACGCCGCCGCACGAAGCTAACAACATACAAAGCCTTATTAGACCGGTAGTTCTTTATGGACTTCAGGATAGTGATCGCTCGGTAGTTCTCACAATCCAGCTTATCGCCTTTCTTGTAGATAGGGCAGATAACCCCGTCTTTCCACTCCTCCGGTAGTCGTTCCGTATCCCAAATCTTGACAATCAGTTGATGCAGACCCAACTTGTCCGGGCCCATTTTAATAAGTTCCGCTCCAATGCCAACCTTCCCCGCTGCTTTGTTGTTCTTCAGCCGCTGGATGGCTTCTTTAACTTCCCTTATCGATGGGGGTGGCACATCTTCATTGCTTGCTACACCAATGCGGTCACTTCCTTCGCTATCATGGTTTTCCGCCTGCACGCCATTCAGATGCTCATCGCAGTGCTGCTTCCACCTTTCGATCACCGCACGGTTGTCAGTCAAGATACCTTCATCTTTATCTCTGCACATTTCGGCCCGCGACGCAAAACCTTTGCGAGATTCGTTGAGTCTCCGATAGATCTTCCGTGTGTCATGAAAGTGGTACATCTCGAGCATTCTTCGCACTCCTTCTCCTCTTGGTGGCGCTTCTTCTCCTTGAAGAGTCGGGTTTGCTGTCTCCGCTTCTGTTTCTATTGCTTCACATTCTGACGGGTGGCTCTACGCAGCATTTGTACTCGCGTTGCGTGATTCTCTGCCAATATCTGCTGGCATTCCTCATCAAACCATTCGTTACGTCGATTCGGTGTCACACGGCCTCGGACGTTCTCCGCTACGCTGTTAATGGCTGTTTTCAATGCCAATCCCAGCAGTCCTCAGAAGGGGCTTCATCCAGCTCACCCTCTTCTGGCAGCGCGGCTTCGAGAAATAACGCGTAGTTTTCGATGACATCCGGTTGCTTCAGTAGCGCTAGATTATACCGAGGCGGGCGCCGGTATCATATGTTGTTCACAACAGATAGTTTTTGACATATCCTTACCACCACTAGGTACCCAAGTAACACTTTCAGGCTGATCAAACGCTTTTATAGCTGATTTTATTCAACCTGTGGCTGATCTATGGTTTAGGTTTAGAAATAAAAACCTTTTTTCAGCTCTTAAACATCTAAATCTGGTGATTTTATCAAGCTTCAGGCTAATTAATAGCTGCTTTCGAAGCTGCAATGAAGCTTAAGAGAAACTTTTTTGCGCTCCTAAATAGCCAATCTACGCAATGCTGTCAATTCTATTTTTAGAACGAGAAATAATTTTGCAATCTGCTTTTCCAGTCGCTTAATCAACGCTTCATCAACCTTTATGCAGCCAAAAAAAATCTATTTTTAAATTTAAGAAATGAAGCGCAGCCTTTATTATTTTTTGCTGTGAGCATGTTTCGAACGCGATATTTTTAATTTCGAATAACTTTAATTCGTATGATTAAGCTCTACTTAAAAATGCATATCATTTTTTCCGGGAATTGAACCCGCTTTAATTTGATCCTTAAGCACTCACCGTGTGATCCGCCCCATTTGCATCTGCAGAACAGACAGTGAGAATATCTTTACACCTGAAGCCTAGCCCGCCTAGCGTGAAGCGGTTGATAATGTCGATAACTGACAAACTTTTGCTGTCAGCCGAATTGCGAAATTCTATGATCTGACAGTATGTGTACTGTGAGCCGAAAGAAAACTTGGTAGAAGTTTGTAAAGCCACTTTAACACCCTTAAGTAGCCTTAAAGTAGTTTGAAAACGGTGAGTCTAATGAAAGCTTCCACTCTACACTTTAACACCTTTAAGCAACCGTAAAACGGTTTGATGTTTATGGCTGTTTAGAAGCAGATTTTTTTAGTGGAAAAATCCACCATTAAGCTTGTTTATCAGCTTTTGGAAGAGAACTGGTTTAAAAAACTTAAAGTAGCTTAAACGTCGCTTGTTTAAACACCATTTAAGTGCTTACTTTATGCAGCTTTGATCGCCTTAAACCAACCCGTAAACAGCCATTGCTCTTGCAATTCAGCTACCATTGTTACTTGGGAAGGCTCCAGAGAACGCAATGTTTGCCTTCCATGGAGTGGATTGACGGCGACGAACTGGAAGTGGTTGATGAATTCATATCTATTTGGGACCTCTGGTCACCACCGACAATGCGAGTAAGGAGATTCAATCACGCATTCAAACTGGATGTCTGGCTTACTTTTTCTTCCGTAAGATGCTTCGAACAAGGAGCATACGCCGCCACCCTAAGCTGACAATGTACAAAACGCTAACTAGACTTCGGGAACCGTAAAGTTTGATAGAGAACCTTTCTCGAAATCCAGGAATCTGATTAAAATGAAAATTTTTAGGCGGCCATCTTGGATCGCCGTTTTCGGCATAAGCCCCTAACCTATTTTCAGCTGAAGCTGAGAGCTGCTTCAAGAAACATTCATAGAATTAGGTGTGCATTGGGATTAATTAAATAAAAACACTAATTATCTGTAGCAACGTTTACAATTTTCATATAATTAATGTCACATTTCTAAAATTTGCTATGATATAAACAACAAACGACAGGATTTTGTAACGAAGCAGGATAAGACTTTCATATAAAACGAAAAAAATGGCGGCCATCTTGAACTTGGTCGCCATATTATATTTTATCGAAAAATCGTCGTTTTCGTCATGAACCGACCGATTTTAATTTTAAAACCACTTTTGGAAAGCTGAGAAAAAATTCTGCAAGAAATATTCTTCAAATTAGGTGTGCATGGGTAATAACTAAATGAATTAGGGTATGTTGCTGCTTCGTTGTAATTGCCTATTCCTGTCCTATCCAACACAAATTATTCAAAATATCCGCAATTTTTATGACACACAATGCAAAATTAGTTATTCCCTAATATTTTAGTTTGTTTCCTCTCATGCGCGATCAAACAAAGTGAGCTGAGATCTATTTGAGTGCTTTTGTTCATTAAAGAATTCCTAGCAGCCAAATTTCCAACGTTTTTTCGTGCGACGAAGAAGAAAATGTCGACTAATCGTTTCAATTTCCGTCATTCATAAAATGAAAATAACTCATGCAACGCATTGTTGTTATTCTGCAGCCGAGAAAACTTGCATAACCTACAGAAATTTTGCAGAATAATATTTGTCATGCTGTCCTACACAAATGCATGCGCGCTAGCTTCGTAAATATTATTATGATTTTTAGTTCGAACGATGAAAAATTTTGATGGACGCATTTAAAAACGGTACGACGAATTTAGGATATAAAGTCAGTTGCGTAATTTCAATCAAATGCTTTATTAATCGCTTTTTAGTGAATTCAAAGGGCACGGATCGGAAGATAAGTGTGTTTGAGTCAAATCAGCAGCAGAGCTTTTGGAGTATTCATTAAATCTACCTGAGAAATGATGAAAATTATAGTGACTTTCCTTACTATGACGGGAATTAGAAATAAACCCTAATTAAATATCTGTAGCAAGGTTTACATTTCTCATGTAATGCTAAATCTTGCTATTTGTTTCATTTAGTTAATGCTCAGCTCATGCACACCTAATTTGATCAATATTTCTTGTAGCATTTTTTCCAAAGGTGATTTTAAAATTTAACGCTATTGTGTAGTTCGGGATTATTTTTCCAGTTCTTTTCAAAACAAAAATCGTTAGCTGATAAACTGGACAGTATTTAGTGATTATATAGCAGATATTCTTTTCACCGATAAGTAGACTGGTTCATGTTTAGCAATGGAACTTGAATTTCATACTAGCAATCAATAACAAACTGTTGATTTAACTTGAAAAAGTGGTTTATACAACACATCCCATCTTATTCATTCTCGACTTATGGCATGATATACAATACAATAGTTTATTCTGAAAATTTTAATAGGAAGATTGGAAACTCTTTATTATTTTAGTACACGAAAGAGAGAAATTGCAAAATTAATTTGCTGAAAGTGATAAACAAATCTCATTATTTGGCTGCATTTTCATGCACACAAAAGTACAAAAATGTTCTTTTAAGTTTTAAGTGGCAGTCAAAAACTCTGCAGTTAATGGTAAATGAGGAGATTTAATGATTTAAAATTACAAATTAGCCGTAAGACACACTTTAAAATAATGAAAACCTAAGAGTAAATTGTTTTATGGATCCATTCGTCCATATTGAATGAGGCCACGTTCGTGCCATTGACGTCCTTCGCTCGGAAAATGTCTAAAACAAAACAAATGTATGTTACAATTACGTTACCTAAATATATCATTTTCAATCGTCATTACCAATCATGGTTTTAATTTTCACCGCGCAGGTAATGAAATCGTCAAACCAAATTTCCCCCTCCTTCGAGCCGTATCGATGCATTAAGCTGTTGAGAATCTTGTTATTAAGATGATATCCGGCCGACTGCAGTGCCGTTCGCAGCTCGAACGGATTCAAACGGCCGGTACGATTCTGATCGTACAGTTTGAAAACCGCCTTCCACCGAGCGATCTCGGTCAGCAGCTTCTGGAACTCCACGAATCCTAACTTTCCGGATCCGTCTTCGTCCAGCATGGCAACCATCGAGCGGCAGGCGTCCTTCGAAAAGCCTCCACTTGTGGCGACCGCTGAAAAAACATGTGAATTTTTTATGAAAAAATACTTTTGATAGATGCAGTTCTTTCTTACCGGAAAGCAACGGAACTTTTTCCTTTGAAAACACCGCATCCGCGGAAGTGGCTTGCTCAGGCCGGTTATCACCTCCAGCCATGTTGACGTACCAATCCTGCAGGATGGCCAGCAATCCACAACAGACCGGTTCACCTGTGGCAATAGCGGAGGGACTTTTCAAGTGTGTGCCCAGCGGAGCGAACCGATAGCTTCGGGAAAGTCCTTTCGCCGCGATGGCAATGTCATCACGGAAACAATGATCCAGCACCATCTTCAATTCCATCCAGTCCACTTCACCATCTTCTCCGGCTACGTCGATGAATAGTCGCTCCATTGCTTCCCGCTGAGGGTTGGGTTTTGTCGGATCCGGAAGGGTCTGATCGATCTGGGGAAACAATTTATTTGAATGATTAAACTGGTCTAGCTGAAGTGCATAGTAAAAGCATCAACTAAAGTGAATTGCAAATAATAATTTCACACAAACATGAAACACTTACTGCTGCTACTGGACTGCTACTAACACCGGCTGGAACCTTAAAATATTAGCGAAATATACAGCAATGCATAAACATAAATTAGGTGAGATATTAGCGATTTAACTGACTAGTGCAACATTACATCTACCAAACTGCACTAACACTTTGCAGACATTCATTAGAATGAGAATGAAATGGGAGGAAGGCATCTGTCAGGCAGTTAGGAACATAACGTTATGCAGATCAAGTGCAATTTCAAGCAAACTTACCCGAGGGTCCATATCGCAGACGCCAACACATTGGTCATTTTCGCTCATACAGCTGGGGCACTCCGAAAACACCCGAATCAGGAACTCGCCTTCAACGTTCGGGTCGAAAGTGGATGGTATTATCACGTACGTTCCGGGATCCAGTCGGAATCGGCAGGTAACTTCGCGCAGATTGATGAAAGTGGACCTAGCTACGGATGCATTGCGGAGGAAAAATTCCTTTGGCAGAGGCTTATTTACGAGATCAGCTTCGGTTACTCGATATATTATGAACCCTATCGTTAGGCAGTCTATTCCTTTATTGCGTTTCGAACGCCGATGCTTCTGCATCAGTGCAACGATCGCTGTTGCTTTGGCATCATCATCATCTTTGTCCGGATCTTCTAAACTAATCACATACTGAGGATTGTGCCAGAACGTGTCCGGATAATTTCGACAGCCTCCGGCTGTGCTTCCGATCGCCCATTCTCCTTCGAACGATGCTTGCTTCCAAGGGTATTCCCCCTGTTGACGAACGATCGGGCAATTCGGACTAAGATTACAGATCTCAATTCGGTCAAAATGTTTAACGAAATCCTGATACGACATCCAGAATTCTCCATCCACTTCAAAAATCAATCCAATTTCCTTCTTGGTTTCCTCCGGAATAAACCGCCATTCTGGTGACTTATCACTCCACGCCCCATTCCACTCATTTGCATTGCCCCACGGATTTCTTAACCGCAAAAGGGGTATCTTTCCCTTGGTTCTAGGAGTTTCAATATCCACCATCTTAGCCATAGTGATTGAATACGCATGCCCCTTAATTAAACCTTGCGGAGTTTCGGCTTCAAACTTAGTTGGATCTGGTTCCAAACTACAAGCAAACATAGCGTGGTTTCGAAAACCTTTCTCAATAATTTGGAACAAATCTTTCGGAACATCTTTCATATCAAACGTTTCCGTAACACCTCCGGTAAAATCTTCCATTGCTTCACTAGCCGAACCACCTCGTAACGCTTCATAAGAACCAAACAGCTTGGCGTAAGCTTTTTCCAGCAGCGCACTCCAAAACTCATTCTTCTCCGTCGACCTCATATAGACCAAACTCCCATTGATCGTCGGCAACCGGTCATCGATCACAACGTCACACCAGTGACCGAATCTCCAGAAGCGGAAATGAAATATTCCGCCGTAATTCTCCACAAAACTGTTATCGTCGGGAACAATCCGCGAGAACAGCATTGGATTCTGCGTTAAATTGGCGGCAGCCGCCAGCAGCCAACAGTCACCGAGTTCGCCCTGGTTTATGTCGAACCGTGAGTAGCTGTTCTCGAAGAACACCGCCCCTTGGCTGATCTCTTTCGGCCGCAGCCATCGAATGTTCAACCGATAGTCACCGCTGAAGCTCAGCGATGAAGCATTGGCGGGAAACTCGGGATCTTCGAAGAGGGTGCCACCGCGACGGCAGCGGTCACGTAGCTCGTAAAAGTCTTGCGCTTCCGCAGCGCTGCGGGGGTCTTTTTTGAATTGTGGTTGCTGTGGAAGATCAATAGGTAGTTGATTAGTGAATATTTTGCATAGAGGTGTAACCAGCTGCCTGAAATGAATTACGTATTCAACGCTCGACAAGATTCGCAATTTTAATAATTTTATTGTATTACCTATTCTGAATCAAGTATTTCTTCGATAAGAATTAAGATTGTGAATTATATTAGGGTGATCTAAGAATGTTGCTTTGTGCAGAATCTTTATTTTTTCGTTATTCGTAATCAAGATATAGATTGTTGTTTACATTCTTCAAGTTTAATCAAAGTTTTTACGAAAACGGTATGTGAATTAAACCGATGATTTTTATTTGGTAGGTACAACTAGGAGATGCTTTTATAATCATCTCTTCGAATGTCTATCCCTATTCTTGTTTCTAATTCTTGGAAAACAGTTATTGATCTGACATAAATATTAGAATATCTGTAGAATTATTCTCTTTCCTGGTGGACATTATTTCTGCAATTTTATATTACCTCTAAAACCTGGAAATAGGTCACAAATTATTGTTATTAAATTTGAAGATTTTCCCCGCCGCCTGTGACTTGACTTAGATATCGCGCTGATATCAAGAGTTTTGCGATGTTCTGCTGTCTAATATTCAAAAATTTAAAAATGCGTGCTAAACATAGCATAACGCGGATTAATAGTTTCGGCAAACGGTTGCGTGGGTTACTTTGGCACACGGTTCTCCGACCGTTTGCTGAGCTTCAACTGGCAGAACTCGTGAAATATAGCGCAAGATAACTTTTCTTCACAAGGATATTAAATTTCACAGCGTTTACTGTCAACTAAAAATGTCATAAACAAAATCCAGCCAAATCTGATCTGTCTTCTTTAGATACAATTATGAATCAACATTAGAAAGGAAAGTCAAGTCAAGCGAGTCCAAACTTTGCTCTCTTCTATACTGAGAAAACTGAATTTAAATACAATGTTTAAGTTTGATTTAGGTTTTTTTGCAAAGGTGAACCAAAAACATGCGTTTTTACCAAAAAACAAACCATCATGCCAACAAGTTCTTAGTTTTCCGGAAAAAATCTATACCTATAAAGAAGGATTTCTGTCTGTCTGTCTGTAAGTTCCTTATAGAATCGAAAACTACTGAACCAATCGGCATGAAAATATGCATGTAGAGGTTTTTTGGGGCCAGGAAAGGTTTTAGTGATGGTTAGAAACCCCTCCCCCCACTAAGAGGGGGGGCTCCCATACAAATGAAACACAAATTTCTGCATAACTCGACAACTAATCAAGCAAATACAACAAAATTTGGCATGTGGGTGTTTTCGGTGACAAGAATTTATTCTATGGTAAATTGAGACCCCTCCCCTCTTTATAAGGGGAATTATAACTCCTCTCCCCTTTAAGAGGGGGGGTTTCCATACAAATTTCCTCATAACTCGAGAACTAATCAAGCAAATGGAACCAAATTTGGCATGTGAAGGTTTTCGAGGGCAAGAATATTTTCTATAGTAAATTAGGACCCCTCCCCACTTTAAGAGGGGGGGCTCATGTACCAAAGAAACACAATTTTCCTCATAACTCGAGAACTAATCAAGCAAATGGAACCAAATTTGACAAGTGGGTGTTTTTGGAGACAAAAATTTTTTCTAGGATGAACTGGGACCCCTCCTCACTTTAGGAGGGGGGCTCCTATAGAAATGAAATACAAATTTCCTCATAACTCGAGAGCTAATCAAGCAAATGAAACCAAATTTGGCATGTGAAAGTTTTCGAGGGCAAGAATATTTTCTATGGTGAATTAGGACCCCTCCCAACTTTAAGAGGGGGGCTTCTATACAAACGAAATACAAATTTCCTCATAACTCGAGAACTAATCAAGCAAATGGAACCAAATTTGGCACGTTGGTGTTTTTGGAGACAAATTTTTTTTCTATGATGAATTGGGACCCCTACCCACTTTAAGAGGGGGGGCTCCTATACAAATGAAATTCAAATTTCCTCAAAACTCGAGAACTAATCAAGCAAATAGAACCAAATTTGGCATGTGGAGGTTTCTGGAGGCAAAAATATTTTCTATGGTGAATTAGGATCCCTCCCAACTTTAAGAGGGGGTGCTTCTACACAAATAAAATACAAATTTCCTCATAATTCGAGAACTAATCAAGCAAATGGAACCATATTTGGCATGTGGGTGTTTTTGGATGTAACCATTTTTTCTATGATGAATTAGGACCCCTTACCTTTTTAAGAGGGGGGCTCTCATACAAACGAAATACAAATTTCCTCATAACTCTAGAACTAATCAAGCAAATGGAACCAAATTTATCATGTGGGTGTTTTTGTAGGCAAAAATATTTTCTATGGTATATTTTCTATGGATTTCCCCACTTTAAGAGGGGGTGGGCTCCTATATAAATGAAAAACAAATTTCCTCATAACTCGAGAACTAATCAACCAAATGGAACCAAATTTGACATGTAAGTGGTTTTGGAGGCAAGATTTTTTTCTATGGTGAATTGAGACCCCTCTCTTCTTTAGAAAGCGAGTTATGACCCATCTCCCCTTTAAGAGGGTGGGCTTCCATACAAATGAAATGCAAATTTCCTCTTATTTCGAGAACTAATCAAGTAAATGGAACCAAATTTGGCATGTGGGGCTTTTAGGGGGCAGAAATTTTTTCTATGGTGAATTAAGACCCCTCACCTGTTTAGGAGGGGGGGCTCCTATACAAATGAAATTCAAATTTCCTTATAACTTGAGAACTAATCAAGCAAATGGAACCAAATTTGGCATGTGGGAGATTTTGGAGTCTTGAATTTATCTTATGAAAGAGACCTCTCACCCCTGTGGTAGGGAGATATGGACTCTCATACAAATAAAACAGAAATTTTTGCGAAACTCAAAAACTAATCGAACTTGAGAAATTCGAGACTCTTCTATAAAACATTCGTCAATAACAAAACCACAAAAACTATCTATAGTCACACTAGATCATTCAGGACGAGACGACCGCGAGTGTTGCCGACGACCCGCCGTTCGGAAGCGCCGCCCACTGGGGGGAGGCAACTCCTCGCAGAAATCACTACAGTCTAGGTTTATTTGTTTTCCTAGGTCTACCTGGGTTTCCTGGAACGAACGACAGCGAGTAAGGAGAGGATCGCAAAATGGTACTTTCCACAAAAAAATTTTCCGTGAAATGGTACATTCCGCCTAAGGTTTTTCGCAAAATGATATTCGGCGAAATGTTGTACAATCATGGCGAATATGGCGAGGAAAAATGGCAAATTTGTATATTAAACTACCCATTCCTGGTAACTAATAAGCATTAACATAAGCAGCAAATCAGCGTGGCATTTTATACTGCACGTTGTTGTATATTAGCTTTTTGACTGCATAGGTGTTGTAAATTGGCATCCAAAATTGTATTCAAATTCTTCGTGTCGGTAATTAGCTGTAAATTAGCATTGTCAGCACTATAAGAAGGTTATCAGTAAAGTAGCTGTATATTTTGCCAAAATAGCATTCAAGCAAAATAGCATTTAAGTAGCATTTGAATAGCATTGGTGATGCTTATTGGTTACTTGGGATGCTTTCATAGTTACGTAACTGCCAAAATGAATCATCTAAGGTCGAACTCCTCAGAAACTTGCAAAACTCGAGATTGTGACAAAGATCATCCGAGATTCATGATTTATGTACAACACAGTTTCATTTGTGGCAATACGAAGTTTATCGGGTCAGCTAGTGTAAAATAAAATTAGATAAGTAGTGCAAAATTACAAGAAATTGCATCATAATATCAGTGTTGTGGTACGGATCGTTATCGTCCCGACTTTGTTTATTAAGGATTATTTTGTTTATTTAGTTCTTATGGAAGTAGATCCGCAAGCATGACGAGAAGTGTTTTATGATCGATCCATCTCACACGTAGGGTCTTATCAGGTAGGGTATAGATAAACAAAAGAAAAGGAAGCAGAATGCACAGGGAGATAAGGATAAAATAAATTCCCGACCAACAGTTGAAAAGGGCCCAAGTCGAAAGTGTAAACAAACCGGGTGAGGGTTTATTTTCCTAGTCTAGCCCAGCAAGGACATAACTCTCACGACGTATATTACTTTCAACAGAGTCCACTTTGAAAATTTCGGTGATCGTCAAGGGTACCCAGCGGGGATGATAAACAAATTCAAATATTTGAAGACCTCTCTTGACTAACCTTTTAAACTCAATCTTGCAGCACAAGTTTTATTACTTTGTATTTTATTTGCCTCTAATATTGTTTGTCTCCACATGAAGAGAAAATAGATATAATAAAGCCGGTATTTATTGAGTTTTATCTGAAAACCCTAATCTGTCCCAGCATACACGGCCTCCCCTGCGATTATTGCGTTGAGAAATTATAGTGTTCTACATTAAATTTCTACAGAAGGTGATGCACATACTGACGTTATCAGTTTTTCGTCATTTAGAACATGTATGCTAAAACTGATTGATGTTTGAGCAGTTTGATATTATTGTCAAAAACGAACATTTTTGTTGTCAAAATCAGTTCGTACCAAAACCGAAAATCCACTGAACATGGATCGAAAGTAGATCCTGGACACTACGGAAGAAAACAATCGTTTTTGAGTCCCGGTACCACCAATAGCGGATATTTCGAAGTACCTAAACTGACATAAATTAAAGCAAAATATCCATTCCACAGCTCGTCGTTAAAAATTTTATTATAGGGTATGTTGCTACTTCGTCGTAATTGCCTATTCCCGTCCTATCCAACACAAATTATTAAAAATATTAGCATTTTTATAACACACAATGCAAAACTAGTTATTCCCTAATATTTGAGTTTGTTGTCTATCACACGCGATCAATCAAAGTGAGCTGAGATCTATTTAAATGCTTTTTATAATTAAAGAAGTCCTGCTAGCCAAATTTCCTACGTTTTTTCGTGCGACGAAGAAGAAAATGTCGACTAATCGTTTTGATTTCCGTCATTCATAAATGAAAATAACTCACGCAAGACATTGTCGTTATTCTACAGCCAGGAAAACTTGCCTGACCTGCAGAAATTCTGCAGAACAACATTTGTCATGCCGTCCTACACAAAAACATACGCGTTGGCTTCGTAAACATTGGTGTAATTTTTAGTTCGGATGATGAAAAATTTTGATGGACGGTTTTTAAAACGGTACGACGAATTTAAGAAAGAAAGTCAGTTGCGTAATTTGAATGAAATACTTTAATAATCACTTTTCAGTGATTTCAAAGTTCACGGATCGAAAGGTAAGTGTGTTTTAGTCAAATCAGCACGAGAACTTTTGGAGTATTCATTAAATTCATCCAACAAATTATGAAAATTGGAATGGTTTTACCTACTACGACGGGAATTAGAAATAAACCCTATGATGATTATATGGCCCATTCTTACTGAGCGAGAATGAAACTGATAACTTTGAGGCAGTCAGTCAAGCAGGTTTATATTCTTATTTCGTCTGCTACTGATTCCACGCCGTTTCGAAATCAAATAACTACGTCAAAGCTGGTGCCAAATTTCTACTGAACCACATTCTAATCCGGTTGTTTTAAAACTACCTGCTTTAAAGTTCGAATAAGCTTTCAATGAAATAGAGCCAAAAGTCGTAATAATTGTTGACATCGGAAACGTAAAGATCAACCGTAACAATCGGCTTTTTTCTATCGCAGGAATCGGTACTCTTCAGTTAGTAGAACAGACTGGTAGGCTGATCGACACTAACGTGATAGTATGGTGAGCAATGTTGCTTTTATGTTTGTTTTTCTCCCAAAAATCGTTGTTTTTGTGTACATAATGGGTACTTTAGAGAGTTAAACTCGTTAAACTGCAAGCAATCTGCTAATATAAAAAATACAGCAATACAGTAGGGTATTGTCGTTATCGTCGGGCCATTGTTATGGTCGGGCCATCACGATTTTACAGTTTTAGTAACTCATGATATCTATGATACAACCACTGTAAAACTTCTTACTGTAATAGCTAACTTTTCACAATATTGTGAGTTTCAATCGTGTATTCAAAACACCCGTACTGAATTCGGTGACTAAATCTTACAAAAAAAGTTTTCCAGCCGCAATGAACTTTTCTTCAAGGAATGATTCATGAAATGCAATTATCTAGATA